>NC_043710.1:90816672-90818133 GCF_006229205.1 Suricata suricatta | reverse complement strand
GCCGAGGCCTGGCCGGGCTTCTCGAGCTCCGTTCTCACTTTGTGCCTCTCTGCACTTCTCTCCTGCATCTCGTTTTCTCGCCCCCACTCACCCTCTCTGCTTCCACCTCGCTCCCTCAGCTGCCCGCCCTCCCACCACCATCTCCTCTTTCTCTCCATTTCTCTCTCTCTCTCTCTCCATTTCTCTCCCATTTACATTTTTCTGGCCGCTCCCCCTCACCTCCTCCCTGTCTCTCTCCCTTCTTCCCTCGCTCCTTCTCTCTGCTCGGCCCTCCCTGCCTGGTTGTGTCATAGGAAACCGCAGGCTGACCGTAAGGACGGTTAGGCGTGGAAGGGACCAGACGGTCCAGCCGCTTTCGCTTGTTGCTCTGCTGCACCTCCCCCCCCCCCCCCCCCCCCCCCCCCCCCCCCCCCCCCCCCCCCCCCCCCCCCCCCCCCCCCCCCCCCCCCCCCCCCCCCCCCCCCCCCCGCCTGCTTGGGAACCCCGGCCACCTGGCCCTCCCTTGGCTTTTCGCATTCGCTCGCTCTCTTTTTCTGTCTCTGCTGTCAGTATTTACAGCAGCCTGTCCTCAGATCCAGATACCGGCTGAGCTGAGCTAGCCTTCACCCCCGGGGAGTGGGTCGTCCAGAACTCCGTGGAACGGGTCCATTAGGAAGCACTACACGTGGCTCTGGCCCAAATATGCATCACTCTCTTTCAGAAAGGAAAGGCAGAAGGCATGGCATTCCCTCCTCTCCAGGGCCACCCTCCTGGGCCCCAAGGACCTGGCCTGCCGTCCAGTGGGGCAGCCATGGTGGGAGCTGGCCTAAGGGAGGGAGGAGGTCTTCTGTGCACTCCAGGGCCGGTCCCCAGGGGTCTGCCCTTGAGGACCCTGCAGCTAGCTCCCAGGCTGGAGGACACTAGAGAAGGAAAGGGCATTAGTGGCCATGCTCAGGTTTCCACTGCCTGGAGCTTGGGTACATACCCAGTCCTGGGCTCTGAGAAACCTTGGACTTGCACTCTCTGGTCTGCAGACTCTGGATGTCCCTGGAGCAGTGACTTCTTTTTCAGCCACATTGAGGCATGAGGACCGGCTCACCTTCAGCCTCCCCCGTGTTGGTGATTGAATACTGGGGCCCTGCTCTAAGAAGTTGGGGGTGCTGCAAAAGAGATGAATCCCTCCAAGCCAGATGGGCTGCCTGATCACACACTTGCCCCATTTTCCTAGTCCTCTCTCTGTGAGTCTTAGATCCCAGGAGCTGTATAGTACTCTCTCGTCTTCCTGGTCCTCAGGAAAACCAACCCATTTCATAGATGGGGAAAGCAGAGGCTTGGAGAGGTATGGGACTCTCACCAGGTTCCTCAGAAGGGATGGCAAAAGCAGGGGCTGTTGTGGCGGCTTTGGGATCAGCTGTATGTTGCTTTAGAATTCCAACATTTATTCATTTCATCCCCACTTCTTCTGTAATTATTTATTATGCA
>NC_043710.1:90714172-90811672 GCF_006229205.1 Suricata suricatta | reverse complement strand
CCGACTCTTGGTTTGGGCTCTGGGTCATGATCTCACAGTTCGTGGGTTTAAGCCCCACATTGGGCTCTGTGCTGACTATGCAGAGCCTGCTTGAGATTCTCTGTCTCTCCCTCTCTCTCTGCCCCTCCTACACTAGCGCTATCTTTGTCTCTCTCAAAGTAAATGAATAAACTTAACTTAAAAAAAAAAGACTTTAGGGGCTCCTGGGTGGCTCAGTCAGTTAAGTGACCAACTTCGGCTCAGGTCTCTCAGTTCGTGGGTTCAAGTCCCGGATCAGGCTCTGTGCTGACAGTTCAGAGCCTGGAGCCTGCTTTGGATTCTGTCTCCCTCTCTTTGCCCCTCCCCTGCTCATGCTCTGTCTCTCTCTGTCTTAAAAATAAACTATAAAAAAAAAAAGACTTTAGGTAATCTCTCCACCCAACATGGGGCTCAAACTTAGAACCCTGAGATCAAGAGTCGCACACTCTACTGACTAAGCTAGCCTGGGGCCAAAGACAGGCCGGCTTGGAATTCTCACTAGTCTCCAACTTGGGCAAGTTTCTTAACCTCTCTCAGCCTCCCCTCTTCTGGCTGTAAGAAGACTCCCGGGGCTGACTGGAAGATCACATGAGGCGCATGAAGAAAGCACCTATGCAGGGCGCCTGATCCTCAGGAAGGGCTCGCTCCCTTCTCTGTTCTCCCGTAATTAATGTGACAGTAAGTGCCCTGACGCCAGCCTACCTGGTAACTGGATCTTTGCATGCTCCTTTCACAAACCCTCAGACGCTGGGAAGACAGCGTCTCCTCCTTGAAGGCTAAAGTTGTGCAGCTTCTTAGAAACACACAGCAAAAGGAGAAGTAAATGTATGAGTAGCTTTCTCCCTTCGTCACCTCATACCCCATCCCTGAGTTGAGATCAACACCAGAAGGTTTTCTTCGGTTAATGATACTCTGAATTAAAGACTCCTGGGGGGCTCAGCTGGTTGGGTGTCCTACTGTTGATTTCTGCTCAGGTCATGATATTGCGGTTTGTGAGATCAAGCCCTGCATGGGGCTTCATGCTGTCAGTGTGGAGCTTGCTTGGGATTTGAGATTCTCTCTCTCTCTGCCCTTTCCCTGCTTGTTCTCTCTCTCTCTCTAAAATAAAGAAACACTTAAAAATTTTTAAGTGTTTCTTTATTTTAGAGAGAGAGAGAAAGAACAGGAAAGGTGCAGAGAGAGAGAGAGAGGGGGACACAGAATCCAAAGCAGGCTCCAGGCTCTGAGCCGTCAGCACAGAGCCTGATGTGGGCTTGAACTCAAACCGCAAGATCATGACCTGAGCTGAAGTCAGCTGCCTGACTGAGCCACCCACGTGCCCCTCTATCATTCTTTTCTTTTTTTAAATTATATTTTTAAAAAAATTTTAATGTTTATTTTTGAGAGAGAGAGAGAGTATGTGAGCAGGAGAGGGGCAGAGAGAGAGAGAGGGAGACACAGAATCCAAAGCAGGCTCTAGGCTCTGTGCTGACAGCTCAGAGCCTGATACAGGGCTCGAACTCACGAACTGTGAGATCATGACTTGAGCTGAAGTCCAACGCTCAACCGATTGAGCCACCTAGGCGCTCCAATAAATAAAAACTTTACAAAATAATACTCAGAATTACCCACAAGACAAACAGTCCTAAGGAAACCAAATGACAGAGGAATAAGAGTAAGCACTAAATTTCAGATCATAGAATCTAAAGGATTATTAGAGGCATCTCATCAAAGTTGCTTATTTTACGAAAAGGACACAAGCTCAGAGAAAACTAGCACCTCGTCTAGGGCCACACAGCTAGTTGGTGGCATGCAGTTATAAGAGTCCTAGTCTGATTGAATCCTAGTCCACCAGCTCATGCAGGCCTGCTGTGGTCCCATGGGTGACCAGACCCAGCGTCTGGCTTCATCCTGCAGCCCAACAGAGACCTGGCTGATTTTTCTGAGAACGCTCCAGCATATTTCCCTCTGTGGCATGTAAACACGTTGCAGAGAATACCAACTGCCGAGCCAGAAGACAGAAATAATTCATATGTTTCCAGCTGGGAAACGGTGACTTGCTGTCCCCAGCTAGCATGGGCTCTCCGGTACTTCTTATTCATTCAGGCCTGAAAGACCAGTTCCAGCCTGAAAGCTTGCATTAGTTCCCCTCTGCACAGCTGCCGTCTCCACTGTCGAGCTGGATGGGCCCTTCGAGTTCCTTTCAACTTGGTTGAGCTTCCTTATTTTGCAGACTTAGCCCCAGATGGGGGATGTGCTGTCTCAGGGTCACAACTCAAGTTAGAGGCGACCAGTTGCCTAGCGACCAGCCCCCCTCCCATTCCTGCAGAATGCAAGATTAGCATACAGCCTCTTCCTGAAAGGTCAGGAATGAGAACAGAAAAATCTATGGAGGCAGAAACAGGTGTGATAGAGCCCAGGGAAGACCTGGGGCTCACTTGCTTGCTTACTTGCTTTTTCTTCCTTCCTTCCTTTCTTCTTTCCTCCCTCCCTCCTTCTCTCTCTCTTCTTTCTTTCTTCTTCCCTCCTTCCTTCCTTCCTTTCTCCCTTCCTTTCTTCTTTCCTCCCTCCCTCCCTCCCTCCCTCCCTTCCTTCCTTCCTTCTAGAAATGGATGAGGCTGTCAAAACCACAGCATAAAACTCAAGACAATATATGCAAAGCCTGAATATGCCACTGGGGTCCTGCGGGGAACTCGTAGTTTTGGGGGCTGATATGCCGAGAGCGGTCGGCAGCTGCTCACAGCTGCTCCATGGCAAGACTTGCGTGCGTGGTGGCTGGACTGGGGACACAGGAAGAGAAGAGAAACATTTCCCACCTTCCCTGCTACCATGCACGACACACACTTGGGTAGTTGTCTTGCAGCCTCTTGCACTATTTGGCATTTCTCTTGACGATTCTATTCCCAGGAGCAGGGGTGAGGAAGAGGACAGCTGTGGTCTGAAACTGCTGTTGGAGAGGCAGTGGAGGGTAGTGGACAGAGTCCGAGGTGTGACATCAGGAGACCAGGATTGTATACTCTTTGGCACTGCCACTCACTGCCTTACCTTGAGCAAATTATTTAACCTCCGTTTTTTTGTCTGAAGAAAAGAGGGATGCTAGTGCTCTCTAAACTCTTAAGTGCTTTAAGGATGTGAGGTGAGGATTGCTAAGAGTGTAAATTGTAGGAAATGGAATGACCTAAGTTGAGTTGGTCATTCTTCCCTGCGCCCCCTACTTCTCAGCTAGAGCAGAGCATCTATCCGTCCTGGAATGTTTAGTGCGTACCCACGATAGACACAAAAGCAGAACCCCGGGCTCAGGATTCGGGGCAGCTTTTCCCCTGAGGACGTGCCTGGCACAAAGACAAGTTTGGGCAGGTCTGGTCCCTCAATCACCCAGCCCCATTCTCAACACAACTCTACCATAGAGGCGAAGAAACCAAAGCCCCTCCCTGAGTCTCCCTTGCTCTGGGGAAGTCCATGTGATACAGTTCTGGCCAATGTGTCCAGAGTAAGAGATGTCTGGGAAGGAGATTTTGGTAAGCATTTGCTTTACACTATGTGCAAGCCAGAAATGGATTTTGCCTGTAAAGAACATCCAGGTGTGGGGTTTTTTTGTCTTTATTTTATTTTGAGAGACAGAGACAGAGAGTGAGCAGGGGAGGGGCAGAGAGAGGGGGAGATACCAAATCTGAAGCAGGCTCCAGGCTCTGAGCTGTCAGCACAGAGCCCGATGCAGGGCTTGAACCCACGAACCATGAGATCATGACCTGAGCTAAAGTCAGACAATCAACTGAGCCATCCAGGTGCCCCAAGAACATCCAGGTTTAAGGGGGAGCGTATAATGTGTGTGTGTGTGTGTGTGTGTGTGTGTGTGTGTGTGTTTAAAGTAATCTCTACACCCAACATGGGTCTCGAACTTACAACCTGGAAATCAAGGGTGGCATGCTCTACTGACTGAGCCAGCCAGGTGCCCCTATATGTTCTTAAATAACCACAAACCCAAGATAAGCCTTTGGCCTAAGACAGGCATAGTGAAGTGCTGTAGAATTTAAAAGGAGGACACTATTTTTTTGTCCTGTGTAGCTATCAGGGACCGCTTCAGGGAGGAGGTAGCATTTGAGGTGGGTAGAACTTGAACAAGCAAGGTTGGGAGAATCAGACATGTTTCCCAGTGCAAGACTCACCAGACCCAAACTTCCCCACCATTCTGAGCCACATTATAGGGAATCTAATGGTTCTTGCCAGGTGGAAAAATCATAACTCTGGACATAATCAGAAATTACATCTTGGACTCACAGAGCACTTTCTTCAAAGTCCTTTAAAGATACAATCTAACTCATCCCTCTGTAGTAGGCAGGGGTGGATAAAGAATAAAGAAGGAAGCTCACAGACATGAAGGGAGGTCTCAAAATTCTAGAGCTATTTGGAAGGAGAGCCTGCTGATCCCCTGAGCTGTATCAGCCGTCATAGAACCCTCCACCTTCATCTTTATCCATGTAGAAGCACGTCCTCCCCTGTGTGTGCATTCACACACACCCTCTAGTTATGGGGGGTGTTGGGGAACTTGATCAAATATAAATCATTTAGTGAATTCCCTTGCATAGTGACGGTACATGAAATTCCTATAAGGAAGTTCTGTGCTTGGGGTTGGTTCATGATCTCTAAGAGCAAGTCATGGATGTGCCCAAGTCATTCAAGTGCTTTCCCTGGTGACCAGTGAATGCTTTGGTGAGATTCATGGCTGGGCTTAGGGCTGGCATGTCAAATAGACACTAGCATCCTTTGTTAACCCTTCTGAAAACACTAGCCAGGACAACCATGTGTCTAAAAATCTCCATCTACAAATTCAATAGGATGGCTTATGTAAAACAAACAAACAAACAAAACCCAGAAAGTAAGAAGTGCTGATGAGGATGTGGAGAGATTAAGAGCCTTGTGGGCTCTGGGTGGGAATGCAAAATGGCGCAGCTGCCGTGGAAAACAGTATGATGATTCCTCAAAGAATTAAACATAGAAGTTCCATCTGGCCCAGCGATTCCACGTCTGGATATATTCTCAAAAGAATTGAAGGCAGGGACCCAAAGAGGTACTTGGACACCCATGTTCATATCAGCGTCATTTATAAGAGCCAAAAGGCAGAAACAACCCAGACCCTCACTGACAGATGAGTATATAAACCAAATGTGGTGTGTACTTACAATGGAATATTATTCAGCCCTTAAAAGGGAGAGAACTCTGTCCCATGCTACAACATGAATGAACCTTCAGGACATTATGCTAAGCAACATAAGCCATGTCCAAAAGGACATGATTCCACTTATATGAAGGAATAGAGTGGTCAAATTCAGACCGAACGGAGAATGGGAATTTCCAGAGGGCTGGGGTCAGGAGGGAGTGGTGTTCAATGCGTACAGAATTTCAGATTTGCAAGATGAAAAGATTTCTGGAGATGGGTGGTGGTGATTGCCTAAAGATTTGCACATACTTAATGCCACTGAATTGTACACTTAAAAAATGGCTAAGATGATAAATTTAATGTTACATGCATTTTACCACAGTAAGAAAAATTATTCCTCAACAATATCAATTCCTTAAAAAAAAAATCTACTCCTAGGAGAGCCTGGGTGGCTCAGTCGATTAAGCGTCTGACTTTGGCTCAGGTCATGATCTCATGGCTCATGAGTTCGAGCCCTGCATCAGGCTCTGCACTGACATCTCAAAACCTGGAGCCTACTTTGGATTCTGTGTCTCCCTCTCTCTCTGCCCCTCCCCCACTCACACACACACACACACACACACACACACACACACACACACACTCTCTCTCTCTCTCTCTCTCTCTCTCTCTCTCTCTCTCTCTCTCTCTCCTTCAAAAACAAACACATAAATAAAATTTAAAAATCTACTCCTAAATGGTTCAGATCAGATGTGACCTAGTCAATCTCTTGAAGATTGTTAATAGAATTCAAATCACTAAATCTGAGTCAGATTCAACTCCCAATTCTACTGCTTGTTGGCTGTTTGATCTTGTTCTTACTGAGCCTCATTTTCCTGGTCTTTGGTCAAGTACAAGATCAATTTTGACTAGTTCACCAGGCAGACGTGAAGATCCAATGAGATAATTTATGCATGTAGTTAGCAAACTACAGAACACTAAGCAAACATGAGGGATATTTTCCAGAGAACAATGAGGTTTTCTCTGGGGCCTCCGGCAATATTTTCCAACTTTTCTTGCCAAAAAGTTCCTTCAATCACACCTAAATTCCTTCTAATCCAGCCTCGGCCAGCTTGGACATAACCTTTCCATTGGGACGTTTCCAAATTCCTGGTTTAGAGAGCCTCTCCATCTGGCAGACGTCAAAGAGGACGGCGGGAACCATTAACAGAACCATTTGGAACCAGTAACTTTTTGGGCCAAGGACAGAATTTTTCTCCAGGTCCGGTTTGGTTTGTAAATTCCTGGCTGTCATAGCAACCCCAAAAGCAAAGGACGACTGTTTAGCATCATCTTTGACTGCAGCCTGGGCTGGGAATGCACTCAGGTTGGCCCAAGTAAACAGTGTTCACTGGTAACCACCTCGTGCCCCTCTCTCCCGACCCAGGGGTGGGGGGGAGGCAGGGAGCTGGCGAGCTTCAAGCCCTCTGGCCGCACTGCTTGCCGCCTGGTGTCACTCAGCTCCCCATCTGCTGCTCACCTCCCAGCGGCTTGGCCAGATCTAGAGTGGGGAGGGGTTTCTGGAAGAGGCCCACTTGGGAGATGAAATAGACTCCACCATGGAAACCACAGGATCATGCGTGAAGATGTAGGATGACGCTTGGGGAGGACATGGACGATGGTGCCTCTGTGGTGCTTCAAGTGTCCCCATTAGCATCACAGTTGACCTCGGCTGACCCTACTCCAGCATTCACAACTCAGCCCATTGGTCTCTAGAGCTGACGTGGGAGACCTAAAAAGGTTGAAAATCTAAAAATAAAAAATGTAACCAACTCCACAATATGAAAACATGAAAACAACATTAATGTACTTCACTAAATCTACACAGCTGTTATTATGCCATTTCCTTTAATTGCTAGATTTACCACAAGACATTTTTACCAACCAGAGAACAATTCACAGGCTAGTTTTTCATCATTGTGCAGAATTCCCGAGTGGGTGCAATAATTGCCCAGAGATCATTGTTAGGCCGAACTAGAAAAGTAAAATTATAAAAAATATTGCAAGATTTTGGTAGTTAAAAAAGTTAGATTTCGGGGCACCTGGCTGGCTCAGTCGGTTGAGCATCTGACTTCGGCTTAGGTCATGATCTCACGGTTCATGAGTTCAAGCCCTGTGTCGGGCTCTGTGCTGACGGCTCAGACCCTGGAGTCTGCTTCAGATTCTGTGTCTCCCTCTCTCTCTGCCCTTCCCCACCCAAATTCTCTCTCTCAAAAATAAATAAACATTAAAAATTTTTTTTAAAAGTTAGATTTCAGGTATGTTTTCATATGCTTAATAGAAAGTGCTGTGAGGGGCACCTGGGTGGCTCAGTCAGTTAAGCGTCTGACTTTGGCTCAGGTCATGATCTCACAGTGCATGAGTTTGAGCCCCGGGTCAGGCTCTGTGCTGACAGCTCAGAGCCTGAACCTGCTTCAGATTCTGTGTCTCCCTCTCTCTCTGCCCCACCCCCGCCCCCACTCATGTTCTGTCTCTCTCTGTCTCAAAAATAACTGTTAAAAAGATTTTTAGAAAAAAAAAAAAAAAGAAAGTGGTGTGAGACCTCTAAGAGGCCTATGGAGGTCTTAAAATATTCCTGCTTATTTCTTATAAGTTGATTTTTTTCTTTCTCTCTCTTTTTCTTTCTTTTACTCTTTTTTCTTCCCTTCTTCCTCCTTCTCTCCTTCTCCTTTCCCCTTCTTTCTCTCCCTTTCCTTCCCTTCCCTTCCTTCCTCCCTCTCTTTCCTTCCTTCCTTCTTCTTTCTTCCTCTCTTCCTTTCTATCACAGGCCACAGTATTGTTGCTGCCTGATACAAAATCAGTATGAAATAGTACAGAAGATCTATGAACACAGACAGCTTGTGTTCTCACTGTAGGAACTGGGCACAGTGCTCTCTACCTGCTCGTCCACCACTATGTATCCACTTATAAATGAGTAACCATTGCTTCTAAGACTTCTTGTGACAATTAGATTAAAGCGTTTTTGTCAAATGCCACTTGTCATTAATACTGCTATAAACACCCACCCCATTTCACTAGTCATCACACAAACAGTAAAATGTCTTCTAGCCATTCAAATATTCCTTTTCTAAGATGTGCAGAATCCATGTCTATGTTTCTAGCTCTTTCTGTTTCTAGGCAAGGGCAGTATCCCGTCCAAAAGTCAATGTTGTTAAACCTATTTGATTATCATGTTTCTCCTCCCCACGGGTGACATTCAAAATTACTGTGCAGGTGTCAACTAATTCTGGAGACTTTCAGCAGAGTTCTCAGGGGTTTCTCAGAAAAGGATTCAGGGAAGTTGGGGAGCTCCAAGGGGCCTAGACAGTAGTTGCTGAAACTTATCAATATGAAACAATGCAAAAGATGCACTATCACAATAGAAATATTCAAATATTTAGTAATGAGTGTGCCAACGGCATATCAGCCTTCCTCACCCCCACCGTAATCCATTATTAATTTCTGCATTTATTCTGTCTGTCAACACTTAGTTTTTGACCTGGTTCTTATGAAAAGGATTAGGTTAGACACAATAGAGGATATTAAGAAGAATTAAGAAACATACCCTAAGGAAACAACTGGTCCAATAAGAGAGCTATGGCATATGATCAAGTAACGTCAGTAAGAACAGTGCATGAAAAATGTCATAAGAAAAATATATCTGACTTGGGGGTCAAGAGCATGAAGTCGCATCAGGCTAGAGTAATCATGGAAGACTTCATGGAGAAGGTAACTTCTGAGCTAGGGCCTTGAAGGATGGGTAACATTGCAATACATGAATAAGAAAGACATGGCCAGGGCAGAGAGGCTCAGAGGAGGTGGAATGGGAGAATTTTGAAGGGTTTACAAGTGGTGGCATTTAGGATGCATAAGAAACTTGTGGGTAGAGGTAGCCCAATGGGGTGGCATTGGGCCAAATCACTGGGAAAATGTCTAGGCTTTACTCAGTAGGCACAAAAAGCTGTTAGTTTTTGATCCAGGGAGTAACATAGTCTTTATGAAGTTTGGTCAGAACCTTTATACACCTTAAAGGAAGGCAGTGGGATTGGAAATGGCTGTAGAGAGTGGGTAGAGTGCGTTGGAACCAACTGGGGAAGGAAAGTTCACCTCAAGGCATTCCTTGTCCCAGGTGAGAGGTAAAGAGGGTTGAGCTGGGGCAGAGGCAGTATGTCTAAGGAAAACATTTCCAACCTAAAAAGAAAAAGTAGAGAGAGGATAGTGTGACACACCCCCATCGCTCCTCTGATCTCCTAGTTTGCAATCCAACAGCCCCTGATGATAAAAATAGTCTCCGAGGATGGAAAGGAGGGATCAAGGAAGAATAATCAGTTTACTCTAATTCCTCTTTGAGACACAAAGGCAGTCATAAACTTTGCTCTTTCAAATTATCACCAAGTCTCCGAGCAACATACACAGACGCTAACAAAAGGAAATCTACCAGAACCTCTTGTTAGATGAGTTAGAATCAGAAGGGCTGCATCTGAATTTACGAGCGTACATTCTGCATTCAGCAGCCTGGTCCTAATCATAAACAAATGATGATTCTGTTCTGCAGGGCGAGGCTCTGGAGAGCAGAAATATGTGCATGGTTCAGGGGCTCAGTGCAGTAGGCAGGAGCTGTGAGCCTGGGTGGTCTCCAACTGGAAAATTGAAACAAATTTTTTAATGTTTTATTTATTTTTGAGAGAGAGACTGCAAGCAGGGGAAGGCAGAGAGAGAGGGGGATAGAGGATCTGAAGCAGATTCCATGCTGACAGCAGTGAGCCCAATGTGGGGTTTGAACTCATGAACCATGAGATCGTGACCTGAGCCAGAGTCGGATGCTTGGCCAACCGAGCCAGCCAGGTGCCCCACCAACTGTAAGATACTTCCCTCTCATGGAAATCTCTCTGTTCTAGGTCCCCTGCACACCCCTCCCCTCCCCTGCTCCCTCTATAGCTCCACTTCCAGACCCAATTATGGAGGAGAAAAACTAAACAGAGCAAAAGGATTTGGGGAAAACTCAAGTATTCAAAAGTCCTCTTAACCTCATTAGTCTTCTGGAGATCAGGAATGGGTAAGGCTGAAGACTCATGGGTGGTGGGAGTATATGCAAAGAAAAAGGGCTGCGGAGAAGGCTGGACATAATCATGGCTCCAGAGTGAAACTGCCAAAGAAGGCATATCTTCTTTTGGACCCCCTTCAAGGAGTTCTTGTCCCTGCGGTGCCGAAAGGGCCCCAGTCAAGTGTGGAAGCTTCTGGGCAGTAACTTTATCATCAAGATGTCATGAACAATATTATAGTAAGCTGCTAATACTATGGTGCCTTTTATTCATTTATTTTAAATGAATAAATATTTATTTATTTATTTTGAGAGAGAAGGGGAGAGTGTGCACGCACACGGGAGGGAGTACAGAGAGAGGGAGAGAGAAAATCTCAAGCAGGATCCACCCAGCACGGAGCCTGACACGTGGGGCTCCATCTCCTCACCGTGAGATCACGACCTGAGCCCGAATCAAGACTCAGACACCTAACTGACTGAGCCACCCAGGCGCCCCTAGAGTGCCTTTTAGACTGAGGTACGTAAGCCTCTTGGGTTATGGGAGCCACAGAATAAATATGGGACATCTTGAGGGAATTCAAATTTACCAAAGATTTTTTTGGGGGGGACTATTATTTTTTCACATTAAAATAATCTTGGGTATCTGATGGACTAGCATGTACAGTTCCATGACTTTATTAAGATATACACAGAATTAAAGTGTCCCCTCCAAATGGATGAATGAATGAAGTGTCCCAATTATAGCAGTCTTTTTGGAGAGTTATTTTCTTTCATCTGCTTTCAGAAGTATTTTGGGAAAACTGCAGCAAGCACTGGCCTGATATTTCACGGGACAGGTGAGTTACCGTGATTTTTCAGGTGTCTGTCCATCTGACTTGTCAGCTCACATTCCCCACCAGCCTGTGAAGTCGGCAGTGTCGGTCTCCAGGGATGTGCTCACCCTTTTATCTCCGAGCCTTTGTTCAAACTGTCACTCACATCTGGACAACCTCCCACTTCCTGACAGCCACATCCCATTCTCTTCCTCTCCTCCTAAGGCAATCCAAGGTCATTTCATCCAGGACGCTTCCTCTAAGTTAAGAGAATTGACTCTCAAAAGAGAATCTGTTAGGGAAATGAATAAATCATGGGGACCTAAGGTTCAGCATGGGGAATACAGTCAACAGTGTCTTGAAGGCGTTACACGGTGATGGGCAGTATCTACAATTGCAGTGAGCATAACATGCAGACTTGGTGAATCGCTGCATTGTACACTTGACGCTAATGTAACATTGCGCATTGACTATACTTCAATCATCCAATCAATCAAAATTAAAAAAAAAAGAAAATGAGAAAGAGAGAAGCTGAAGGAAGTGCCAGGCTGAAGTGCCAAAAACTCTATTCTGATACTAAATATTTGCATCATTTTGAATAGGATTTTGCAGCGTATCCAACTGTCAGATGCATGTCTTATTTAGAAATCATTACGGGGTACCTTGCTGGCTTAGACAGTTAAGCGTCAGACTTTTGCTCTCAGCTCAGGTCTCGATCTCAGGGTCATGAGTTCAAGCCCCACGTTGGGCTCCGCTGGGCATGGAGGCTGCTTAACAACAACAACAAAAGGAAATCATTACAACCCTAAGAAGTATGTAGGTCAGGGCTTTTTTGATTAATAATTTTTAATACTGATTACATATTACAATAATATTTTGAATCTATCGGGTTAAATAAAATATATTATCTTGAGGGGCACCTGGGTAGCTCAGTTGGTTAAGCATCTGGCTTCAGATCAGGTCATGGTCTCATGGTTCGTGGGTACAAGCCCCACATCAAGCTCTGTGCTGACAACTCAGAGCCTGGAGCCTGCTTTCAATTCTATGTCTCCCTCTCTCTCTCTCTGACCCTCCCCTGCTTGTGCTGTCTCTCTCTGTCTCTCAAAAATAAATTAAAAAAAAACAAACGAAAAAAAGTAGTACTTTGAATCTATTGGGTTAAATAAAATATATTATCTTGGGGGCACCTGGGTGGCTCAGTCAGTTAAGCATTGGACTTTGGCTCAGGTCATGATCTCACAATTCGTGAGTTTGAGCCCCATATCAGGCTCTGTACTGACAGCTCAGTCTGGAGCCTGCTTCGGATTCGGGGTCTCCCTCTCTCTCTGACCCTTCTCTGCTCTCTCTTGTTCACTCTTCTCTCAAAAATTAAATAAACATTAAAAACTTTTTAATAAAAATCTATTTTTTTATTTTATTTTTTGAAAGAGAGAGGGTACAAGTGAGTAAGGGGCGGAAGGAGAGAGAGAGAAGTGGGGCTCACCCAGACCAGGGCTCATGCTCACCCAATGTGGACTCCAACTAACAAACCATGAGATCATGACCCGAGCCAAAGTCAGATGGTTAACGACTGAGCTACGCAGGCACCCGAATAAAATATATTAATTTCACTCTTTTTCCTCATTTAATGTGATTACTAGAATTTTTAAAAAATATTTATTTCTGAAAGAGAGAGAGAGAGAGAGAGAGAGAGAGAGAGAGAGTGTGTGTGTGTGTGTGTGTGTGTGTGTGTGTGTGCACGAGTGAGGCAGGGGCAGAGAGAGGGGGACAGAGGATCCAAGGCAGGCTCTGCGCTGACAGCAATGAGACTGATATGGGGGCTCGAACTCACAAACCCTGAGATCATGAGCAGAGCCAAAGTCAGATGCTTAACTGACTGAGTCACCCAGGAGCCTCAAGGATTATTTTTCATCCTTATCCACCAGTCAGGCAAGGAAGCTTTACATGAGGTAAGTAACTTGCTCACAATCACACAACTGCTAAGGGGTTTTTTCCACTCCATTATGAAAAATGACCCAAAATTTGGAAATAAAGCCAGAGAGTGCCTGCCTGTCCTCTGAGTTATTGTGGGCATTATTTAAAAGCTCTCCCAGGGTTTATATAGGTCTTCTGGCAAGACTAGCTTCCTGGATTGCAATATACACCGTCACCCAGGACCTTGCACGTTAAACCACAAACTTGGTTTAATGCTATTCTATTGCTGTTGTGAAATTCTTCATGATTTTGAATATGGGGCCCTGAATTTTCATTGCACTGGGCCCAGCAAATTAGTCTGTTTCTGACGTATTTACCACTGATTCAGGGCTCAGGCTCTGTGAAGTCACATTACCTTGTAGATAGGACCCCAACCCATAACATGTATCTATTTGTAGAAGTACAAATAATTTCTGTCCTGGGGCGCCTGGTGGCTCAGTCGGTGAAGCATCTGACTTCAGCTCAGGTCATGATCTCGCAGTTTGTGGGTTCAAGCCTGCATGAGGCTTTGTGCTGATGGCTCAAAGCCTGCAGCCTGCTTTGAGTTGCATCCCTCTGTCTTTCTCTGCCTCTTACCTGCTCATGCTTTCTCACTCAAAAATTGTATCATGTATCTTGAATGTATCATAGATAGATAAGCTGCTATATAATGATTGCCACTTCAGATAGCTGTGAAATTAGGTGATTAACTAGTTGTTACTTAACCTTCTAATTTCTGTATAAGTCTAATTACATGAAATAGAAGTTGGGGTTTTGATTTTTTACTTTGCTTATCCATTTGGAGTGCCATTGTTACTACTGTATTGTAAATGATGGAAAATAATTGTATATGTTAAAAAAATAGTGTTATATTCTAAAAAAAAATAAAAAAATAAAGTTACCACACACACAAAAAATAAATAAACATTTTAAAAAACGTAATTTCTGTCTTTTAGAAAAGATAACCCATGCTTTTATTCCCTTCCCCCTCCAAAGCCCCCATGGAGCATTAATTAGATTTGTCTCTAATTTAAAAAAATTAATTTTGGTGAGCTTGTCCCTATGGGTTACATAAACCCTACTTCCTCAGCTGCTCTTGGGGTCAGTGTTTCCATCTCACTGATGCTTTCATGGGCTTCTCATTTAAATAAAATCTTTGACAAGTGTTCATTCTATTTTGTGAGAGAATCATGTTTTTAAGTATTTCGGAAATTACGCTTCGACAACTCCACACTCCAAGCTCTTTCCATTCGATCACACAACCAAAGTCCCTCTTGGCTCTGCACTCTGCTGGCCAAGAGCACACCCTGAATTCTTCTTGTGCATTTCAGGCACACCTGTTAATTTCTGTCCTATCACTCTTTCTATCCCATCAATTCTTTTAAATTTGTATTTGCCATTAAAAAAAATATATGATATATTCATTTGGTTCAAATTCAAAAAGCTAAAAGGGCAAGGGGCTCCTGATTAAGTGTCTGACTTTGGCTTAGGTCATTATCTCACAGTTTGTGGGATGTAGTTCCCACTGGGTTTCTGCTTGGGATTCTCTCTCTCTCTCTCTCTCTCTCTCTCTCTCTCTCTGCCCCTCCTCCCCCGCTTGCGCTCTCTCTCTCAAAAATAAATGAACTTAAGAAAAAAGTTCAAAAGGTTGTGGAGTAAAGATTTTACCTCCTAACACTATCCCAGATACCCAGTTTTCCTCCCCAAAGACAACTTCTATAACTTCCAGGTGTTATTTTCTTTATATATTATCCAATGTGTTTATAAATTCTTATTTGTTTTTAATTTTTTTTCGAGAGAGAGAGTATGAGGGTGGACGAGGCGGAAAGAGAGGGAGACACAGAATCTGAAGCAGGCTCCAGGCTCTGAGCTGTCAGCACAGAGCCTGATGTGGGGCTCAAAGCCCAAACCATGAGATGATGACCTGAACCAAAGTCAGATGCTTAACCGACGGCCACTCAGGTGCTCCTTGTTGGCTTTGTTTCAATAAATGGTAGAATACGCTACACATTCTCCTGCAACTTGGTTTCTTCATCTAACGATATAACCTAGAGATTATTCAATTCCAATGCATAAAGAACTCCCTCACTGTTGTTTATGGCTATGTGTTTATTATTTCACTGGATAAATTTATAATCATTTATGTTATCATTCTCTTATCAATAGATATCTAGGTTGTTTCCAATTATTGAAATAACAGGCAATGGTGCATTAAATAACTATGTACATATATCATCCTGTACATCTGTAAATTCCAAGAAATAAAATTGATTGGTCAAAAAAACATATGCATTTATTATTTTTAAAGTTTTTGAGGAATTATTCTGCATAAAGGTTGTGTTAGTTTATACTTCTACCAGTAATACAGGTAAGCCCTTGCTAACACTATGGCAGTGTGTTGTGAAATTTCTGAACTTTGAAAAGGGACATACTATCTGATTGTAATTTTTTTCATTAATAATGAGATGAAGTATTCCTTTCATGTATTTCTTTTGGGAATAACTGCCTGATCATATCCTCTGCCAAATTTTCTTTTGGTTTGTTAATCTAACAGATACTGTTTTCCCTAGAAAGCAATATATTTTTTAATGTTTATTTGTTTTGAGAGAAAGAGAGAGAAAAAGAGAGAAGGGGTAGAGAGAAAGGAGAGAGAAAAACTGTCAATGTCAAACCCCAAAAATCTCATGAACCATGAGATCATGATCTCAGCAGAAATCAAGAGTCAGATGCTTAACTGACTGAGCCACCAAGGTGCTTGGAAACAATATTTATTTTTTAACCTTTATTCACGGTGATTTACCCCATGTGGATAGACTTTTTGTTTGATGTTGTTGGGTCTGCCAATCCCTTCTTCTATGACTTCTGGCTTTGTGTCATGGTTAGAAAGGTCTTTCCTAATTGAGATTACAAAAGAACTCTCCTAGATTTCTTTCTGTAAGTTTATGGTCCCATGTTTCACATGTAAACCTTTGGTTCACTGGGACTTTATTCTGATGTGAGGTGTGAAATTTGATTCCAGCTTTATTTGTTTCTTCAAATGGTTACCTTAGTGTTCCTGAGCCCTCTTTTTTTAAAAAAATTTTTTAATGTTTTATTTATTTTTGAGAGAGAGAGAGAGAGAGAGAGGCAACGTAAGCAGGGGAGGGTCAGAGAGAGAGGGAGATACAGATTCCGAAGCAGGCTCCAGGCTCTGAGCTGTCAGCACAGAGCCTGATGCGGAGCTCGAATCCACAAACCGTGAGATCATGACCTGAGCTGACGTCAGACACTTAACCGACTGAGCCACCCAGGTGCCCCAGAACTGATTTCTTAATAGCACTCTCTTGTCTAGCTACCAAGAACACGGTAAGCCTCTTAATTTGGCAGATTTTCTATTCAGTTGAATTTCAGTATGTTATTCTATTCTACTCTATTTTAATTTTAGAGAGAGAGCACAAGCAGGAGAGAGGGGCAGAGGGAGAGAGAATCCCAAGCAGGCTCTACGCTCAGCATCCAGCCCAACATGGAGCTCAATCCCACAACCCTGGGATCATGATCTGAGCCAAGAACAAGAGCCAGATGTCCAACTGACTGACCTCCCCCCACCCCGTGCCCTCGTTTCAGTATTTTAATGTTTTATTCATCTCACATGATTCTTAAGTTTATTTCCAGGTATTGTTTTTTTAAACTGTTATAAAACAGGTCTTTTATTCATTTTATCTTACATTGATTTGTGTATATGAAAGTTATGGACATGAGCCAGATTACTGAATTTCTTTAATTCTGACATCTCACACCGAACATTTGAGGTAACAGATTGGTGCCTGAATGGCCCTTCGAGTGCCTTTTTGGGGGCTTCTCAGAGTGTAGCGACAGCGGGCATAAGGGAGAGAAGCAGGGAGGGTTGATTTCATCCATCTTTCCAGGATGAAGTAGATTGTGAATAATTTCTTGCCAGACTGCTTCATTCTCAGGGGCCTTAAAATTTTTTTAAATGTTTTATTTATTTTTGAGAGACAGAGAGAGACAGCATGAGTGGGGGGCAGTCAGAGAAAGAGGGAGACACAGAATCTGAAGTAGGCTCCAGGCTCTGAGCGGTCAGCACAGAGCCCGATGCGGAGCTCGAACCCACAAACCATGAGATCATCACCTGAGCCGAAGTCGGATGCTCAATTGACTGAGCCATCCAGGCGCCCCCTCAGGGAATTTTTTAATGATGCTTAAAATATTGAACATCCTATTTGTGCCCCTGACACCGCCACCATTATACTTGCAGTGCGCACGCACGCGTGCACACACACACACACACACACACACACACAAACTTGTCTCCCTCCACCATTCAGCCACTTCCCAAGTAAAATGCCCCAGTTAGAAGCATATTTTACTAGAAACCACGGGTTTCCCTTGAATCATTTTGTTCTGTGTATTTTTAATTACAATTAAAATGATTTCTCTGTGCTGAGCACAGAGAATGGGTTTCTCCTAAAACCCCAGGAATTATCATCATCCACTTAGGCTTTGTTTCAATTCTGTTCTTTATTTCCTTGTTTTCTTTTTTCTAGTGTTAGTGAGAGATTATTGACCTATAATGTATGTAAGGTCAAGGTATACAGCATGATGTTTAGATACACGTATGTATTGCAAAATGATTGGCACCGTAAGGTTAGTTAACACCTCTGTCTCCTCACAAACTATGGTGCGTGTGTGTGTGTGTGTGTGCGTGCGCATGCATGCATGTGTGGTGATAACATTTAAGATTTATTCAGGGGCACATGGGTGGCTCAGTCGGTTGAGTGGCCAACTTCAACTCAGGTCATGATCTCACAGTTCTGGGTTCGAGCCCTGTGTCAGGCTCTGTGCTGACAGCTCAGAGCCTGGAGCCTGCTTCTGATTCTGTGTCTCCCTTTCTCTCTGACCATCCCCCACTCCTGCTCTGTGTGTGTCTCTCTCTCAAAAATAAATAAACATTAAAAAATTTAAAAAAAGATTTGTTCTGGAAGCAACTTTCAAGTACCGAATACACTGTTGTTAATTACAATCACCATGCTATGCGTTACATCTCCAGATCCCATTCATCTTATAGCTGGGAGTTTGCACCCTTTGACCAACATCCCCCCATTTCCCCCACCCCCAGCCGCTGGGAACAACCCCTCCACTCCAGCTCTACCAGTTTGGCTTCTTTGAAAGCCATCTTTTAGTGCCAGCTTTAGGGCTTTCAAATGGCCTGCAGAGACCTGCCTGGGTAAGAAAGCTGAAAAGTGATAACATTCTCTTTGTCTTAAACCTGAACTAATTCTCTGGGGAGAGACCAGGGAGTTCCTCACCCAGTTGGGGATCAGGCCTCAATTTAACTGCAGGTGGGGTGTAAAGGAGTGGGGGAGGGAAGGATCCCTGCCCAGGGCTGATGCTCCCTGAAGTTTCACACAGGGATTAGCAGCAGGACTGAAGGAGATAATGCAGCTCTGTCCAAGATCAGATGGTTGTGTGGGTTTCTTTTTTAAAACAGTGTTCATGATTGTTCTGTAAAGGTTCCAGAAAGTCTGCTATGCCCATCTTAGGATCTCAATGTAGCATCCTTGGAATCGGGCTAACCTCCTAAAGGGTAAAAAGAAATCCTAGCATTTGACCTAAATATCGGCAGCATGCCCTCTCTCCGGCAATATTTCACGCCTCACCATGAAAACACAAGAGCTCACCGGGTTTGCTGGAAAAGGCCACAGCGGCTTTTCACGCTTCTTTTGCCACAAGATAGCACTTTAATTTGGGTCTCTGACTTCTTCTCACTCTGGAGGCGGAGGTGGGGTTACGCGTTGGGCCAAGGAGCCCCTATTGGCTGGTGGGCACCCGCCTGAGAAAACACAAGGGAGGTTTGACTCCCTACTTTTCTTTCAAGGACTCTTGAGAATCTGGGCATTGAGGCATCAGGGAGCAGAATTGGAAACAGGATTTCAAGGTGACTTTGCCCAGCCCTTTTGTCTCGCCCCTTACCCTTTTTGTTAAAGGTCTAGCTAAGCAAAGAAAACAGTCCGAGTTTAAAAGTTCAAGGAAATCTTCCTTAAGTCTGCGAGCTGATTTTCTTCAGCTTGAATCTCTAGCTCCTGGCTATGGGGCTTGGGGTTCTTTTGATGGTTTCATGCAGCACAGAGCTGGGGGGGGCGGGCAGGAGCACATGGAAAACCAGGCCTGCTGCTGGTCTGGCTGCTCCCACTGCTGGAGATGTAACGTCAACCTCAGCGAGTCAAGGACTTCTGGCCCTCTTTGTTTGCTACGTTTATTTGCCTGGGTGCTTTGAGACATCCAAGCCATGCCCTTCCGTTTGCACCCTCCTTGATCGAAACATCAGAATATGAAGAAGGAAGGGGGTGCCTGGGTGGCCCAGTCGGTTGAGCATCTGACTTTGGCTCAGGTCATGATCTTAGGGTTCGAGAGTTCGAGCCCTGCATTGGGCTCCACACTGCATGGGACTCTCTCTCTCTCTCTTTCTCTCTCTCTCTCTCTCTCTCTGCCCCTTGCTCACTTGTGTCCTCTCTCAATCAATCAAGCAAAAAATTAGAAAAAAGCTTTTCAAAAGAAAGAAGATGAAGAAGAAAGAAAGCCAGCTGGAGCTGCACCAGTTCAGTGGTGTCATCGGCCTTGATCACGGGCACACTGCACAGACTCGCCCTCCGCGTGGGCCTCCCCACCTTCCCGGCTGTCCCCATGTCGGCCTATTTGACCCACTTCCTCCTTGTCCACCTGCTGTTCTGTCCTCTGTCCTCCAGCTGATTCCCGTCACTGGACCTGAGGATCTTGACACTTAAAACTCATCAGGGCACCCAAACATGTGATGAGACCCCTGAGGTACTGCAGGGTGCTATGGCACAAAGATAACAAGGATTTGCACCCTGGCCACAAGACACTCCCGTCCTCTGACCTCGCCTCTGTCAGCCCTTTATTGGAAAGAGCAAACTCAATTTGGGGTCTCTGTCTCTGAAGGAAATTACCAAGAATTTTTTTTAAGTTTATTTTATTTATTTTGAGAGAGAGAGGGCAAGAGCAAGCTGGGGAGGGGCAGAGAGAGAGAGAGAGAGGGGGAGAGAGAGAATCCCAAGCAGTCTCTGCACTGTCCGTGCAAAGCCGGATGTGGCATTTGAACTCACAAACCATGAGATCACATGAGCCAAAATCAAGTGTCAAACGCTCAACTGACTGAGCCACTGAGATGCCCTGGAAATTTACCAAGAATTTAAAGAAAGTCTAGAAGATGGGGCTCCTGAGTGACTGAGCCAGTTGAGCATCTGACTCTTGATTTCGGCTCAGGTCATGATCCCCAGGTCGTGTGCTAGAACCCCGCATCAAGCTCCGCTCTGAGTGGGCGAGTCTGCTTGGGATTCTCTCTCTCTCTCTCTTTCCTTCTGCCCCTCTCCTCTGCTCAAGCTCTAAGTAATAGAAATAAATAAATAAACAAACAAATAAATAAAGAGGGACACCTGGGTGGCTCAGCTGCTTAAATGTCCGACTTCAACTTAGGTCATGATCTCACAGTTTGTGAGTTCAAGTCCCACATCGGTCTCTCTGCTGTCAGTGCAGAGCCCATTTCAGATCCTCTGTCTCTTTCTCCCTCTCTCTCTCAAAATAAACAAATGAAAATAAACATTAAAGAACAATCTTAAAAAGAAAGAAAGAAAGAAAGAAAGAAAGAAAGCAAGCAAGCAAGCTAGCTCAGAAGAGGGGAGAGGAATATGATTGAATCCTTAACAACTAGACACTTCATCAAAAACACCAGCCTAGGGGGCGCCTGGGTGGCTCAGTTAGTTGCGTGTCCAGCTCTTGATTTTGGTTTGGGTCATGATCTCACGGTTTGTGGGTTAAAGTCCTACGTCAGGCTCTGTGCTGATAGTGTGGAGATTGCTTGAGATTCTTTCTCTCCCCCTCTCTTTGCCCCTCCCCCCACTCACACACATGGGTGACTCCATCCCCCTATATCTGGAATGTTTTCTCCAATTGCAACATAAGAGGCCAAGTCCCTGGATCTCTTGAATCTCTGTGTGCTGCTCAAATTGCCTTGGGGGTGCCTGGGTGGCTCAGTTGGTTGAGTGTCTGGCTTGTGCTCAGGTCATGATTTCATGGTTCTTGGGTTCGAACCCTGTGTCAGGCTCTGTGCTGACAGCTAGGTTAGAGTCTGGAGCCTGTCTTTGGATTCTGTGTCTCCCTTTCTCTCTGACCCTCCTCTGCTCAGCCTGTCTCTCTCCCTCTCTCTCTCAAAAAATAAATAAAACATTTTTTAAAAATTGCCTTGGGCTTCATTCCAGTCTTGCAAGGAGGTGGGTGAGGAGGATTTGGACGGGAGGCAGGACCTGGGGGCAGTTTCCTCCCAAGGCGCTATGGGGAGCTCCTAATAACATGATGCTTACTGAGATTCTTGAATGTACCAAGTGACAGAAGGGCAAAAGGCATTCATAAATGTGATTATGAGGGTGTCTGGACGGCTCAGTCATTCAATGCCTGGCTCTTGATTTCAGCTCAGGTCATGAGCTCACAGTGCATGGGATCGAGCCCTGAGTCAGACTCTGTGCAGACAGCATGGAGCTTGCTTGTGATTCTCTCTCTCTCTCCCTCTCTCTCTCTCTCTCTCTCTGACTCTCCCCTGCTTGCACACTCTCTCTCTCAAAATAAAGAAATAAACTTTAAAAAATGTGATGATGATGTGGGTGATATTTTCAAAAGTGATAGTCTGCTAAAAGGAAGAAGTATCTACTAGGAGGTGACTATGTTAGACCGTGTACGTCAGCCAATGCCATGGGGCCAAAGGCCGATGCCACGCAGCCTTCGTTGGCTGGTACAGAGGTGGCACCGAGGAGCTTTGCAAACCCGGGCAGCTCTTCCAGAGTCTCAATGTCCTCGTTTGCATCGCCTCCTCACCCAGCATGCACAAACATTTCCGTCTCCATGCCTTGTCCTGTCTCTCCCTCTGCTCCATGCCCCAGCAAGTGAACTTTGCTCTGTTCTAAGTACATGCTCCAGGCTTTCCCACTTTTCTGCCCTTGCTCAAATTCTTTGCTCCATCTGGAATGCCCTTCTGTCTCCTTCTTTGCCAAATCTCTAAATATTACTGATCCTTAAGGCTTTGTGCACAGTCCTTTTTCTCTGTGAAGTCTTTTCTATGTGTTCGGCTGTAAATAGTCCTGGCACATTTTCTATTTCTTCTTGGTGGAATAGTCCTTATTTCTCCTTTTAGACATACTGTATTCTAAGTCTGTAACACACGATTTTGAATGTAATAGCTATTTACTCATTCACTGAATGAATGAATGAATGAATGTACAAATCTTGATAGAACATTGGATTGTGTGTGGCGCTGGGTTGAAAGACGTTCCAGGAGAATTCTATTTGTTCATTTACTAAGCACCTACTAGGTTCCAGTTCCTCTGTCAAGGTTTATTAGTGAATCCCTTCTGTTTTAGAATAGTCTCTAACAAACAAATATGAATAACAGAGGGTTCACAATCTCCAAGAGAAATACGTTAAACCAAAGTGAAAAATAAATAAGTTTTATGTGTTGGCCGAAGGACGAAAGGGTACATGGGTAGAGGTGGCAATTAGGTAAAAGACTGCCAAGGTCTGACAAAGGCAAGGAAAGAAGGAATGACTTTAAAAAGATAGGTTTGGGGGCACCTGGGCGGCTTAGTTAGCTAAGAGCCCGACTCTTGGTTTGGCTCAGGTTGTGATCTTGCAGTTCATGAATTTGAGCCCCGCATCGGGCTCCAAGCTGACAGTGTGGAACGTGCTTGGGATTCTCTCTCTCTCTCTCTACCTTTCCCCTGCACATACTCTCTCTCTAAATAAAGAAATAAACTTAAAAAAAGATGGGCTTTCGATTTGAGTTGAGAATACCAGCGAGCACCAGCCGGAACACACACTTGATGGTTTGACCCCTCAGGGTAATGAGGGTTGTGTCTCCTGGACCATCCATTTAGCCCACAAGCATCTACTGAGAAGTAGCTTGAGCCAGGGGTTGGGTTAACACACATCAAAATGACATATTTTCTGTACTCAAGAAGCTCACCATCCAGGTGAGAGAACAAGAAATAAGTGCCATGTTGAGGGCTCTACTGAAGTTTGGGATGTTCCAGGAGACAAGAACATTTAATGCCTGTTGGTTGTGAGAGAGGTTTCACGAAGGACACGCCCTTCCCCCCACCCAACAAAGCCTGAGTAAGGAGCGTGATGTGAGGGTTTTAAAAACAAACTCTAGAGTCCAACGGACAAGGCAGGACTCAGGACCCGGGATCTGATCTCACCGTTAACCACGTTGGTAACTCTGACATGAGACTGAGCCTCAGTTTCCTCCTCTGTCAAATGGGATAATTGTATTATCTGTATGACAGAATTATTTTGAAGATTCAAGAAGATTCCCCAGCCCCAGACTGTCGCTTCACTGAAGATACCAGTGAAAGTTCTTCCTTGTTCACTTATGGCTGATGTTTGTATGTTTGCTTGTTTGTTTTGGAGAGAAAAGCGAGGGCACAAGTGAGCAAGGGGCAGAGAGAAGGGGCAGAGAAAGAGAGAGAGAGAATCCCACGAGGGCCAGAGAGACAGAGACGAAGAGAGAGAGAAGCAAGGCTCACCCGAAGCCGAGCTTGAGCTCACCCAATGCGGGGCTTGAACTCACCCAGTGCAAGACTCGTGCTCATGAACTGTGAGATCACGACCTGAGCTGAAGTCAGATGCTTAAAGGACTGAACCACTCAGGTGCCCTGTTTGTTTCTTTCTCAACCTTGTAGCTCCAGAAGTTGGCATCCAACTAAAGGGTTACCTGGCAAAGCAGGTAACTTTTCTCTAAAGAATCTCAAAGTTGAGCTAAGTGATTTTGCAGGCAGCTGATCCCAGATTCCCAAATTGGCATTTACGCAAAATGATAGCTATGGATATATAAAGCAGCCCATACCTTGAAATGAACAGGCTCATTTTCTAGCTTGCTATTGAATGAGGGGAAAGCAGAAGTTGGGAGTCTTTATTCAGCTAGGGAGACTCTGAATTCGGTAGGTTGAGTCTGTGTGGGCAGGATAACGCACTCTGGAGAGCAGTCCTACCCTGTGGCCTTTTTATTGGAGAGTGAATGATTTTGCCTGTATTTTTCCCTTTTTAGAGCTCACTGCCATCTAATTGCAATGAGCATATCTGTTTATTGCGGCTCTGATTCTGGGCCATTAAAACAAAGAAGAACTCACATACATCTCTAATTTTTGCCCTCAGTAACCATTGCTTTGATACAGACTTTATGATAGCAACTATGTAAACCGATGCCCATATAAATAGTAGGACAGAGAACAGTTAGAGACTTGAGATTATTAAAGTTCCTCCAGCCAAGGAGAGCTGTCTTTTCATTCAGTGGCAATCCCCCGTTGCAAATGGAACATTTCACATTTCATCACTATAATGAAAGAAGGAAAACAAAACAGGAAGAGAGGAGGAGAGGAATGACCAGAAAATGAGAAGGAAGGAAGGGGGTAGGAAAGATGGCGGGAAAGGGAGACAGATTGGGAGGGAGAAGTGGGTAGACAAGGGAGGCGACACAGAAGAGGGAAAGAAAATTTTTGTGAGAAGTGGGGTTGGATCTCATGGTGGCTGGGATTTCTGACCAATGTGAAGTAGGATCCAAAAAATATGTCTGTATACATGTTTTCCTCACTCCCCTTGGGAAACCATTTGGGAGAGCGTTCAGGTGTTTTATCGTTAACCCAGTCCATCTCACCCTGCACACAGATGTTCCTTGATTTTGGATGGGGTTATGCCCTGATAAACCCACTGTAAGCTGAAAATATCAAAAATGCATTTAACACACCTAACCTGACCACCATCCTGGCCCACCTTAGGCATGCCCAGAACACCTACCTTTGCCTATGGTTGGGCAGAATCATCTCACACAAAACCTAATTTATAATGTGTTGACTGTCTCCTGCATCTGATTGAATGCCGCACTGGAAGGGAAAACCAGCATGGTTGTGTGGGTTCAGAGGGGTTGTCAGAGTATCGGTAAGTGACCCTCATGCTCCTGGGGACACTGAGAGCCGTGCCCAGCAGCACAACAGGATATCATATGCACGGTGCTGGTCTGAGAGAAGAGCAAAAGTCAAAATTTCAGGTACAGTTTCTACTGAATCCGTATCGCTTTTGCACCATCGTACAGTTGAAAAGTCGTAAGTTGGACCATGGTGAGTCTGGAACCATCTAAAATCTGTATCAAACTGTGTAGCCTGTGATCTTTCCCTATCTTTTTTCAGTGACTAAATCTCAATTCCCAGGGTCGATTTTGGGGTCCTCAGGCAAGGTCCAGGACCCCATTTTTCACTTGTTTTCCTTCTTACCACCAGTCTATGCCCACTCAGACAATGGGGTGATGGAGGTGGTCCTGCTTCAGCTGAAGGTGCCTGTGTGGACACCAGTGGCCCAAGTGGAGCTGGTCAGGGACTCATCCTCTGTCACCCCAGGCCACACCACTCCTGGGAACTCAGTCCTCCAGCGTCCAGCATCTCTAGTGTGGAGGACACATTTGGCAGATACCTTGTCTTCACATGACCTTCCCATTTCCTGCCAAACTATGGCCCTCATCCTCTTCAAAATGGGAAACGCACTTCCTCTGGGAAGCCCTCCAAGGTGTTGATACCTATTGATACATATTATATAAGCTGTAATTAGTTTACTTTTGATCATTCCTACACGTTCTTATTGAATTGTGTGTGTGTGTGTGTGTGTGTGTGTGTGTACGTGTTCCAGTGAAACTTTATCTCTGAACACTGAAATATGAATTTTGTATCACTTTCACATTACAAGGTATTTGTCATTTGATTTTTTCCCAATCATTTAAAATATAAAAAACCATTTTTAACTGTCAAGCCCAATGAAAATAGGTAATGGGTAGGATTTGTCCACAACCTTAGCTGCTAAACCTTGTATTCAATAATCAACCGTCACAATTTTGTGTTTGTCTTGCCTTTGCAGCAGGAGCTGCCTGAGGCGGCAGAGAGGACACCGCTCGGCCCAGACCAACTGCGTCTGAGGCACCTGAGTCAGCACAGAGCTTTGTGAGATTACCTTTCTGTAGAAGGGAAAAGGAAGGAAGGAAGGAAGGGAGGGAGGGAGAGAGGAAGGGAGGGAGGAAGAAAAGGAGGAAGGGAGGGAAGGAAGGGGAGGAAGGGAGGAAAGGAGGGAGCGGGGGCAGGAAGGGGGAAAGGAGAGAAGAAACTTTTTGGATATCCTTCCAGACTTTCTAAATGTTTATACACATAACTTGATATTCCTTTCTGTATCCCTAGCACTTAGCTCAGTGTAATGCCTGTTACATCTCAATGCTTAATAAATGTTCTTTGAAGAATGAGTAAATGAACGTGTGGTATTTACTGACTGACAGTTTCCTCCCATTCTGTTCTTTGTGAGGATGAAGAAAAGCAGACTGCTCTAAGAACGACAAGTTTCTGGGTGCTAGGAGACCCAGATCTGCAAAACAGGCTATTTTCTGTTTCTGGATACTAAACTCCCCACGGCCCGGCACTTTGTATCCTGAAGGATATCCAGATATGACCTGAGAAACTGGCACTTCAGGCTTGTATAGTGATCTCTCCTTTACAAAGTGCTTTCATGATTGTTTCGTTTAGACCTTACAGGTCGAGCGGTGATGTGGTCCCTTCAGTCCGCTGTGGATGAGGAAAGGGGGACACAAGAGGCTGGGCCAAAGTTACAGAGCTTGCCAGTGACAGAACCAGGCTAGAACTCCAGGGTTTTGAGTTCTTGGGGGTTGAGCCCCAGGAAGCTTTGTCAAGGGCTTTGTCATCCTAGGGATTTGTCCGACCAGCCCGGGATGCAGGGCTTTAGTCCTTCATCCCCACACCACCCCCTAGGAAGCCGAGTGGCCTGAGATCCAGCTCTGTTGAATGGCACTAAAATGACAAACCCTTGTTCTGAATGACTTTACCTGGAGGTGATCTCTTCCGCTAGACTGACTGTGACATTAGACATGGACGAAACCCAGGACATTTCCTACCCGGAGCTGGATGGGAACTGGCAATTGTCAGATTTGAAATTTGTCACTGCAACTCACAGACTTCTACTGACCTGGACTTGAATGCCTGGGCCTGGAAAACAGTTCGGAATTAAATGTGGACAAGTAGCTCAGGGGGTGTCCATAAAATGCCTCCCCCGCCCCCCGCAATGTGGGAAAGTGACAAATCCCCAGGCAGGGTCCAAGACCTGCCTTCTCATCCTGGCTCTGCCACAATTTTGTTGTGTGCCTCTAGACAGACAGCAAATCTCTCCAGAACTGAGCTTATGTATTTTTATTTTTATATACAACTTTCAGTACATTTGTTTCTTTGTTTAATCTCTATACCCACTGTGGGGCTCAAACTCAGGACCCTGAGATCAAGAGTCACCTGCTCCACCCACTGAGCCTGTGGGTGCCCTTGAGCTAATGCTTTGTTTTGTTGAGAGAGAGAGAGAGAGAGAGAGAGAGAGAGCGCGCACGCGAGTGCACAAGTGGGGACAGAAAGAGGGAGAAAGAATTTTTTTCTTAATTTTTCAATGTATATTTACTTTTGAGAGACAGAGTGTGAGCCAGGAAGGGGCAGAGAGAGAAGGAGAGGCCGAATTCAAAGCAGGCTCCAGGCTCTGAGCTGTTAGCACAGAGCCCGATGTGGGGCTCAAACCCACAAACTGTGAGATCATGACCTGAGCCAAAGTCAGACACTTAACTGAGCCATCCAAGTGCTCCACAGAATCTCTCTCTCTCTTTTTTTTCCAGTTTATTTATGTTGTGAGAGTGTGTGTACATACAAGCAGGGGAGGGGTGGGGAGAGGGGAAGAGAGAGACTCTCAAGCAGGCTCCATGCCATTAGCTTGGAGCCCAACACGGGGCTTGAACCCACAAGCTGGGAGATCATGACCTGAGCTGAAGTCAACTGTCAGCATTTAACTGACTGAGCCACCCAGGCACCCCCTGAGCTTATGTATTTTTAAAAACTTACTAAGAAATAGATGACCTCAAAGAAGGTAATCTCTGAAAGCAGGGGTATCTTAACATAAGTCCATTTCTTTCTTTAAAAATGATTTTTTGTTTGTTTTTTTAAATGTTTATTCATTTTTTGAGAGAGAGACAGAACATGAGTGGGGAAGGGGCAGAGAGGGAGGGAGACACAGAATCTGAAGCAGGCTCCAGGCTCTGAGCTGTCAGCACAGAGCCTGACATGGGGCTCACGGACCGTGAAATTATGACCTGAAATCATGACCTGAGCCGAAGTCCGCTCCCTAAACAACTGAGCCACCCAGGCACCCTAATTTTTCTTTAAAGAAAAAAGCTTACTCATATAGCAAAAGATGAATTGTGGGACACACACACTCATTAAAAAGTCTATAACTTCACAGATAAGGTATGTAGGTGTTGCTGAAAAAGCTGATTCATTCTGCTGCCTTGGTTCTTAGGAAGTCCCGCATTATTCCCCTTGTTGAATGAATGGATGTGAATCAGAGTACCCAGCTCTCGTCTCTTCTGTGATAGCCTGAGGTCATGGAAAGAGATCTGGAGTCTAGTAGCCTGGTTTGAATTCCCAGCTGGTTCACCAACCAACCACCTTTGTGATATTGGGTGGGGTCGCTGTTACTTCATCTATAAAATGGGTGTGTGGTGAGGAGACAAGATAATTTCTGTAAGTTCTCTGGAGCAGTCCTGAGCTCATGGCAGGTGCTCTGTGGAGCCCTGGCCCGGGGCGGGGGGGGGGGGGGTGTCATGTAGAGGTACCTACACCAGAGCTATAGGACAGCAGAGAAAAACATGATCATTTCATATTTCGGGGCTGGATTCCTGGGGAGGAGTGTTTAAGTACAGCCTGGACAGGGGGTCCCCAAGTTCAATAGATGGAGGCAGGAAAGGGGAAAACAAGACAAAGCTAGGAGGCAGGAAGATGCAATGGATGTCGAGGCAGTAGGAAGGAGGATGTTCATTTGGGACAAAGGCGTGACTGGACAGGTGAACTGGGACCAGGGTTGGAAGTGACAGAACACTGGGACTTTATCTTGTGGATAATGGGAAGCTATAGGAGGTGTTGGGCAGAAGAGTGACAGGTTTCATAAGCTACATTGCTATCGGGCAAATTGTGGAAGAAGTCACTGGAAGCTACAGCCCAGGGAAAAGCAGGGTCCACACTTCAGAGATGGACTTGGAAGCAGGTGTCACTGAAATCCTTCTGTACAGAGGTCACAGTGCAATGGCAGGTGCACTCTGTGACACGGTCTCTAATAAAAGCCTGGGGACAGAGAGAGATGGGGGTTATCATGGGTAAGGTGGGCTAATGCAAGATGACAGGATAAATTTGGGGGAGGATAAATTCAAGTAAGGGTTTCTACTTCTCACTGCTGTGGGGCTGAAATGGATTAGTCATGGAAGATTTGAATGGGGACCTACAATTGGGGTCTCCAGGGACCCAGGAAGACAAGGCAACTTTATTTTAGTGAAAAAGCAACATATTCTTTAGTCCTGAGTAACACCAATGTTGAATAACAATCCCGGAGCACAGGAAAAGAAGGGTGAGAAAGAGAAGGAAAAGCAAAGACGAAGGGAAGGGCGAAGTAGGGGAGAGAAGAGGGGAAAGTGCTGGAGAGGAGAATTAGAAAGGAAGAAAGTGAGGCGGGTCATGGATAGGGGCGCGTTCTGCTTCCGGCAGCCTCCCCTGGCTCAAGTCAGCCGCTAGAGCTGGCCCAGAGGAGACAAGGAGGCTGGAAGACTGCAGTCAGATGCATCTTTTTTGGCTGTAAATAATCAAATGAAAAAATGTTGGATGAGACTCCCCTGGCTCAATCTGGAGGGAGGAGGTCTATTCATCCATCTTTGAGCTTTTTCACTGCTGGGGACTGTCACCCATGTCAGATCCATCTGGACATTTCTGCTTTTTTTTTCCCCCAAATGCCTTTGCCAGGATGAATATTTAACACATTCAGATGTAAGAAACTAGGATGTAGAGGGAAGAAATGGCGTGTTAGCATCAGTTTCTCCCAAGTGGTCTTATGGGATATTTAGGTCCATTAAATCATTTGCTTTTCATTCATTCCTTCATTCCTTCAACTATTTAGGCTGCTATTGGTTGAACGTCGAGGCCATAAAGATGAGATCACACACCGGACGAAAGAATAACAGATACTGCAAGACATTGCCCTAGTTATGTTGCTGGTAACAAAGCAAAACAAAACAAAACAAAAACACAAAGCTCACTCTCATGAGTTCCTACTTACAGCTTCTCTACAAGTCTGCCTTTCCCTGTTTTCTCCTCATATTGCTGGTTACTCTCTGTGTTTGAAAGGACTTTTCTGCTTGAAAGTAGCTGCCAGGTTAAATAATCCCACTTCTTTCGCAGTCAGCCTTGAATCCTCATGTCCTTTGTGTTTCTCTCCACTTCCCATCTTTCCTACGCTCTCATTTATAATGGCTGCTACTGATTAAGGCTTTCCCAAGGGTGGTGCCTTTTATTTATTCATTTCATTATCTTTGAGGCTCACAATGACCTCTTGAAAGCACTGGGGACTCAAAGGGGTTCATTCCTTGCCTAGAACACAGAGCTAGGGTCAGGTTTGAACCTTCATAGGTCAACTTTTAAGAGAGGACTCCTTCCCCCCCCCCCCCCGCCCCAGACGCAATATGACCTCCCCTAACTGCCACCTGTGAGTTATTTCCACCCCCTGTTCTTGCCCTTGGCAAGGACCAGAGAATTTCAATCAAGAGTCTGTGCCCCTTGGTTCTCTCTCTATTAATAAATGTTTGATTGATTCTAAACGAGCTGTCACTATGCCTTGGAGTGAGGATTACAAGCAGCACCATAAGCAGGTTGTAAAGTGACAGCCACGTGACCCAAGCTGTTACTGTGACAACAGCTGAAGAGGAAGAATATTTAATTATGGAGATGGGGCCAGAGGGCCAGAGGGCCAGAGGGGCAGGGCTGGGTGTTTGCGGCCTTATTACTGCTTCAGGATCTGGGAGCCAGACTCCATTCTATTTCTCCAGGTCCTTTTGATTTTCTATTGTTCTGCTTTTTGCTTTCCTTTTTAAAAATATTTTATTTATTTTTGAAAGGGAGGGTTGGAGAGAGAGACAGAGAACAGCGAAGGGGCAGAAAGAGGGTGACACAGAACCTGAAGCAGGCTCCAGGCTCCGAGCTGTCAGTACAGAGCCCAACATGGAGTTCCAACTCATGAACTGCGAGATGGTGACCTGAGTCAAAGTTAGGAGCTCAACCAACTGAGACATCCAGGCACCCCATTGGTTTTCTAAATAAAATCTCCTTAGCCCAAACTCCTCCTTGCATTGGAAAACATCACTAGTTCCATTTCCCTGGTTCTCTTGGGAAATAGGAATGATAATGTGTGAACTCCTATTACCTATGAAAACTTGTTGCCTGAGGATCTTGGCTCACATTGGTAAGCATAAGGGGTCTGAATAGTTTTTCTGATCCTTATCTTCAGGCTGCTTCCCTGAATGACATGCTGAAGCTCACTCACAATGGCACCTTGCCTATGTGGGAATAGTCTCAACACGCTGTAAGAGAGAGGTAGACTGAACTTCCCTGGGAAGGTAGCCTGAGAGCGTGGTTACCCCCATGGGAATCGGCCGAGGGGCTCTTTTATCTACCAGCTCCGTCAGATCGTGTAATCTCTTCAACGCTTTGCAGGCCTCACCTGTAAAACAATGGTGATAATGTTGTCTACCCCACATGTGAGATCATAGTCGTGGTACCAAGCTGCCACTGGCCCATGGGCCACCCTCTTGGCTGCTGCTGCCTTTCAGAAGCACAGCCAATCAAGGTGAGGAATTATAAAAGAGTGCCCCTTCCATGGGGCACTGGGTGAGGGACCAAGGCTGGTGAGGGGCGCCACAGGCAGACCTCAGCTCCCACTCCTGCCCTAGGCTCAACAGAGCCCAACCCTCATTAATACCTAGCAAACCTACCTACCTGCACATTTTAGCCAGTTAGGATCTATGATTACTATTGTTTACCACATTTAGTCACTCAAGATTTGGTTAACTGCTATCACTATTATTCATCATATGTTCAGCCGTCCCCAGAGAGGCAGAGCAAGGAGAACCATGGCTCAGTTGGTTAAGCGTCCGACTTCGGCTTAGGTCTTGATCTCATGGTTTGTGGGTTCGAGCCCTGTGTCGGACTCTGTGCTGACAGCTCAGAGCCTGGAGCCTGCTTCAGGTTCTGTGTCTCTCTCTCTCTCTCTGACCCTCCCTTGCTCATGCTGTCTCTTGCTGTCTCTGTCTCTCAAAAGCTTTAAAAAAAATAGACTTCATACAAAAGAAAGGAAGAAAAACTTGTTGGCATTCAGTTCCTGGGATGGTTGCTGCTGGTGCTAAATTCCTTGGGGGACAGTTTGGGAATACAAGTGAGGGGAGAGAGGAGGGTGTTGTTTTTGAAGGCTCCGGGTCTATTTGGAGAAGCAAGCGTGAGTTCTGGAGTCAGAAAAACTGGGTTCCATCTCTCCTTCGTCTGTGAGTTTGCCCTGAGATCATGGGACAGGCCTTCAACATTCTCAGTTTCCTCATTAAAAATCTGGGTTAGGATCTTTCTCCTGTGTATGTTACAGGGCTTTGGAGGTTCAACTGACATCATTTATGAAAAAGCGCCGTGTTCTACAAGGCACGATGAACAACAGAGATCGCCATTTCTCTTCTGGATGTATTTGTTAGTTCTGCAGAGGCAAGGAAGCAGGCTTTTTGGCTTGTGGGCCTCGCAGCAATAGGGGCCTGAGCTTTACCTCTTCTCTTCCAGTTTAATATCTGTAGCCACATCTGTATGATGTGGGCCCTGCTGGGGATCAAGGGCTCTTGAGTACCACCGGCTGGGCTTAGATGGACCCGTGGGGTCAGGGCACACTCAGAAGTTGTCACTTAGTCTTGCAGACGATACTTAGCCACCTCTGATGGTACATTCTGGGGCAGCCTTCCATACCATTGGCTTGTGGAGACCATATTGGCATTACCCGTTCTGTCCAAAGAGTCATACTTGTTGAAACCTGTGGTGAGGTTGCCATACCTAACATCTCGATTTGATGCAAATTCCCAGGAACAACCTTAGGGAACCCTCACCTGCACTCCCAAATCCTCTTTTCTCTTCTCTGCCATATATGCTCATATGCTCACAAAGCTGGATCATTACCACGAAACCCTGCAGGAAAAATAACTATTGAATTACACAGAGAGTGAGTTAATAGCTCATTTCCATAAAGTCTGGCTACATCCAACACTGAGAAGCCAAGGATCTATGACTTCATCTTTTTTTTCCTGAAGCACTTCTAAAGTTTAGGATGAGGCCCAGCTCCGCTGGGAAAGTAAATAAATCAGGAAGACAGAGGTGTCTGTGAGACCCACAAAGTTGGAATTCAGGAGAGCTTCAACCTGAATTTGCCCTTCTTTTTCTTAATGGATGTTCTCTTTATTGTTCATGGATTCGCGACATGTGCTTCCTTTGTGCCGACTGTCAGTTTTTCCCAAACAACAGGAAAGGTAAATGGTGATTTTTGTATGTGTAGAGGAAAGTGGAAGCCTTAGCAACTGGTGAGCAATTTTCTTGAGGTCCCAATGGACCAGGTCTCAGATATGTTTATCAGTGAAATGTGTGGGGTGGTGGTGAGCGAGAAATGAGCAAACACCCAGCCCTCTTCTCTCATGGCCTTCCAGCTTCTGACACTGGCGAAGTTGCTGATTAAGCTGTGGTGTTAAGAGTTCTTCCAAGACCCCGATCTGGCATTCTGTCATGAGGAGGAATCGCCCTCCTTCGGAAGCACAGCTGGGATGGGAAATGTTGATTTTATTTATTTATTTATTTATTTATTTATTTATTTTTGAGAGACAGAGAGAGAGCATGACCAGGGGAGGGGCAGAGAGAGAGAAAGAGACACAGAACCGGAAGCAGGCTCCAGGCTCTGAGCTAGCTGTCAGCACAGAGCCCGACATGGGGCTTGAACCCACAAACTGTGAGATCATGACCTGAGCCAAAGTTGGACGCACAACCGACTGAGCCACCCAGGCGCCCTGGGAGATGTTGATTTAAACTTTAGCTCTGTAAGAGTAGAAATGCCGACCATCTTTCCTAGCCCTAAATGAAGAAACTCTCTGCTGATACTGGGGAGTTGCGGTTGGAATCCTCGTGTCGAATACCCAGATGTGCATGGGAATGCAATGATGGATTTCTCCTTTTCACCACAGCCCAGAAAAAATGAATACGCTAGGAGGAGTTTAAGGAGGGGGAAAGTGGGAGAAAAGTTTTGGACACGAGTCGTCTGATCTACCAAGTGGCCTATAATTCTTGCCTCTTGGCCTGCGTTTAATTTCTCTTTTCTTTGGAACCTTATTGTATGGCCAACACTCAGTGTGCTGAGTCAGCACCTGCCCCGCCCAGGACAAGCTTTAACGGGAGCTAGGGTGGTTCCCAGAAGCCTCCCTGTTGAGCTCCACCTGGCTCTGGCCAGTCCAATTCCATGCATTCCCATGGAAGGCACTTGTGATCATACAGCGCCTGAGCTGGATTACCACTGGAACCATCTTAGAGAGAATACTGCTGGGTGGGGGGACCTTGGGCATTTGGTAAACTAAACTCTGTATGTATTTCTGGACCAAGATTTCTTACTTGGTAGCGAGTTCGCCCCCTAGAGGGTGTTGGCAGTCTGAAAACATTTTGGTTGTCCCAACTGGGATTGCTACAGGTGTCCAGGGGGTGGAGGCCATGAATGCTCCTAACACCGGTGAGGCCCAGAACAGTCAGCCCCCTGCTAGAGTGATCAGGCCACACTGTCACTGAGATCAAGGACGCTGGACTCATTGAAGAATGCTATATTCTTTTCTAAAGCAAAGTGTAGAGGGATTACAGTAGTCTGTGCCACACTGGCTTCAGTCTTATGAAAGACAGCCTGCCTACTTGCATTACAAAAATACTGCTGTGTGACAAACAAACCACAAAACAGCAATAAACTTTGACGTTTCCTCATGAGGCCAGAGGTCAGCTGGGCGGTTCTGCTAATCTGGGCCAGGCTTAGCTGTCCTTGACTGAGCTCACTCAGATCTCTGCAGTCACCTGGTGGTTTGGCTGGGAGCTCGCCGCTCTAAATGTGTTCACTCTTATGTCTGATGGTCTTTGGGCTGTTAGCAGGGGTGACAAGGGTGACTGGACCATGCGATATGTCAGCATCTAGAGGGCTAGCCCAGGCTTTTCATGGGCTTCCTCGGTGGCAAAGTTCAAGAGGGAGAAAAAACATGAGAGGCTCCTTGAGGCCATGGCTTAGAACTGGCCCATCACTTCCACTGGATGCTACTGGCCAAAGCAAATTACAGGATTCAAGGTACAGAGAACTAGACTCAACAATTTCACGAGAAGAGCTATGAAGTCAGCTGCAAGGCGCAAAAATACAAGGAGGAACGAAAGTTGTGGGCATTTTTACCATCAATCTACTAGGTGCTTCTTCTCCAATTCTAATGTACACTTAGGCCTCAATATTCAGTTGGGCAGTATCTTCTCCAGGAGGCTTTACCTACCTTCCTTTGTCTGCCTATGGGAATTCTGGGTTGACCACCCTCCTCACACTGCGCCCCAATCCTGGGCCCAGCCATTGGCCAGCCCCCTCCCCCCACTCCCCAGATACAAAACCATTGTGTAATCCCTGCCTTCAAGGGGCCATCGGTGAATATGTAGCTTCCTTTCTCGGCATGTGTCCTACCTAGTTTATACACTTGGGCTGTAGAACATTGAGTAAAGGGCTTGGGTTGTGGAGTGAGAACGCATCGGTTCGATTCCTACCTTTGCCTCTTACTAGGTCAAGCCAAGCAAGCTAATTAATCTCTATTTCTTTGCACCATGGGGAGGATAATAATAGCACGGAGTCCGGAGACTCAGGAGGGCAATATGAGGTAATGTAGGAAAAGTGCTTAAAAAGTGGCTGACGCACGGTAATCTTTAGTCATGGTAACTTTTGTTGTTATGGATGCCTCTTCCATCATTTCAACCCAGCATCTAGTTTGGAGAGGACTGTGACATCATTCATTATTAATTCATTGTTTACATGTAGATGTGTCACCCCTGTGCTTCTCTTCTCCTCATAAGAACATTGGGGAAAAAAATTTTTTTTTAAAAAGTGGGCACCATGGTGGCTCAGTCAGTTAAGCTTCTGACTTCAGCTTAGGTCATGACTTCACAGTTCGTGGGTTCAGGCCCCGCATCAGGCTCTACACCGACAGCTGGGAGCCTGGAGTCTACTTCCGATTCTCTGTCTCCTTCTCTCTCTGCCCCTTTCCCACTCGTGCTCTGTCTCTGTCTCTCAAAAATAAACAAACATTTAAAAATTAAAAAAAAAAAAGAACAGGGATGCCTGAGTGGTTCAGTCGGTTGAGCGTCCAGCTTCAGCTCAGGTCATGATCTCATGGTTCGTGGGTTCAAGCCCTGCATTGGGCTCTGAACTAACAGCTAGTTCAGAGCCTGGAGCCTGTCTTCAGATTCTGTGTCTCCCTCTCTCTCTGACCCTCCCCTGCTCATGCTGTCTCTCTCTCTCTTAAAAATAAATAAAATATTAAAAAAGATTTTTTTAAAAAGAACATTGACAGGTCACTAGCCAATAGGCTCCTCAGTGGCTGAATTCATACTGCTTCTCCGGCTGGTTCTGCATTCCTGTCAGTCACGCCAAGAGCTTATCATTTTCTTCTCCAGAGGTCACTGGAGCTGAGAAAGTCAACTTGCCACTGGGGAGACACAGGGCTCCCAGGGGGAAGCAGCCCTATGCATCCTGTTCCTAGAAGCCTGACTCATCGTGGAGACGTTGGCTGGGCTGTTAGAGTTCTACAGATCACAGGGATAATGAAGGGGACTGTGTGGGAGGAGTTTTCAGCAAGCTCAAGAGCCGAATTGGGTGTTGCTGGAACATTTTGGGAACCGTTAAAATAAGACACATGTACAATTTCAGACAGACTTTTAAATGGCAGCAGAAAACAGCTGCTTCTGCCATAGGCTGGGTTCGTGGGTTTTATAAGCATAAGGAATGAGAAGATGCCTCATGGATAATACACTGACTCAGTTCTGTGAGTTGCAACGCCCCTCACACGGTGACTGTGTCTTTCGCTTTAAATACCCTGCAGACTGGCTGGGTGTCTCTCACTAAGTGGATCTCGGCAGAAATGGAAGCCAGTTGGAGAATGGTGTCATCAGCTTCTCCCACCTTCCAAGCTGCCAAGTCAGATGGCTCTTGCCCGGCCTCGAGATCGTTCTCCTTCATGGAGTCCTCAGGGTAAAACTGAACATTTCTGAAACATTTATAAGAGATTCTCAGTGCCTGGTGGATGCTGGATTGTGAAAGTAGATATCAGGGCAAACCCAGCCCAACCTAAAGTTGCATTTTGGTGAACCATCTCAGGAATTTACTGTAAGCCTACATCTACTGAACCCCTGTGTCCATACTAATATTTTTAATCTTTTTCTTATAACTTATTTTTTAATTTACATCCAAGTTCGTTAGCATACAGTGCAACAGTGATTTCAGGAGTACATTCCTTAATGCCCATACCCATTTAGCCCACAACCCCTTCCTATAACCCCTCTAGCAACCCTCTGTTTGTTCTCTATATTTAAGAGTCTCTTAGGTTTTGTCCCCCTCGCTATTTTTATATTATTTTTGGTTCCCTTTCCTTATGTTCATCTGTTTTGTATCTTAAAGTCCTCATATGAGTGAAGTCATATGGTATTTGTCTTTCTCTCTAATTTTGCCTGGCATAGAACCCCCCAGGTCCATCCATGTAGCTGCAGATAGCAAGATTTCATTCTTTTTGATCACCAAGTAATAATCCATTGTATATACATATTCACACGCACACCACATCTTCCTTATCCATTCATCCATCGATGGACATTTGGGCTCTTTCCATACTTTGGCTATTGTCAATAGCATTGCTGGAAACATTGGGGTGCAAGTGCCCCTTTGAAACAGCATATCTATGTCTCTTGGATAAATACCTAGTAGTGCAATTGCCGGGTCATAGGGTAGTTCTGTTCTTAATTGCTTGAGGAACCTCTATACTGTTTTCTAGAGTAGCTGCACCAGTTAGCATTCCCACCACCAGTGCCAAAGAGATCCTCTTTCCCCACATCCTCACCAACATCTGTCATTGCTAATATTTTTATTCTTTAAAATTCGTCTGTGTTATACATTCAGAAGAATATAATTTAGCACCGCATATACTGGTTTTCAAAGCGCCTTTAAATATTCCATAGGAGTTAGCCTTCCTTACAAAGTTGACATCTAGCTTTTTGAAGGCAAGGGCCATGTCTTAAATCTGTCTTGTTTCTTCTACAGTCTCTACCACCAAGCTCCACACACATATCACCTGATTCCTACCTCTAAGTTGTCACAAACTAGTAGCCTACAAATTTGTTTCATTTGATTGTTTTCATTTTGCCTCCTTGCAGTGTTGCAAAAGGCAACGTAATTAGGGAGCCATTACACGAGGCTACAAAGTAAGCAGCTGAATGTGGACGTTATACTCCTGGCCGCTTGGTACATTCGTGTGGCCTTGTAAGGAATGTGTGTCCACCATCCATTTGCTTGGAATTTTCTTCCCATTACTCATTCTTTATCTAGTCCTGTTCCTACGGCAAGGTAAACTCTAGTTCCTTCTTCCCCATAAAACTTTCCTGACATGTCATCCACAGTCTCTCCCTCTCGGAGCTCCACTGGCACTGACCTTCACTGTACTTCATTCATTCAGTAGCTAGCACATTTATCTTGGTGTTTTTGCTCTTCTGTGTAGGTATTTGTCATCTCTTGCCAGTTAAATTGGGGATCTTTTTCAAGCACACTCTAATACCATTTTGCAGCCCTGGTGATATCCTGTACAGAGCAGCTGCTAAATATGTGTTTGTAGGCAAGTTGAGGATGATGCTTTCAGAGACCATCACTTGTCATGGGCACTTTCCTGGGAGGACTTAGCCAACCTTATGACAATAATGCTCTCATCCTAATCTCCATTTAGCATTTGATTACAATCAAGGAGGTCTTTTTCCTTTCTACCCTTTATAATAATCATCAAAGATCTCTTTTTACTTTTATCCTTTATGATAATCATCAAAGACAGTTTAAGCCACCTCCAAACCTGATTCTTTCCCCTTATTCTCTCCAAAAGACCCATTTGTTTGTTAAGCATCTGTCTGCTTTCTCTTAAGCTAGCTAGATGTTTTCCTAAATTAGTTCAATTATAGGAGACAGACTGTAGCAAGGATGGTATTAGACACATCTAATAGTGTCATGTTCCCTAATGAATAATTATTCAGCACCTACTCTGTGCACTGCAGTGAGTAAACACTGCAAGTAACTTGTGACTCTGCTTTAAGGAGCTTTCAGTCTAGTTGGAAAAAACAGTACACATGTGCAGGAAATACATAAGTGGTTGAATCCTACAAAGAATACAAAAGTATCAGTAAGTGTTATGAATTCCAAGGAGGACGATGTCTTTGAAAAATAAGGAGAAGGTTTCTGGAGGAGGCAGAGTTTGCTCTGGGTCTTGAGCTTGAGTCGAATTTGTAGAAGAGAAATTGAGCAGGGAAGATAGACCGAGAGCAAGAGAATAATATGCGGGGGGAGGACTGAAGTTCTAGAGTCGCAGGTAATCCAACCCTCACTGTTATGTCGCGCGTTTCTGAATTTCATTCCTCATTTGAAAAATACTTTGTGGCGTTTTCACCATGAGGGTTCAATGGACAACGTATGAATGTGTCTTGTATACTGCCCAATGTGGTAAGGGATCAGTAATTGCCTGTTCATTTTATAGCAACTGTCAAAAGTGATCAAAACAAGTGTGTAGGATGGGATGGGGGCTGTGTAGTTGGAACATAAAGGGAGTAAAGGGACATCAGGAGAGAGAGTCAGGCTCCCTGTTAGGTCACCTGTTGGAGGGCTTACAGGTCTGGATACAGGTTTGGGCTTTAAGCAGTAGATGGGCATGCAGAGGGCAGCCATGATGATTTCTTAGCGGATTGTGTAAGTTCCTAATTTGGAAAGTATACACACTGAGGCACCGGAAGTAGTGGGTGGCAGGAGAGGGCTGAGTGTCTGGCTCTGCTCATTATACTCATGTGAGAGAGGTTTTGCCTCAACGATTTGATAACTATGTAAAAGCAAGACTTCTAAAATAAGAAAATCCCAAAATACTAACATTCTGAAATCTAAAATAATCTAAATCTGAAATACTAAATTTAAAATACTGAGAATCCAGGAGAACCCCGACATCACTATTCAGAGTCAGTAACTGCGCAACTCCTCTTCGAATCATTCAACTATTTTGTATTCCAGGAACCTGGCGTGATAGTGATTCCCTAATTTTGCCAAGTTGGAAATCAGCTATAGGCCAAAGGACTGATTCACAGCTGACATTTCCTCTGGTTCATCGGCTTTTTAAATAAGTAACACATTTATATGCAACTGTTCTTGGTGAGTGGGGTTTGCTGGTGGGACCTGCCCATATGAGCCAGTGCTGCGTTGTTCTCAGATTAACACTTAATGAAATGTAGTCATTTTCCTGAACAAAGAAGTGAATGGCTAATCAGCCCTTGTGGTGAATGAAGAGGTGGTAAGGAAGAAGAAAAGCCTTTTGCAACTTATCTGCATTCTGCTATTTTAATGTATTGCTGTCAATCCTAAATAATAACCAAAAATTATGTTTATAGATCAGAGGAAATTAACTTACTTTACCATTTTTCAAGTTAGAAAAAAATAGACCAAGAGGTAGCATCGGAGTAATAGTTGAAGTTTTCAATCCAGTTGAAGTCTGGGTTGAAAAGCTGCTAATTAGTCTAAAGAGTCTAGCAGAATTGTCAGAAGGCTTTTCACACCCGGTTGGCCAAAGCTCTTTCTGATAATTCTATGATTCCCAGCTTGGTTCCCTTTTGTACACAGCCATGCAAAGGGCCATGCCCTTTTAACCTAAGAAATAAATACAAGTAGACTGAAAAGGTGTTTATTCAGTTTTGATATTTTTGTGTGACACTTGTCATTGACTTTGAAAAAAGCAGGGCAATTATCCTGGGGCGGGGAGGGGCAACAGATCCATCCACTTGACAAGTCTACAGGTTATCTTGACTCTTTCTTTTTTCCAATTTTTTATGTTTATTTATTATTGAGACCGAGAGAAACAGAGCATGAGTTGGGGAGGGGCAGAGAGAGAGGGAGACACAGAATATGAAGCAGGCTCCAGGCTCTGAGCTGTCAGGACAGAGCCCGACGCGGGGCTCAAACCCACGAACCGTGAGATCATGACCTGAGCCAAAGTCAGATCCTTAACCGACTGAGCCACCAGTTGCCCCTTGACTCTTGACTCTAATTTTATGTCCTTCCAAGAGATGCTGACATGACTGCACATTCAGATTCATTTTGAATGGAGTTAAGTATGGGATATTGTAAACAAGACTTGGTATCTTTTTTTTTTGAAGTTTATTTATTTATTTTGAGAGACAGACAGAGAGAGAGAGAGCAGTGGAGGGACAGAGAGGGAGAGGGAGAATCCCAAGCAAACTCCATGTTGTCAGTGCAGAGCTCAACGTGAGAGCACAACCTGAGCTGACATCAGAGTTGGGTGCTTAACCAACTGAGCCACCCAGGTGCCCCAAGACTTGATATCCTTAATGAAAGCCCTAGTCAAAGTTAGCTGGATTTAATGAGGGCCTACCACCTACCCATCCTGTGCTGAGTACTGAGGGTAAGGATAAATATTACACAATTCCTACTCTTAGAAATTGTGATGAGCCATGAGTAGGTAAAATCTCAACATAGCACATGCCAAACATTAAACAGTGGTATAGTCAGCGCTGTTGGGTTTTACGTGAGAAGCTCTGTGGTTTGTGAAGCTGTGGGCTCCCATGGTGGAGGGAAAGGGGATCACACTGGCACAGTGGTTCACAGCACAACTGTGGGCGACTCAGCAGGATCACTTCTGCTTTGCAGGCAACTAAGGTCCATGGAAAGACTGAGAGAGGGCAACCAACTGCCTTGAATTTAAGAGGCTAAACCCGGTGGTAGTGTGTTGGGTAGACCAGACTCAGGCAACAGGCCATTAGGAGAACAAAAAATATTTAGGCATCAGCAGGCAGAGATGGGGCTAGAAAGACACATGAGGCAGGGGGATCATGAAGAAAGAAGCGGGTTTTGGTGTTTGTTTCCTTCCTGGTTGGATTATAGTTTCTGTCTTTGTCACTCTGGGCTGTTTTCACAAGTCTGTGGGGCTTGAACAACATTCATGTCTCAGAGTTCTCGAGACCGGGAAGTCCAAGATCAAGGTGCCACCCTATCTGGCGTCTGGTAAGGGCTCTCTTCCTGATTTGTAGAAGACTGTCTTCTCATTGCGTCCTCACAAGGCAGAGAGGAAAATCATCTCTTGTGTTTCTTCTTCTTCTCCTTTTCCTTCTCCTTCAAAGCTTTTTTTTTTTTTTTTGTAATTTTACATTATTTATTTAACTGAGATGGCACTAGAGATTCCAAAGGCCACTCTGAGGGATTATATAGTCATTAGCAACACCTAGCTCCTTTACTATTGAGACAGGTTAACTTTAAGGAATCAAAGACTTACTAAAGAGGAAACCAAAAGCTTTGATTTTCCTGGCAGACAAAAGAGGGGGGAAAAACCCCAAAACAGAAAAACCAAAAAAAGCCTCTGTTTACATTTTCTTATCAAGAGCAGATCAACAATCCAAGAAAACTTTGTCTTTCCAAAAGAGAGAAAAGCAGAATTTTAATTGTATACCAGTGTAGTTTTAAAAGCCATCCATGGCAATTTTAGTCCATCCTTAGCACACATAAAATTCCTTTCCAAAGATTTCCCATCGCAAACCTTCTATAACTTTCCTTTGCTTTCAGAGTTTGTCCCAAGCCATTTTTCTCCAAACAACCGGTCTGATTTAGCACAAAATTACTTTCTTTTACCCTCAGCGAAAAATATATTCCCATTCCTTATACCTTTCTTACATACTTCCTACTTTCCTACAGAGTTTCTTTCCTTATTTTCCATCGGCCTTAAGTATACTTAACAGAATTTTAACTGCTAGAAACCTTAGTCTCCAAAGAAAACTTAATAACCAATCGAGAACTGTTTCCACCAGAATTCTTTAGATGGCAAATTCATGAATCAATTAAGCACAAAGCATGTTTCCGATAGACCCAAAAAGCTTTAGTTTCTCTACAGTAAGAAGTTAAAAGCACAAACCTATGTTCAGTACTCAAAGCTTTGAACTGTATTTTATTTGGAAAAAACCTAGATGTCCCATGAATTTCATCTCATTTGTCATGCACACTTTAAAGCAAAACTCTTAACGTTTCAGGTTACTGAAGACTCTGAATGCTACCTCACCAAGTACCCATGAAAACTTAGAGACCGAAGAAATTAACCATTATTTCAAGTCATTGTTTTGCAAACAAATTACAACCCAGATGAAATGACATTTAGTAAACCTTGGTAGGATACAAGTTTCCCATTTGATGGTGAGAACTCTAAAGACAGGTCTATCTTAATTAAAGCAGCAAACTTAAATTAAACACTGAATTGTTTCACCTACATCCCTTTGTTCCCATTATCAGTTTTTACCTCGGACACCCGCGGTGGGGGAGGCAGTAAACCTGTCCCAGGATGGGGACATTTATGGTGGGAAGAGGACCCGACGGTGCCTCAGGCACAGGAACCAGTCATGGATGCCACACCCAAGGTGGTGCAGAAACAGAGGAGGGTGAGGTGCCAGCAGAAGGCAGAGAAGGACAATTTCACGGTTCTAACCTTGTCAGCTGCGACAGAGGAGTAGCTGCCATGTCTTTTTTTCCCGCCACAGTGCAACTAGGCAGTCTGTGTCAGGCCGGAGAAGATGGGATTTCCCCAAAGCAAGTGGACATCTGGCAGCTGCTTGGGAATAGTCTTTAAAGTCTCCATCCTGCGGTAGATTAAGCACAGTTGGCTCCAATGATAGCCCTTAACCCAGGAAAGGAATGGGGGAGAGGCCCTCACCTCTATGAGGCAGAGGAACAGAGAGAAAGGGCGTCCCCTTATCAGAGATGGCCACTGAGTTCTGTACCAGGAAGAGGCCTGTTTAGACATTTATCATCCAGTCTCTCAGGAAGGAGCTTACTGGCCTGTTTACTGATCAAACACATCTGCAGGAGGCCCTTGGGTCCAGGTAACCATGATGGCCCAGACGGAGGGTAACCTCTGTCCATCTTCCCTGTCGACTAAGGCCATGCAGTGTTACAGGATCAGTCCTTTCTACATTTTGCAAGCCAAACTGTCTCCAGGGGGTTAAAAAGGCACCCTAAGGGAGAGTCCTTGGGGACCCACGAGGAGCTCCCATGCTCCACCATTCTGGCCAAGGTCCTGACTTCCAACCCAAAAAGGCAGGCTTTCTCCTCCCCGTACCTACAGGCCAGGGGACGGCAGCCCGAGCGATCCACACAAAAGTGTTCCAGTAGACTGTGCTTCTCAAAAAGCCCCTGTGCTACGGGACTAGGATCCCTCAAGTTTACCTCCAGTTGTCTACTTTAGGCAAACATTTATTTTTTCATTTTTATTTTTGAAAATTTTTGATGTTTATTTTTCAGAGAGAGACAGAATGTGAGCAGGGGAGGGGCAGAGAGAGGGAGACACAAACTCTGAAGCAGGCTCAAGCCTCTGAGCTGTCAGCAAAGAGCCCAATGCAGGACTTGAACCCACGAACTGCAAGATCATGACCTGAGCCAAAGTCAGATGCTTAACCGACTGAGCCGCCCAGGTGCCCCTTGTTTAGGCAAACATTTAAAGACAGCAGGTGAGGCTGCTGGGAACCCTGGAAGCAAGTTATCCAACATTTCCAAGGGGCTTTATTGGCTCCATGTTTCATAAAGTCAACCTTAGTTCCTTAAAGCTATAAGGTCATTTCTGAGTCTCTGCATTAAGTGATCTCTACACCCAATGGGGGGCTCAAACTCACAACCCCAAGATCAAGAGTGTCATGCTCTACAGACAGCCTACCAGGCACCCTTCCCATGTTTCTTCTTATAAGGGCTCCAACCCCCATCATGGGGCTCTACCTTTATGACCTAATCACCTCCCAAAGTCCCCCCCCCCATACCATCACTGTGAGAGTTAGGATCTCAGCACATGAATTTTGAAAGGATGCAGACATTCAGTGTGTAACAGTTACCATAATTATTAATATATCTATATTAGTCTGCTTACCTTGCAAGTTTTTTTTTTGATGTTTATTTACTTTTGAGAGAGAGACAGAGACAGAGTATGAGTGGAGGAGGGGCAGAGAAAGAAGGAGATGCAGAATCCGAAGCAGGCTCCAGGCTCCGAGCTGTCAGCACAGAGCCCGAAGTGGGGCTCGAAACCACAGACCGTGAGATCATGACCTGAGCTGAAGTTGGACACTTAGCCAACTGAGCCACCCAGGTGCCCCAATTACCTTGCAAGTTTCTGCAGCGAAGCCTCTGTTGATTGATTGAATTGTGTGTCACTGAATATGTTGAATTTGATTTTTTCCTCACTGATTACTGTCATTATGAAAATCTGTTTAACTTCTCCAAGACATACCAACTCTGAATTTGTTTAGGATATCAAAATTATGTTATGCAAAAGATGTATTTCCTGACATCCCATTACTCTGAAATGAAAATCCCCCCACCTGCCACACACACACAAACACACACACACACACACACACACACACACACAAACCTGAGAGTCAAAATGCTGACTCTGTGCCTACAAAACCAGAAAGGGGTGCTTAAGGAAGCAAATCCTTCCATTTTAAGGCAGAAACCTAAACGCTGAGGGGTGTTAATCAGTTTCTCGGGCATTTAAACATTTCATCCCATTTTGTTTTTCCACTTTTCAAATTCATCAAGCCTCCAGCTTGGGGATTTCTTATCTGTAGGAAGCTTTTGAACAAACATCTCCAACACCCTCTTTAACAAATGCCGCTTCTTCAAATGCAAAAATAGAAACTGCTTTCTATTCTGAATAATGTATGGTGTTCTATTCTGTGAGACAGTTACAACTGCTAGCAGCAACCTCGCCTGAAACAGCACTGAACCTGAACTCAAAGTGAGTCCTCCCTCCTGAGAGCGATTTCATGGGGCGCGGGGGCAACCTCACTCCACCTTCATACTAATTGTGACTGCAAAGCTTTCCTACATCCTACGTCACTTGCTCTTTAGCCTTAAAAAAAATTAAAAAAGAACCTGCTTATTGTTACACTTTTACTCATTTCAGTGCATCCACGTTTCACATGGGAGACAGGCTACTCAGCACGAACTTTGAAGACAGATCAAATCCCTGCCCTGAAATTTGCGGTGGATGAATTGCGGTCAAATAACCTCCTGTAACCTTTGCTTTCTCATTTGAAATTGGGGGTAATAAGGGTGCCTGGGTGGCTCCATCGGTTGAGTGTCCAATTTCCACTCAGGTCATGATCTCACGGTTCAGAGTTCAAGCCCCATGTTAGGCTCTGTGCTGACAGCTCAGAGCCTGGAGCCTGCTTTGGATTCTGTGTCTCCCTCTCTTTCTCTCTCTGCCCCTCCGCCCTTTTTCTCAAAAATAAACATTAAAAAATAATAAAAATAGGGGTGCCTGGGTGGCTCAGTCGGTTAAGCGGCCGGCTTCAGCTCAGGTCATGATCTCATGGTTCATGGGCTTGAGCCCCGCATCAGGCTCTGTGCTGATGGCTCAGAGCCTGGAGCCTGCTTCAGATTCTGTGTCTCCCTCTCTCGCTGACCCTCCCCTGCTTGCACTGTCTCTGTGTCTCAAAAATAAATAAAAACCATTAAAAAAACAATAATAATAAAAATAAAAGAGAAAGTGGGGATAATATGCCTACTTTCCAGGGATTTGTGCAGATTAAATGAAATGGGAGGATGAATGCCAAACAGTAGCCTCGGTGACTATTCGTTTCTTTTCCTTATTTAGTATTTGTTTCTGAGTATTCTGGTGCTTGCAGATAATGCAATGCACAGAGAGAGACAAATCTCTCTGTTCTGTGTAATTACTGCAGTCGTTCTCAAACTGTGGGTTACCTAACCAGCCGCATCAACGCCTACCTCAGTTTTGCTAAATCAAAGCCTCGAGGGGTGGCCCCCAACAATCCGTGTTGTAACAACCTTCCAGGTGATTGTGAGGCACCCAGGTTTGGGAGCCATTGCTTCTAGATAAAGGCCCGTGTGGTGTGCTTGTGGTTTGTGATCAGGGAAGAGGCGTGTGTGTATGTGTGGGTGTGGGTGTGGGTATGTGTATATGTTTGCGCACGCATGTGTGTACATGCGTGCGGGTGTGTACGTGCGTGCATGTGTGCAGTGCGGGTGGCATGATGAGGTGTTCATCTTTGTTACTCACAAATGCAGTTAAAGGCAATAAGCCATGGAGGTGGAAGTGGAGAGCAATTAAACTATTTAGAGTTGGTCTTCAGTGTCCCATCACATTATTTGTTCTCTTTCTTTGTCAAACTAAGCCTCAGACACCAGGGATTTGGGAGTGAACTGGTGGTCTGCTGAGATTTGAGGATTTGGGGAGGTCCTGAATCTGACCTCAAAAATCACAGATCTGGTGCCTCCAAATGGGCTTCTTTGTCGGGGGGGGGGGCGCCTTCTTTCTTTCGGAGCAGCGTGGGGCAGCTAGATGTCACTAGAACAGGAAGCCACCCTTCTATTCAGATCATTTTTTTTAATTTTATTTATTTTTGAGAGTGAGAGAGAGAGCACAAACAGAGAGAGGGAGACACAGAATCTGAAGCAGGCTCCAGGCTCCAAGCTGTCAGCACAGAGCTCGACGAGGGGCCTGAACCCACAAACAGCGAGATCATGGCCTGAGTCGAAGTCGGATGCTTAACTGACTGAGCCACCCAGGCGCCCCTCAGATGATTTTTTAGCCTAGGTTCCCTCACCACCTCCCTGTGGTTCTGCAATAAGACGTTTTGGGTGTGGATGGGCAGGGCAGTCATTAGAGAATTGACACCAATGTCATGTCTGAAAATGGGCACCCATTTCTAACCTTTCCTCATCTGGGGTCAAAATGGTGACAAAACAGACACAGACACTAATCGGTGGCTGGAGAGTTCCGTCTCTGACAGTCTCCTACCACAACCGCTCAGTGGGGCCAAGCTTGAGACTGGTTGGCTTCTGCCCCCTTGTGGGCAACCCGCCTCACCGCACCCTGTTGGGCGCAGGGAGCCTCTAATTTGCTTCCTGCGATCAAACTTCCGCAGGGTCCCTGGTGAAATCCTAAGGTGAACAGAGGTATCTGACATTTGGTACCACTGGTGGGTGCTGTCCAAATGTATGCCATGCTTCACGATCAAGGTGTTTTTCAATACAGATTTAAAATTTCATATTTTAAAATAGAAATATTTTTTCAAATATAAAAAAATTACATAGGCAATCTGTTCATTTCAGGAAAAAAATTCCACCCACAGTCCTATCCCTTACCAATATTCTGCTGCATATCATTCCATGTATGGACCCCCTGCCCCCGCACCATATCCCTACTTCCTCACTTTGTTCTGGTTCTGTTTGAATTCTACTCATTTCTTCTGGAAGCCAGAGAACAGAGAAAAGGGGAGGGGGAGGGAAATTAGACAATGACAGAAAGCAACCGATGCTGCGTTCTTCCTTTCCTCCTGGGCGCTAGCTGTCATTATCGCTCTTCCGATTTGTTCAACCGGGTCATGTTAACACCAGCTCGCCCCTAGAGCCCCTCCCCTCTTCCTCCTTCTTTGACTTCTTTATCATCAATCCCACTGCAGACTCAAATACCCTCTCCCTCTGGCTTAACACCCTTCTTGATTTTTCAGTGGCAGAACGAGAAAAAGACAGTATCTGAGTACTATTGTCTGGACTGAGAATGTTTCCTTAGATCCTGGCTCAGAGCTTTGGCAGCCTCCCGGGGCGGGGGCTGCTCAAATTTTCCTTGCTTATTAAGAAAGGCTCTTACATAGTAGAGGCATTAACCCTTGGTCTGCCATAAAAGTTTTTCATTCATTCACTCAACAAACATCAGGTGCTGCTCTAGATTCTGGGGATTCAGTGATTTCCAAAGGATAGACGGGCTTTGTGCTTTCGTGGAGGGAACCGGAACATGAAAGCAAATTACTCGTTTTAGATTTTGGGGAGTGACGGAGGAGGCTGCCGCACTGGTAGGGCTGTAGGGAAAGGCTGCTCTGTGTAGGTGACGTTCACTCTGGACACATGATGACAAGCAGCCAGGAATGAGCAAGCCCGGGAAGACCTTTGTGAGCAGAAGGAACAGCAAGTGCAGACGCTCTGCCCCTTGGGGAGGCTTGCCGCTCCTGAAGATTTAGGAGAGAAGAGGCCAAGGCAGCTTTTGTTCTTAGTTGAGATGTGACCGGAAGCTACTGAAGGATTTTATGGGCGTAACATGATCTCGTGTTCTTAAAAAGTCCTTCTGGCTGCTCCCTGGCAGTTGGTGCGTGAGGGCACTGGAGGGCAGGGCAGGAAGAGTCGGGAAGATTTTGCAGCGTCCACATAAGATGTGGGCACGCCTTGGATATGAATGCCAGCAGCTGGGTGGCAAGAAGCGGGTGAGCTCTGCGTAAGCTGGGCAGGAAGAGCCTGCGGGACTCGCCGCTGAACTGGATTTAGGGGGAGAAGAGGAATCAGAGATTATTTGCCTTTCCAAGTCATTTATAGCTTTTTTGTTTGGGAGGGGGTGTCTTCCTAAGTACTCGTTTTTTAAAAATGTATTTATTTATAGCAAATAGGACTATTTCATCTCATCAACCCAACAGTTCACCTTGCTGGCATCCTCATCTCTTCAAAACAGAAGACAAGAAGTAGAGCAATATATATATTTTTAAGTTTTTATTTATTTTTGAAAGAGAGAGCATGAGCAGGAAAGGGGTGGGGGGGGCAGGGGAATTTGAAGCGGAATCTGTGCTGACAGCAGAGAGCCCAATGTGGGGATCGAACTCACGAACTGTGAGATCATGACCTGAGCCAAAGTCAACACTTAATCGACTCAGCCACCAGGGCACCCGGGTAGAACACTATTTTGACTTGAGCAACATGCTGGGTGTTTAGGCACAAGCCTGGGTTTCAGAAAGTCACGCATCTGATTACTGGGAACTAATGGGTGGCTTGTTCAGTTATGAGGAGACCTCTGTTTAGTTACTGGTAAATAGCTCAGGCTTCACAAACATAGGACAGATGCAATCAGCTTCTTTTTGTTTTAGTTTTTAATTAAAAATTTTTAGTGTTTATTTATTTTTGAGGGAGAGAGAGAGAGAGCACGAACGAAAGAGGAGCAGAGACAGGGAGCCTGATGTGGGGCTTGAACTCACGGACTGCAAGATCATGGCCTGAGCTGAAGGTGGATGTTTAACAGACTGAGCCACCCAGGTGCCCCACTAGTTTTTAATTTTAATTCCAGCATAGTTAATATGCAATATGTAAAATATAACAAGGTTATATTCATTCCGGTGTACAAGATGGTGATTCAACATTTCCATACATTACTCGGTGCTCATCAAGATATGAGTGCTCCTTAATCCCCACCACCTATTTCTCCATCTTCCAAGCCACCCTTCTCTCTGGAAACTTTCCATTTTGTTCTGTGTAGTTAAGAATCTGTTTCTTGGTTTGCCACTCTGTCTGTCCTTCCCCCCCCCCCCCCCCCCCCCCCCCCCCCCCCCCCCCCCCCCCCCCGCTTCGCTCTTTTGGTGACCAGCTTCCTTCCAGAATGGAGGGCTTGCCCCTGGGAAGAAGGCTGGTTTATTCTTCAGTCACCTTCATTCTTTACACGATACAATGTGTAGGCAGGGTATCTTTTCCTCATTCTAGAGGGATTTTTTTTTTAATGTTTTTTATTTATTTCTGAGAGACAGAGAGAGACAGCATGAGCAGGGAAGGGTCGGAGAGAGAGGGAGGCACAGAATTTGAAGCAGGCTCCAGGGTCTTAGCTGTCAACACAGAACCCCATGCGGGGCTTGAACCCACGAACCGTGAGATCATGACCTGAGCTGAAGTCGGATGCTTAACCGACTGAGCCCCCCAGGTGCCCCAGAGACCCGTGTTTGAATCTGGACTCCACCAGGCAATAGGTGTGGGCCTTGGGCAAGTAATTTAAACCATTTACCTTAGGTTACTTCATCTGTACAATCACTAAGATGTTTTTTTGAGTGTTAAATGAGTAACCACGTAGGAAAAGTACCAAGTTGTGGTGCTGGTCCCAATATGGGAGCTTTAACTGATGGTTTCAGACTCTTTTATCTAGATTCTCAATCCCTTTTCAGACTTGTCTTCTCCTCCAACAGCACTTCCAGGACAGAGCTTGTTTTTTTGTTTTGTGTCATTAGTGTGTAGATTAGGGGGAGACACTTACTAGATGCTCAGGACAGGTCTGTGGAACACTTGAGGGCATGGATGAATGTCCCCATGGTCGGGGTCCAGTGGGATCTTGGTCCAATGAGCCACAGCTCTGCTCTCTTGCTCCCTCCTACTCATTGCGTCTTTTGTCTTCTGGTACTTTCCAAAGACTCTCCCTCCCAACCCCCCACCATCTACTTCTAGCCCCTCACTCATGTTCATGGGGGAATGTATTTTTTGAGAACATACCTCAGACCTGAGATCCTCTGAGGCCCCATTTTGACTCTCTCACAAGTTGTTCAGTTTGCAAACATGTAATTGCAAAGACATTAGGTCTTTTGTTCCAAGAGTCAGGAGATTTCACATGGGGGGAGCTGAGGTCCTGCCACTGTCATGGCTAATGTCAGTAGCAGGCCTCAGGCTGCGGGGAGGGGGTCCCCTCTTCTGACTCCTCCGACTGCCCTCACACCTTTCACCAGGTAAGTGCGGATCTGGTCCCCGATGGCCTCAGAAACTCTAGAAACATTCTCTGAAGTGGACTTCAGGATAATTGGACATAAAGCTAAGGTTATACTGCTTTGAATACAATGGGTACAGAGCATGAGGCTCATGTAAGAATCCACAGTAGCCTCTTACTTTCCCAAGACGTGTCTAGCAAAGAGACAGGACCATGGGAGCGTTTTTTTCAAGCTAAAGTCACTTCCCCAAAGCCGTGGTCTCGGCTGTCCAATTTCCTGAACAAACTGTGTCTGGCCGGAGGTTCACTCTCAGACTCAGACCTGCCTGGGCCTGAACAAGGGTCAGAGCTGAGGGTTGGAGAAGAGAACCGGATTTGAGGAATCATTTTACGAGGGAGAATGAGCAAAACTTGGGGCGCCTGGGTGGCTCCGTCGTTTGAATGTCTGACTTCTTCGGCTCAGGTCATGATCTCACAGTTCATGTGTTGGAGCCCCGCATCGGGCTCTGTGCTGACAGCTCAGAGCCTGAAGCCTGCTTCAGACTCTGTTTCCCTCTCTCTCTGCCCTTTCCCTGCTCACACCTTGTCTCTTTCTCTCAAATATAAACAAACATTCCAAAAAATTTTTTAAAAAATGAGTGAACATTGTTAACAGATTGGAAGTAGGGGATAGGGAAGTGTGACCCCCAAGTTTCTCACTAGGGCAATGGGCAGGGGCTTCCATTAAGATCCCACTTAGTTCGGGAACTTTCCCAAGGTCACACGGGAGGAGGAGCAGGTGGGTGGGGGATGGCAGAGGGTTTCCACTTTGCGTGCTGTCTGAGGTCCCAGCACAAAGCCTGGGCACAAATCAGCCTGTTTCAATTCTGCTTTTTCTTAAACAGAAGTGAGGTACCACCCTCCCCCCATCCTGGCTGATGAGAAGTATCAAATTGAAACGAGAAGGGAAAGGATTTTATTCGTAAGAGTCTCACAACTTTGAAACCTCTCCCCTCTAGATTGCCATAACCTATCAGAATCTATCATTGCGTTAGATTCATACCTAGCTGCTAGCTCTCTTGCCGAGAGTGGCCGGAAGGAAGCATTCATTGATTGTCCCGGAAAAAGGAAATCCACAGCAGATCAACACTTTAATTTTTCACTGTCTGCCCCTCTTAGGGCTCCTGTCAAAATCCCTGGTTGTTTTCCCCAGATGTGGCATTTACATGTCATTAGCCACAGTCACTAGAGCCTGTCATTATCCTTTAATTTCTGTTTCTCAGGAGGAAGATTGTCTAGTTCTGAGTGTCGCTAGGGCTTTCTGGGGTGAATTTCTTTTTTTTTTTTTTAATATTTATTGTTTTTGATAGAAAGAGAGAGAGAACAAGGGAGGGGCAGAGAGAGAGAGGGAGCCGTGAGCCCAGAGCCCGACAATGCGGGGCTTGAACTCACAACCCATGAGATCATGACCTAAGCCAAAGTCAGACACTTAATCGACTGAGCCACCCAGGTGCCCCATGGGGTGAGTGTATGACCCTGACATCCACTTTTAAGTCTGGCTACCTCACACACTCTCAAAATTCAGTAAAAATGACTTCAGCTGATTTTAGGTGATGCATCCAGAAATTAGAAGGAAAAAAAAGGCAGCAACTTTGGTTTTGGAAAATACTATGGACTATTTTTCAAAGCTTTCCCACATTGATGATCTCGGTTTCGCCCTGTAAAAATTCATCGAGGTACAGGAACAGAGAGGACCATCTCCCGGATCCGGGGGCCGAGGTCCAGTGGCTGGACTTGCCTCTGGCCGCCAGGTGAGTCAATGGGGACAGGAGCACACCCGGCACTCTCACTGATGGGTCTCCCTCTGAGTGGTTCTGGCAGTTGTCACGGACAACTTCACTTTATAAGTGAGGAAACAGCCTCAGAGGCGATGCCTAGCCGGAGACCCGGTACCTGTAAATAGCTACTCTGACGCCAGCCGGTGAATTGCAACTCAATGGTGCACTAACCACTCCATGTCGCTGCAGACCCCACAAGCGTAACGCATGGTCCCCAACAGGTCACCACTTTGACATCAGCTGCAGGTGGGGGCACTAGGCCCCACCCGATTCTGACTGACTCGCATGAGTCTGGGGGATTCCTCTTCCCTCCCTCAGGTTTGATAATTCGTTGGACAACCCTAAACACTCAGGAAAATTCTATGCTTACCGTTACAGTTGTAAGCTAAAGAATATGAATCAGGACCAACCAAACGAAGAGACACAAGGGTGAGGTTTGGGGCGTCCCGAATGCAGGGCTTCTGTGTTCTCTCCTCCTGGGAGTGGAGTACACTACCCTTGGGGCTCCCGCTTGGGGGCCGAGCATTTTTCTGCAGCGTACATCAACCCTCCAGACACACCGATGGGTTCACCAACCAGGAAGTTCACTGAGCTTGTGTCTAGGGCTTTTCCTCGGCTTTCATCAAACGGGCATGATAGGTAACTCACTCTCCAGTCCCCCATGCCCCCCAGGCTCTAAGCCCCACCCCTCTAGTCACATGGTTGGTCTTCCTGGAGACCAGCCTCCATCCTGAGCCATCTCCTTATCATAAACTCAAGTGTGATCCAAGGGGCTCATGGATGAGGTTCTCTCCAAGGGTTTTAGTAGCTCAGTTCCAGGAACCAGGGACAAGGACCCCACAAGGTGTCTATGATATGACAGCAGCAGAGCTAGGCCTCGACCCCACGTCTTTAGTATTCAGGTCCAGGGCTTTCGGCTGTGGCCCCCACACCAGCCCCAAAGCACCTGGCCCCCCACCTGGCTGTGTGCTGAGGAGAGTGAGAAGCCGTGTTGTAGTCTGACCTCCGAAGACCTGGAAAGAGGCCTCAGAGGTTTCAGAAAGCACACCATGCCCTTCCCGTGTGCCCACCCGAAACCAGATCAAACCCACAATCCAGTTTCCACACTTCTAAGGAGACAGCTGATGTGGGAAAGGTCCTGGCCCTCTGGGTGACCATCCCCCACTTCCTCAGAGAGCCTTCAGGAAGGTGGAAGGAATTAGAAAGCCAGCCATGTGGGAGGTCTGTATTTATCCTTAACCTTCATTTAAAAAAAATTTTTAACATTTATTTATTTTTGAGAGACAGAGAGAGACAGATCATGAGCAGGGGAAGGGCAGAGAGAGAGGTAGACACAGAATCAGAAGCAGGTTCCAGGCTCTGAGCTAGCTGTCAGCACAGAGCCTGATGTGGGGGCTTGAACCCACGAACCATGAGATCATGACCTGAGAGAAAGTCAGACACTCAACTGACTGAGCCATCCTTAACCTGCGTTTTATTTGATTTCATTTTTATTTTATTTTTGAGAGAGAGAGAGAGAGAGAGAGAGAGAGAGACAGCGTGAACAGGGGTGGATCAGAGAGAGAGGGAGACACAGAATCTGAAGACAGGCTCCAGGCTCTGAGCTGTCAGCACAGAGCCCAACGCAGGGCTCAAACCCACGAACAGTGAGATCATGACCTGAGTGAAAGTCAGATACTTAACCGACTGAGCCACCCAGGCGCCCCTTAACCTGTGTTTTAAACAAAACCCCTCCATCCCACACAGCGATTGGCCCTGGGTAGCTGCGTTTCAAAACCTGTGCGTCAGAATGCAACAGTAGATGAGGAATGATTTCCAAGGACTGAAATCCTGGACATGCAAGCTGTAAGAGGGCAGCATCTCCACTTTAATTATCAACGGAAAGCCCTGCAGTTCAGGCAACAAGCAACGGCATGGGGAAAGCGGGGTGGGGGGGGTGTTTACTACACACCCACTATGTGATGTGCATCGTTCTAGGCATTTTCAGAGGCCACATGTGGTTTAACCCCCACCCGTCTATGATGCCCACTGTACCACAATCTAGTAAATAAAAGAAGCCGGCTCTGAGAGGTCAAAGAACTTGCTGGAAGATGTGCAGTCTGGAAGAGGCAGAGCTACGACTTGAGACTTGAATCCAAGTTCAAATCCAACATCCCTTCTTTCACCCATCAGGCTGCCTCCTGTAGCTGGTAATAGCCTGGAAAATGCTGCTGTCATTTTTGTTTGCTTGGTTCTTTATTAAGTATTATTTTGGTATAGTTATGTAATTAAACGGTGATCCTCAGAAATCCTGTAATTTCGAAAGCCCTGGGCCATAGAACGATGCTAATCAAAGAAAACGTTATTTACATTAATCCTTGCTCAGGTCATTTCTCTGAAAGCCCTCGAGACCTTGCTTAGTGTAGTCTGAGCATTAGGCCGGGTTCAGTTCTTAAAACCGCTGCTAATCCAGGCCTCTGCTGCAGAACAAATGCCCCATTAATGATAAAAGTCACAATCACATAAAAGGCTTGCTGTGGGATTATAAGAGCGGCCCTATTTTCAGCTCCAGTTTTTTATTTTACCTGCTAATTACTGGCCTCTTGTTAAATGTGGCTGCCTCTCCAGAAGGCTGGGCAGAGCCCATCTTAGCTCAGCACCAGTGCCACCTGGGGGTCAGGCCTGGTGTCCGCACGTCCTCTCAGCGTTTCTGATTACAGGGTGGGGTTTTGGTCTCTGCCTTCGGGTGTTTTGACAACACACAAGATATTTGTGTGTGGGGACCCTGGGGGGCTCAGTTGGTTGAGCATCCGACTTTGGCTCGGGTCATGATCTCATGGTTCACGAGTTTGAGCCCCACAGAGGGCTCTGTGCTGTCACAGAGCTTGCTTAGGATCTTCTGTCTCCCCCTCTCTCTCTGCCCCTCCCCTGTTCGCTCGCTCTCTCTCTCTCTCTCAAAAATAAGTGAACATTTTAAAAATAGGCAAATTAATTAAACAAATAAAATAAACCAGGTATAATTTCCTCATCAAAAAAGATATCTGTGTGTGGGGAATTGCTCCTTCACCTAACTGCAAAACGCTAACTCACGCACTGTGATGACCGGTTGGATGTGGGCAGCTTTGTTTGTTTTGACCTCATACAGCACAAGCATGCCTTGATTCCTGCTTCTTTCAGATCCCTGGTCCCACTGACACCTGCTTGTAGGCCCCACGACGCTCACATCATGCTACCTTCTTCCATATCCGTGTCCACAGTCTACACCACAGCCCAGGAGAAAAAAAAGAGAGTTTAGGACATCCTAGATCATTCACTCAGCTGATTTTATTTCCTTCTCAAAGTGTTTGTCAGCTGGGGAAGGATCATCAGAGACTTTTCCTCAGCGTTATTATTGAACAACATTCAGGGTCAGAACAATGACTCACGGTCAATGAGTTGAGAATACAACATTTGTAAGTTACACTTCCTAACTTTGAGAAAGGCACAGGCTGGTCGGGGGGGCAACCTTGTCCAGATGTAACCACAGTGGGAAACAATAAACACTAGGGCAGGAGTGTCATGACAGAGGTAGGCTAGAGCCAGTTACCCGAGTTTGAATCCTGGCTCTGTCACCTAATTGTTATATACTTGGGCCTCTCTGAATGTTAGTTTCTTCATGTGGGAAATGGACAGAATTATGTCTGCTTTGCTGGATGACAGTTGGAAAGAACATTAATTGTGGAAATAAATGAAGATGACCCAAAATAACAAACAGAACTTGCCTGAGCAAGGAAGCCAGCTGCCATCACTGAGTTCGCAGAGACTCAGAAGCAGGCGGGGTGGGGAGGAAAGGGGAAGGTTTCAGGTGTGCTCCATTTGGAAGTTGTTGTCATGGGGAAGCGGGAGGCGGCTAACTAGAAGCCGGGCATCTTCTGTGATTGGTTTGGGGAAATATTTGGCTTTCTGTGATTGGTCCCGAGTTAGAAGAGCAAAAATTGGGGAAGCTGGCAGTCAGTGACTGAGTCCTGTAGGTCAGAGTTCTTTTTTTGGAGGGAGAGTTAATATAATTTATTGTCAAGTTACTTAACGTCCAGTGTATACAGTGTGCTCTTGGCTTCAGGAGTAGATTCCCATGATTCATCTTTAACATACAACACACAGTGCTCATCCCAACAAGTACCCTCCTTGATGCCCATCCCCCTTTTCTCCCTCTGTCCATATTCTCCATCAACCCTTAGTATGTTCCCTGTATTTAAGAGTCCCTTATGGTTTGACTCCCTCTGTTTGTAGCTATTTTTTCCCTTTTCCTTCCCCTATGGTCTTCTGTTAAGTTTCTCAAATTCTACATATGAGTGAAAACTTGATATCTGTTTCTGACAGACTTATTTCACTTAGTATAATACTCTCCAGTTCCATCCGTATTGTTGCAAATGGCAAGATTTCATTCCTTTTCATTGCCAAGTAGTATTCCACTATATATATAAACTACATCTTCTTTATCCATTCATCAGTTGATGGATATTTGGGCTCTTTCCATAATTTGGCTATTGTTGACAGTGGGGTACATGTGCCCCTTTGAATCAGCACTCCTGTATCCTTTGGTTAAATTCCTAGCAGTGCTATTGCTGGGTCATAAGGGAGTTCCATTTTTAATTTTTTGAGGAACCTCCACACTGTTTTCCAGAGCAGCTGCACCAGTTTGCATTCTGTGGGTCAGAGTTCTGTTGTCACATGTGGTCTAGCCATTGTCCTTCTGGATGTTCTGTCTTTCATAATACATTCAAGTCTTGTCACATGGTGTGTGTAATGGGAATCATTATTATGACAATTCACTATGATCAGAGGTGACTGTGAAATTGTAATTGAGTTGGACATTAGTAGTAACTTCCCAACCACCATTCTCCCTGGACTGGTCAGGAACTAATCAGGAGAAGAGAAACCAGACCAGTTATTTTAGCAGAGATCATTTAATAGGAGAAACTGGTAGCAAGGATTGGAAGACTGAAAAAGCCAAAGGCGAGGACACTAAGGTAACACAAACAGAGCCGCTGCAAGAACAGAGAGAAGAGCTTGAGATCTGTTGAGACTCAGAAGCAAAGGAGCTGCACGCAGTGGGCCCGGGAACTCCCCGGAGGGCTGTGCTCCCCAGCGGGCGCTGGTATTCCAGGAGCTCAGAGGAGGAGCTGAAACTCCAACCTCCCGGCCACAGACATATTGGTGCAGACACACCATAAGGCTAGTTCAAGGAGAATGGAAGATTCTGGAAACTGGAACCAGCGGCTCCTGAAGCCAACACTGTTGTGGGTAGAGAAGCATTGTCCTCGTGATGTTGGTAGGCCCAGCAAGCAAACGAGAATGGGAGCTGCCTCCTCCCGCCTCTGGCTGTCCAGTCTCCCTCTCATGATGCTGTCGGCCAGAATTAACAGGAGCCCTCTGGCAAAGGGAAGTGAGGCTGAAGTGCCCTGGTCCCAGCATCACATGGAAGAGTGTGGAGTGTGGACTTGGAACTGAACAACAACCATGAACCAGCTGTTTTTGTGATTCACAGAACCGGAGTTTTGTTCAGGTGTAAGGTGGTTAAGTGCTCCGGGGAAATGCAGGCACCACATGCAGGCTTTCCTCTGGGTCTGCAAACCTTTGTGTTCAAAATTGACAGTCCAGGGGCACCTGCATGGCTCAGTCAGTTAAGCATCTGACTTCGACTCAGGTCATGATCTCATGGTTCATGAGTTTGAGCCCCATATCAGGCTCAGAACCTGGAGCCTGCTTTGGATTCTGTGTCTCCCTCTCTCTGTGTCCTTCCTCACTCACACTGTCTCCCTTTCTCTCAAAAATAAATAAATATTAAAAAATGGACAGTCCATTGAAATCAGTTAATAACTCCCAGTTTTGATCATTTCCTGCCCACCCACCAATTCCCCCCATTTTCCCCGGGTCTGGAGACATGTGGGCCTGGAGGAGGGAAGGGAATTCCCCAGTCTCTCCTTTCACATGATGGGTAGACCCTGTTTCCTCTTTTCTTTTTTTCTTTTTTTTTCATAATATTTTATTGTCAAATTGGTTTCCATACAACACCCAGTGCTCTTCCCCACAAGTGCCCTCCTCCATCACCACCACCTCTTTTCCCCTCTCCCCCTTTCGCTTCAACCCTCAGTTCATTTTCAGCATTCAATAGTCTTTCAAGTTTTGCATCCCTCTCTCTTTTTGTCTATCCAGAACCAAGAGGCTCCCAGAGAAGTTTCCAGTCTTTTCCCTAATGGGGACAGGGGAGAGGGAGATACAGGCATCAGGGTCCACTTCTTTTCTGAGCTAGATCTTCCCATCCTCCAGAGTTGGGCTCTTCACGAGACTGGTGGGCTGGACACATGGCCCATCCCATCTGTTAGAGACAGGGCTCTAGCTATACTCTGTCCCAAAGCAACCGCCTGGACTGGAGACAATGCCAGGCGTGGGGAAGGCAAACTGAATCAGACATGGTCCTTTTCCCTAGAGGAGTAACTATCTCGTGGAGGGAGATTCTGACCAATCAGATAACACGTGTGTATAAACATAAGCTGATGATGTCATGTCATTACTAATGCCGAAATCTGTCCGTGAAGGTCTTAGGAGACTGCGGAGGAGGTGGTGTTTGGTTTGAGGCATGAAACAGAAGTCTGCCAGGAAGGGGAAGGATGAGAAGGTGCTTCCGGGAGAGGCCAGCGCCTGTGGATGGCCTGGAGGCCACAAGAGCACCTCTATCCGGGGACCTGTGAGGAGTTACGTAGGGCTGGACAGAGGGCTGGAGACAGGGAGGATGAAACTGCAAGGCTAGAGATGGAGCAGCTCCTAATGGGCACGAGATGACACCCTACAGAGACAGTGGGAAGCCGGGACAGGGACATGGCCCAGTCTGTAGTCAGATAGATCAGTCTCGCCCTGTGTGAGATGGGGAAAGGGAGCTGGCAAAATTTCAAGCAGAAAAACCGCTGAGAGCCTGGGACATAGTCCCCACGGAGGCTTTAAAGATGCCTAAGACACCTTCTCGGATTCCCCCAGCCCCAGAGTGATTCAGAGCAGCAGACACAAATAAACACAGGTGGGGGAACAGTCCCCAAGCTGTGTCGTGCCTGTCAGGTTATGCAACTTGTAGACCCGGGGAGAGCACGACTTGAGGACTGATGAGGCATGCAGGGTGCAGATGGAGAAGCGGCAGGAGGCGAGGCTGGAAGGCACCAGACACCCCAGGATAGGCGCCATTCCTGAGGCTACTGGACACTGGTGCCAACTTTGGGGCAGAGGTCGGTTCACGGGGAGCTGCATGTGGGGAGGGTTAGGGGGAGAAGGGAGTCAGGTTATGAACCGTGTGCACAGGCAAGTGATGACGAGCATCAGAGTCAGCCTAAGGGCTTTGGGGGTGGAGAGGATGGGCCAACATTGGCAAGGAGACCGTTTAAACTTGTGGAGAGAGGAAGGAAGTTGGGGGGGTGGGTAAGGACCAAAATGTTGCCAGTTTTTGTTGTTGTTGTTAACACAAAGTGGCGGGATATAGGGTTGCGAATGCAGGAGACTGGCAATTCTTAGCAGCAGCTGTTGGTGTCTGCATAATGGATCGCCTTTTTCAGTTCCTTCCCATGTGGCCGGTGTCCTGAAACAGAGCCAAACTCAGCACTGCGACTTCAAATGAGGATATTAAAGCGACAGGGAAAGGAACCACAGAGAAAGGAGGGGTAGTGGCTCCAACGACAATTTGATTGCTGGTAATAGTTTTTATTGCAACAATAATCATAATAGCCCCGTGTTTATTCCATACTCCTGTTTGAATGGGCTCCATTAGGCTAATTCTACTGAGGATACAGAGAAATTGGGCTACCACTTCACTCCTGGCAGTACTGTAAAGTATAAATAACACTTTTGGAAAGCAATCTGATAATATATGGCAAATCCCAATGCTGGGAATCTCCCCTATGGAGATATAGATTTTTAAAGCAAAAGCCAAGAGCCTGAAGTTCATCACAGTGTTGTCTATGAGAACCAAAAATAGTGACAGCGTAGAACTCCTACAGAAGGAAATGGTTTGGTAAATGATGCTATGATGATTCAGTGAGATATTATGGGCCTATTAAAATGTAAATTACAATTATACTGATGGGGGAAACATGGAAACGTGTTTGATATGTTAAGTAGGAGTAAGGAGAGCAGAGCACAAACCCCTTTGAACACTTGAATACAACCGTCAACATGTGTCCTTAATCCTGCATGATTAAGACTAGAAGGGGATTTGAAGAAATGTAAGTTTTGTAGGAAATAGCACAGGCTCAGGGGTCACAATGCTCAGCTCAAATCTCATGATTTATTAGACTGTGACCTTGGGTAATCTCAGCAACTTCTCTTTACTTCCTTATCTATAAAAGGAGGGTAAAAAATGGTGTCATAAAAATACCCATTGTAAGGAGTTAAGGGCATCCAAATGAGATAATACATATAAAACTTTAAACAAAAAAATTTTTTAAGGTTTTATTTATTTGTGAGAGAGAGAGAGACAGCGTGAACTGGGGAGGGTCAGAGAAAGAGGGAGACACAAAGACAGGCTCCAGGCTCTGAGCTAGCTGTCAGCACAGGGCCCAATGCGGGGCTCGAACCCATGAACTGCAAGATCATGACCTGAACCAAAGCCGGACACTCAACTGACTGAGCCACCCAGGCGCCTCTAAACAAAAATGTTTAAGTTTATTTATTTATTTTGAGACAAGGAGAGGGAGGGTGGGGGGAGGGCAGACAGAGAGGGAGAGAGAGAATCCCAAGCAGACTCTGTCTGAGCTGTCAACAAAGACCCAATGTGGGGCTCAATCCCACAAACCATGAGATCCTGACCTGAGTTGTAATCAAGAGTCAGATGCTTAACTGACTGAACCACCCAGGCAACCCTTTTTAAAATTTTTATTTAAAGTTTATTTATTTGTTTTGAGAGATGGAGAGACAGAGAGCCCAAGTGGGGGAGAGACAAAGAGAGAGAGGAAGAGAGAGAATCTCAAGCAGGCTGAATACTGTCAGCACAGAGCCGGACATGGGGCTTGAACTCATGAACTCCAAGATCATGACCTGAGCCAATATCAAGAGTTGGATGCTTACCCAAATGAGCCACCCAGGCACCCTGCATGTGAAGTTTTGGTTCTTGAAATTAATAAATGGTGTCTCTTACTAGGAACAATTACTATTTTAAATATGATAGATAGATTGCCTCAATATTAAAAAAAACAAAAGCACAAGTAATAGATCATTAGTCTCTCTAATGGATGATGTAGACCCAAGCAGGATTCGACAAAACATTAGGAAGAAAATGTTAGATGCTATGTTCTCTGTGTGGTCTTTGTGGCTTTGCTTCTGCTTTATCCTTCCATCCTGACCCTACCTGACATGTGATCAACTCTGGGAGTGAAATAAATACAATAAATACCCTCCCCCCAAAAGCAATTCTTACTCAATGCCTTAGCCAGCATTTTTCGCTTCTTTCCTGCCCCAACTGTTGAAGCACAGATTTAAACAAGTTAATCCCATCTAATTTCCTTCCTGAGCAGCAGAGGCATTAGGGATCATCTGGACAGCTGCCAAGTGGATGGGGGAGGGTACAGGCCAGGTAGGGGTTGCTCGTGAACTAGATTCCTACCACAAGAGGTTCGTATTACTGGGCAAGTACAGGAGGAGACACTGGCAGTCGTTTCTGAGCAGCCCCCCGGAGGTGTCAGCAAACTTGGGACGTGTGGAATCACGACTTCATCAGGGCTTTGGTACCGGGTACTCTCTCTCTTCTCTTCCATTTATTTATGTCAGAAGCATGCTAGGAGGTGCCTACAAAGATGGTCAGGCCAAACATTAGTTGTCATGTGATCACCCTATACATGCCCAGCTTCCGGGAAGACAAAGTCCAGGTGGTTCCTCTTTGGTGCTCACGAACCGTGAGATCATGACCTGAGCTGAAGCCAGACGCTTAACTGACTGAGCCACCCAGGTGCCCCAGCAAAAGATTTTAAACCCCTGAAGCATAGACTCTGCCTCATTTTCAGCTGTCCATCACTGACTGCTTTGTGCACAGCCTTGAGATCAGTAGTCTGGGGGTGCCTGGGTGGCTCAGTTGGTTAAGCGTCCGGCTTTGGCTCAGGTCATGATCTCACCATTCGTGGGTTCGAGCCCCGCATCGGGCCCTGTGCTGACAGCTAGCTCAGAGCCTGGAGCCTGCTTCACATTCTGTGTCTCCCTCTCTCTCTGACCCTCCCCTATTCCCACTGTCTCTCCCTGTCTCTCAAAAATAAATTTTAAAAAAACATTTAAAAAAAAAAAAAAGAGATCGGTAGTCTGCTCTAAACCTGACCCAAGGGCTCCATCTGCCTCATGAATAAGTGACTCCTGTTTCCCGGCATCAGGTTTAGTGAGAACAGGCTGGACAGGTCCCTAGGACTCCAGATCTGTGCAGGTAGAAACTTCAAGAGCCCAGACTCTTGCTGTTCCCTGCATGCTTCCAAAAGCAGTGAGTCTTAAAACTCATGTCCAGCAATTACACCACTCAGAAATTTTGTTCAGAAATATTCACCAGTGGAGGGGCTCCGGGTGGCTCAGTCGGTTAAGCAACAGACTTCAGCTCAGGTCATGATCTCACGGTTCGTGAGTTTGAGTCCTGTGTTGGGCTATGTGCTGACAGCTCAGAGCCTAGAGCCTGCTTTGGATTCTGTGTCTCCCTCTCTCTCTGTCTCTCTTGCTCTTGCTCTCTCTCTCTCTCTCAGAAATAAATAAACTTAAAAAAGAAATCAATAAAATAAAAAGGAATATCCACCAATGTTCACAGAGAATTGGGGATGACCCATTACGTGGCGCTCTTGTGCTAATAGCTAATCGATACAAACAAAAACTTGGAGAAGACAGAGCAGTGCAGGAGCAGAAGAAAATCTAAAAATGTAGTAGCAGTCTAGTAGAAGGGCTACAAGATAAGCCTGAAGAACAGCCTCAGAGAACAATAAAAACAAAACAAAAGGTAGAAAATAGCAAAGAGTGGGGAGAAATAACAGAAAATTAGCTGTAGAGGTACTATATCCAAATGACAGGCTTTGCAGAAGGAGAAAACTGAGGAAAAGCAATGGTCAAAGGAATAATTCTAGAAAATGCTCCATAAGAATTACAGGCCATGATTTTCTACACTGAGTGCCTGATGCAGGACACAACCGAGTATAATTTCAGAAACTTGGAGACGAAGAGAACATCACACCAGCTCCCTGATGAGAAAAGCTGCTCACATGGGAAACATGAGCAACCAGAACGGTGCTAGAACTCTCCATAGTAATGCGGGAAGTAAGAAAACATTAGGGTCATGCTTTAATAATCACAAAGGAAAATTCTTTCTGATCTATAATTCTATATTCAGGGAAACTATCAGGGAATCATGTCGTGCAAGTTACAATCGTGCCTGATCTCCAAACATATAGATCATGTGCACCTTTCTTAGAAAGCTACTAGAGAGTGTTCTCCGTCAAAATGAGGGAAGAAACCAAGGAAGAGACAGACATGGAATCTAGTAAACAGGAGATACAACAGAGAGAGGAGAGTCCCCAGGAATATGGTGAAAAAAAATTTCGGATCCCCTTCTACCGTCCAAGCAGCAGATCTAGAGGGGAGCTCAGAGGATGGAGGGGACGGAAGTTACGTCACCAGGAGGGACAGGAAGCAGATGCATTATCTGATAGAAATGAATACACTAAGAAGTGATTTATACTGCTGGCTGAGAGTCTGGGAGCGAACGGGTGCCAGGAATTTAGAAAACTATGTGAACAAGAATATCATTGAAATCAAGCAAAACTGATATCATACAAAAGAATAAATAAATATAAGCACAGAGCCCTGCACAGCTATGTGAAAAATAATTACAAGGACACCACGATGTGATCTCATCCAGACTGTAACGGGGCGCCTGGGTGACTGACTCCGTTAAGCATCCCACGCTTGATTTCGGCTCAGGCCACGATTTCACGGTTTGTGGTATTGAGCCCCATGATGGGTTCTGTAGTGACAGTGTGGAGTCTGCTTCGGATTCTCTCTCCTCCCGCCCCTCTGTCTCTCTTTTCTCAAAATAAATAAACTTAAAAAAAATTAAATAAATAAAAATTTGATTAGGAAGGCAACCTGTTTTTATAGGTTCACTTATATATCACTCTGTGTATTGGTTGCATATAGGTAATCTGTAAAATATGAACCCTTTGAAATGTGTAAGCATAAACATTCATGTATATATGTATATAGATAGATAAGTATAGAGATTGACAGATGATTAGAAAACACATCAGGAGGGGCGCCTGGGTGGCTCAGATGGTTAAGCATCGGCTTCGGCTCAGGTCATGATCTCAGTTAGTGGGTTTGAGCCCCACCTTGGGCTCTGTGCTGATAGCTCAGAGCCTGGAGCCTGTCTTCAGATTCTGTGTCTCCCTCTCTCTCTCTGACCCTCCCCTGTTTGTGCTGTCTCTCTCTGTCTCTCAAAAATAAATAAAAACCATTAAAAAATAAAAAATTAAAAAAAAGAAAACACATCAGGAAAATCAGCCTGAATATATTTCTATGCTATTGGCAGTGGACGACTCTGCGGTTTTGCTCGTAGGTGTACTTTTCCTTCCTACGGCATTCATTTCTTTGTTGTTTGACATTTATGCAATTACATCCTTGTACACAAATGTATACAATTACACAATCACTTCTGCAATCCGAAAAAAATTAAATCAGAAACACGAAGGAGGTGAGACCACTTGTCCCCTCACCTGCACTTCCGCAAGCGAGATTCCACATGTGTCTTAGAGAGCGAATGGTCCAAGAAGCCCTGGGTGTCCTTCCAGCCTCTCCACATTCACATCGAGGGCACACCACAGGGAGTTCTTCGACGGATCCCCTTGTGACGAGAGCCCAATTCTGCTTTACCCCCAAGAACAATATGGGTTTCATTCAATAAAACTCTAGAGGGTAATTATCCAGTGTTGTACTTCCAGTGAGGAGTTCCATGGTCTATATCCTCACGATGTAGAATGTCTAACTACAGAGATGCTCCAATCAGTGTTTGCCAACCAGGTGAGATATTTTCATTTCCAAAACTGTTACGTTATTTTGTAATCGCAGTAACACTTGATGGATAAGCAAGAATCACCAGCGGATGCTAAAGTCATTGACAGAACAATTCCGGGCAAACAGGGCCCTCATACAGTCTCAGAGTATCACATCACAGTCGTTAAATACAAAGAGAAAAGGATACTTTAAAAAAAAAGTTTATTCATTTAGGGACACCTGGGTGACTTGGTTGGTCGAGTGTCCGACTTCAGCTCAGGTTGTGGTCTTGTGGTTTATGAGTTCGAGGCCCGCTTGAGGCTGACGGCTCAGAGCCTGCAGCCTGCTTTGGATTCTGTCACCCTCTCTCTCTGCCCCTCCCCACTTTGTGCTCTCTTTCTCAAAATAAATAAATATTAAAATTTAAATATTAAATTTAAATATTAAAATATTCTTTAAAATTTAAGTTTATTTACTGATTTTGGCAGGGAGAAGAGAATGAGTGGGGAAGGGGCAGAGAGAGGGGGATTCCCAAGTAGTCTCTGCACCGCTGCATGGAGCCTAATGTGGGGCTCAAACTTATGAACCATGAAATCATGACCTGAGCAGAAATCAGGAATCAGACAGGTAACTGACTGAACCACCCAGACGCCCCAAGGAAAGGATACTTTTTAATACACATAAGCCTAGCAGACACTGCCTTAACCAAGTGATCCCATTGGACATGATCAATAATGGGACAAACAGCTTCACCTGACTCTCAGTGTGATTCCTGAAAACATAGCATCACATACATAGTATTCCTGTCAAAAACGTTTAACCTTCACACATCATGAGGGAACCATCTGACAAAACCAAACTGAGGGAGACTGTGCAAAGCAACTTGACTGAGTGTTTCAGAAATATCAGTGTCATGAAAGACAAAAAGAAGCCGGGGAACTCTCCAGATTAAAAGACGCTAAGGAGACAGGACCACTAAATGCAATGCATGATTCTAGACCGAACTTAAAAAGAAAGAAAGAAAAAGCTGAACACACGTTATTGGGATAATTAAAAAACTGAATATAGACTGTATATATTGGAGCAGAGCGTTCTGTCAACTTAATTTCTGAGAAGGATAATTTTAGTAAAGTTACATAGGAGATTGCCCTTAGGCATTAGGAGTTATTTGTTTAAATATTTCTAGGGAAAGGGCGCCTGGGTGGCTCAGTCAGTCAAGCATCCAACTTCGGCTCAGGTCATGATCTCATGGTTTGTGGGTTCTAGTCCTGCGTGAGCCTCAGAGCCTGGAGCCTGCTTCAGATTGTGTGTCTCCTCTCTCTGTCTCTTCCTGCTCATACCCTGTCTCTCTCTCTCAAAAATAAACATTTAAAAAATTTTAAATATCTCTAGGGAAATGTGTTGTATGAATACATTTGTCTCCATGTTGAAAACAATAAAAGATGTATGTCAAATAAAACCTGTTAACCTAGTTTGCGTTACTCCCACAACTGCACGATGAGCACCTCTCAGGTGCCAACCACGGCTGTGGGACCCAGGGCACAAACGAGGGGCAGACAGACAAGATGTCTGCCTCCATCACCGTGTATTCTGAGGGAAGAAGACAACTACAATGAATAATGGAGTAGGCCACCCTGACCCCATTCAGGACCAAGGCACTCATTCCCCCCAGTTTCTGGTACCTCCTTCCTTCTCTGGAAAGCTCCCTGGGCTGCAGGGAACTGGTGGCCTGAGGTTATGTCTCCCCACCCGGAGCCCAGTCCCCAGTGAGGCAAGTCTGTAGGAGCTACAGAGGCCGAGCCCCCCTGGGAGGCCAGGTTAGGGTAACTCTGACGGACCAGCCCAGCTTCGGAGGTGCCTACTGGCCCCTTGGCCAACGGCATGGCCGTGCAGCTCCTCCCCTCTACCCACTTCTCCTCCCCTCACCCGCTTCCCCGTGCTGTTTCTCAGACCAACCCCAGCTAACCTCCCTCTTGCAGAGTCTGTCTCCTGGGGAACCTGCCTGAATGCTAACCAAATCACTGCGCAAAACGGAAAACACGAAGATACAAATACAGGAGACACAATGGGGCCGGGTAGGGACCGGGTGGATGCACCTGACAACCTCAGCCTCAGCCTTGTGACAACCTGGCACCAGGAACCGTGTGCCCAGGACAAAACAGAAGATATTCTCTGCCCCAATTATAATCTTAGGGCCCTTCCCAGCCTATGCATAATTGTCACTTTGGAAATATTTCACTACCATCATTAGGCCGTCTTTTCACTTCACTTTTAAGATTTTTCTGCTTGGTTGGGAAGAGAAAGCTGGAGGCAAATTCTCAGATTCAAGCTTGTGGGGGGGGGCAAGCTCTTCCTTGCTCATCTTCCCTCCCCCCAACTCTCCTCCTCCTCTTCCTATTTTTAAATAAAAGGACAAAGCAGGCCAGCCTTGGCAAGTGGTTATTGATCATGGGTCTGTGAAAAGACCACCCATCCACCCTCACTCCATTTATGGCTTCGTATCTAAAAAAAGCCAGTTAAATTTGAGCTGGAATCTAGTGGGTGCCGGGTTCCAGTGGCTCCTGCTCTCTCCATCTGCTTAAGGACCACTCCTGGAGCACTGGAGACAAATCCGAGAGTCCCTTGTTGGGGATGGCATCCCTCTCCTTATGTAAGGTTATTATGCTTTGTGACAGTTATGGGCAGAAGGAAAGAGTGGCACTAATGATAGTGGAGGGGTTCTGGCCCCTCTAGGTAACAGCGCGGCTCAGCTCAGTGCCTCTTGACAGCCTGCGTGTGTTGGGGGGGGTCCTAGATTTGCAGATGCTTCCGGTTCCTGACCCCCCAGCAGGACCCTGCTTCTGCACTGATGTGACGTCAGGTTGGGACACCGGGAACTACCCTTTGGACGTGCGCCTGTGGAAAAGGACTGCGACATTTTAATTCAGCGTCTTTGGAAGAGTGAAGGCTGCCGACAGGCAAAGTGAATATCTATCATCTTAAGGTTTTCTTCAAAGATGAGGCCGGTCATTTGGAAATAAGAGGTTCACAGGCCTGCTTTCTCCAGCAACGGATTCAAATTTCCTGAACAAATCACTGAGTATCCTTGGAAACCACTTTTTTTTCTTTGGTAATATGAGTTAAGAGTCCATGTACTTTCTTGATCACAGGATACCATGAGGTTAAAAGGAGATCATTTGGAAAATAACTTTTTTTTTTTTTGCAATTTTTTTTTTATTTTTAAGAGAGAGACAGAGAGAGTACAATCAGAGGAGGGGGAGAGAGGGAGGGAGAGAGAGAATCCCAAGCAGGCTCAGCACTGTCAGTACAGAGTCTGATGCAGGGCTTGGACTCTTGAACCATAATATCATGATTTGAGCTGAAATCAAGAGTCAGATACTCAACCAACAGAGCCACCCACGTGCCCCGGGAAATAACTCTCTTCTAGAAAACTGAAAGCACACTGTGTCTCCCTAAGTGTCCAGGCAGCAGGGTCCCCGAATTACACTTACTGGAGGGGGATGGGCTATCTATATGCTTTCTAAGGATGGCTGTCCAGGTTGGTGCCTTTTATCGGATGGCTTAACATTGGCCCTGGATGTCACTTATTTTGTTAGGATAGGAAAATAATGCAGTGGATAATCTGAAAATCATCTAAATATGAAAATATGACCACAATTTCCCCTAATTGGTGTTTTTTAAAGTTTATTTATTTTTTGAAAGAGAGACAGCCAGCATGCAGGAGGAGCAGAGAGAGAAGAAGAAGGAGAATCCCAAGCAGGCTCCATGCTGTCAGCACAGAGCCTGAGACAGGGCTCAATCTCACAAACCTTGAGATCATCACCTGAGCCAAAACCAAGAGTCAGATGCTTAAACTACTGAGCGATTCAGGCACCCCTGGTGTCTTTAAAGGATTTGATTTCTTATTTATTTATTTTTAAATTAATTAATAATTTTTTTTTTGAGAGACAGAGAGAGACAGCATGAGCAGGGGAGGGTCAGAGAGAGAGGGAGACACAGAATCCGAAGCAGCCTCCAGGCTCTGAGCTGTCAGCACAGAGCCCGACAAGGGGCTCGAACCCATGAACCGTGAGATCATGACCTGAGCCAAAGCCGGATGCTTAACCAACTGAGCCACCCAGGCGCCCCTCTTTAAAGGATTTTAGAATCACAAAAGGAGAGTTATTATTTTCTTTCTTCCTCTCTTTCTTTCTTTCTTTTTTTCTTTCTCTCTTTCTTTCTTTCTATCAGTCTTGTTATGGGATAAGGGAGGGGAAGAAAATATCACCATAGTACAGCTTCTGATCATAACTGTGTGTGGAAAATCGAGATTTCTGTCTTGTGTTGTTACAAGGACAAAATGGGAATATGCGCAAAGTGCTCACGACAGTCTGACACTGAGGGACTCCAGAGCGGCTAGCCACAGTGAGAAGCAGGTTAACAAGGAGACGGGCCACCCCTCACATGAGTGGGTCCTGGGCAAGGCTGTCAATGGAGGCCCACTTACCTCTGAATTTGTAAAGTTTGAAGCAAGCTAACAAACAAATGAAATATGTTCAATGTTCCTACCTTAACCAACAAATCTTTATATTGTGTGTGTGTGTGTGTGTGTGTGTGTGTGTGTGTGTGTGTGTTTAGTGGGCTCTATGCCCCATGTGGAGCCTGCCTCAGGGTTTAAACTCTCAACCCTGAGATCAAGACCTGAGCTGAGATCAAGAGTTGGATGCTTAACTGACTGAGCCACCCAGGTGCCACCAACAAACACATCTTTCTTGCAATGACCTGGAGGGCGTAGTTCACATCTAGAATTCTTAGAGTCCTTGAGGTTCTCTTCCAGAATATGGTGGCATGGGGACGTGCCAGCCAGAGCCAACCCCAGCCAAGGGCCTTCTCCTTCTCTGTCCACTTCTGGCTCGGACCTGCATTGTGAGGATACATTAATCTATGCATCTGGGCTCCATCCTCCCTTTCCACAGACAGTCACCCTTTGGGTGCCTCTTGGTGCACACCATGGGGATTCACTAGCATTCTCAAGGGACAGCTTAAGAAAGAAGGTTGTGCAGGCCCTAGAGGCAGGCTTCGGACTGTTTGGGAAGAGGACACTGGGGTCAGGGTACCTGGCATCGCATTCAGATGGTCATGGCTTCTTGGCCCATAGACTCCTCTCCACAGGGAGGGGTGCCGTGGGTGGGAGAGGGCATCCTTTAGGGCGCAGAATGGGGAGCCCTTCCTGATTAGGTCTAATGGCTGCATTGGCTGGAGTTTTAGAGCATCATCATAAAGACGGGATGGTGTGGAATTAACCCTGACCCCAACTCTTTCTGGGTTATGATTTGGGTCATTGACTAATGATCTCTGCCAAAGTTTTCTCATCAACAAAATAGGGGTGACAGCGAGGCACCTGCCTCACATGGTTGTTACAAAGACTAAATCAGTTAAAAAAAGCACCCACAAATGGGTGTGGCTGTTAAGTATTAACTGTCATTCATGACTCCCTCTTTTTTTAAAGGTCCCTTGATCTGGTGTGATCACAACAGCCAATACCCATCCCTGCTTCTGCTTGGCAGAGATGAAGAGAGAAAGGAAACATAAAAATTTCTTCCAATGATTTCCAAAGTTACTTTCCAATGTGCCCAAAGTTGGTAAAATTTGGGTTTGGGGAGTTGTTTTAGGAGGCTTGGGGGGTAAAATTTGGAGAAAGGCTTACATTGCCCCAGAGGTATTCTGCTGTATTTCAGTATAAAACTCCTTAGAAAGGAGGGCCCAGAGCACGGGAGGCAGGATTGCAGGAAGTAGATGGTGGGATGTTTTCTCTAGATCTTCAAGTACACAAGACATTCCCTTCGGTTGGGGCACATTCAAGTTTTGTCCAGTTTGAAGGTAGATGAGGTATTGAAATGATTTTCTTTTAATTGTGGTGAAAAAACACAGAACGTAAAATTTACAATTTTATCCATGTTTATGTGTACAATTTGGTAGTAGGGACAGCCAGGTTGCTGTGCAGCCAATCTCCAGGACACTTTCATCTTGCGCAACAGAAGTCTGTACCCATTAACTAACAACTTCCTACTCCTCCCTCCCCTGCCCCATGCATCCACCATCCCACCTCCTGTCTCTATGGAAGTTTTTTAAGTTTATTTATTTATTTTGAGAGAGAGAGAGAGAGCAGGGTAGGGGCAGAAAGAGACAGGGGAGAGAGTATCCCAAGCAGGCTCCATGCTGTCAGCTCAGAGCTCCATGTGGGGCCAGAACCCATGAACCGTGACTTGAGCTGAAATCAAGAGTCAGAGGCTCAACCAACCTACCCACCCAGGTGCCCCTGTCGCTATGAATCTGACAAGGTACCTCATACAACTAGAATCATACAGCAGTTGATTATTTTCATTAACATGATGTCCTCAAGATTGTAGCATTGACATGAAATGATTTTTAGTCTCTTTCTAGCTTGGGGTTCGAAGTCTGAACCCAGACAATTGAGAAGTGGAGGGGTAGAATGCACCACACAGCTTCAGAATCGAGGGTCACGGATGGATTCCAAGGGTTTGCTGTCCTCGTGGGGGCACAGTCCTTACTGCGACACCCATGTCTTTGGCACCTGGTAACGCGTGCATTATTTGGGGAGGAATAGTTTGGGGATGGTTTCTCAGAACTAGCTGGGCAGGTTGGCAAAGAGAATATAGAAGCACAGGGATTTGTTGCATGAAACTCCTGAAGCAGTTCTGCTGACATATTAATTATTGTCCATGTCCTCTTTGGCTGGAGAAGGCCTAGAGAAGTCAAATCTCGAAAACTGCAAACGAGCAGTGAGTTCAGGACAGGGCCTGAAATTATTTTAAACCTTCAGATCATAACGGATTTCAATTCCATGGTCTGTACATTTGCTTGAAATGTTTTGATCAGAACCGCTCCAAGGAGGTCAAGTCCTCCAACACCTTGGCTTGGTGAACGTGTCCCTAGTTTCCCAGATGGACGCAAAGGCAGGAATCACACAAGTGGGCTTATTTTATCCCCTTCCATGGTGATCTTTTCAGGGGACAAACACATTTATTTTTGGATAAATAACTAACTGAATGGATAGATGCATAATTAATACAATTTGTAAAATGCCTTAATATTATCATTGTATAACACTATACTGTGAATAGGATAGAAATGCTCCTTTCTTTTTAAAAAAATTTTTTTTACATTTTATTTACTTTTGAGAGACAGAGAGTGAACAGGGGAGGGGCAGAGAGAGAAAGAGACACAGAATCCGAAGGAAACTCCAGGCTCTGAGTTAATGGTCAGCACAGAGCCCAACACAGAACCCACGAACCACGAGGTCATGACCTGAGCTGAAGCTGGACACTCAACTGACTGAGTCACCCAGGTGCCCCTAGAAATGCTCCTTTCTGCAAGGAAGGATGGGAGCGGGCTCCAGCCAAGGAACAAAGGTTGGAAGGTGAGGACAAGCAGAGCGTGGAACAAGGAACAGAGAATGGGTCTGTTGGCCTAAATGCAACATTTGTAAAGAGAAAGAACGAAGCCAAGGCATGAGTGCCAGAGGGTAGAGGTCGTTGAGGCTCAGCTTACCGGCTGCCTACTGCAACGACCACATCCCAGCCAGGCATTTTAATATGCTCCATGTCATTCAACATGAGAGCAGATATGTATGGTGGTAGATTCGTGCTCAGTCGAAATAAACTGGGCTCAGAGAGGCCAAGTAATGTGCCTCAGATCACATGGCTATACAGTTGACCCTTACCACATTTGAACCGGGTGGGTGCATGGATGCATGGATTTTTTTCAATAAAGACAGAAGTATCGTAGATGTATTTTCTCTTTCTTATGATGCTCCTCATAACATTTTCATTCTCTAGCTGACTTTATTGTAAGAATACTATATAATACATACAACACACAAAGTATGTGTTCTTATACCATATAATACATACAATAATGTGCAATTGACTGTTTATGGTATCGGTAAGGTTTCCTGTCAATAGCAGGCCGTTAGTAGTTAAGTTTTGGGGGAGTCAAAAGTTATATGAGAATTTTCAACTGCACGAGGGGTCAGGGCCCCTAACCCCCACATTGCTCAAGGTTAATTGGTACATAAATTATATAACAAACTAATACCTATTAAAATGTCATCGATCGGAGTGGGGCTCCTGGGTGGCTCAGTCAGCTAAGCATGTGACTTAGGCTGGGGTCACAATCTTGCGGTTCGTGAGTTCGAGCCCCACATCCTGATCTCAGCTGTCAGCGCAGAGTCACTATCTCCCTCTCTCTCTGCCCCTCCCCTGCTCCTGCTCTCTCAAAAATAAACACTTAAAAATGTTATGATAGCAAATAGCATTTTATAGAAATTTTAATATGAGAAAGTCTAGGTCCTGGTCATTCTTGTTTGATTGTAGTCACAGCTGCTGCACATCACGATGTATTGACCATGTGATATGCCCCATGCATGCTCTTATTCCATTCTCCCCACAACACGTGATGTCTGTCCTATCATTAGTGTGCTAGCTCCTCTGACAGACAAGGAAATCAAAATTAGAAAGGCTTGGCCAAAATGATATGCTTAGTAAATAATGGTCAGGATTTGAACAGGTTCAGTAGACTCCAAAGCTTAAAAAAACGAGGAATAAATTAAGTTTATTCAACCAGTAAGTGCTGCCTGAGTTCTACCTATGTTTACACACTGTGCTAGGATCTGGGGACGTGTGCTTGCAAGAGAGTCATATTCCTACAGGCATGTAGATAAATTATTACCATATGCTTGCATAAGGCAAGTTTCTTGCTCCCGTTAGCCCTTTATTTTCTTCCCACTTTAATCTCTCATGGGGGGGGGGCTTTGATTAGAGAGACAAGGATTTCATTAGCATAATAACTGCAGTGTAAGGACTTCTTATTACAGGTGAAAAGAATCCAACTTTAGTTGGCATAAGTAACCAAAAAAATGTACTGGCTCCCAAAACTGGAAGGTCCAAGGAGCACCTAGCTTCAGGCATGGTTGATTCTATGTCTCAAGCAAAAGAGACAGTCTCTCCATCTCTTGTGCCTTCTTTCTGAAATTTTTTCTTAGTTAGGTCCTTCCCACAGGGTGCTAGGGTGGCCACAGGCTGCTCTGGGTTTATATCTAGCCAGCTTAGCACCGTCTAGTAGAGAACAATACTGCTTTACCTATAGTTCATACAGAGCATAAGCATCACACTCATTGACGTAGAGGGAGTCCAGGCATAATCAGGGAACGCAATATTGTCACCGCTCTGGCTTGGTTAAGGAAAACTATACAAGTCCGCTATACTAATGTCAAAGCTGTTAAGAGGTTAGAAATATCATCAATAACAATCAGAAAAAAAATGGAAAAAAAATCCTTTATAAATCTAACATATTTCCCACCTGGGAGAATCCAAATGGCCTGAGCAACTTTTGATGTCTGTTATTCAGCATATTCATTATGGGCCTACAATGGCACGGGCGCCATTCTAGGGGACGGCCCATGGGGTGTAGGCACGAAACTCAATGGCTACACCTCCAGCATGGCCAAGAGCAATGGCCATCATAATCTTCTCTTTCAGTTTCTAGGTTGGAGTCAGGGCCCTGGAAGAGAGGACAGAGGGATGGTCAAGATGGAGAAGGTTGTGGCGGGGAGGGAGGGGAGGAGAGAAAGAGAGGCAAGAGGAGAGAGTCACAGATACCCATCCCCAGCCCATTTACTCAGTTTGTCCAGATGTACTCTGATGAGAAAAATCAGGAAAACTTTATCAAGGCTCTGGATTTCTGGGTTTGTGATAGGCTGGCAGTAACACAGTTCTCTTTTAGAATTGCTAATACCTGCGCCCCTTCCCAAGCACTGCACACACAACAAGGAGTCACTGGGTGTGAAAAGCACTGGGACAGGATTCAGAGGAGGGGTGATGTTGAGCTGAACTTCTTTCGAAGATTGAGTCAAGGGAATGTGGGCATTCTAGGCAGGAAATCCTTTCTCTAAATTAAAAAACCTTTTTGGGGGGGTCTAATTAACATACAGAGTTCTATTAGTTTCAGGTGTATAGTATAACAATTCAACAATTCTTTACATTTCTCAGTGCTCCTCAAGATAAGAGTGCTCTTTAATCCTTTTATCTGTTTCAACCAGACTCCCCACCCTCCGCCCGTTAGCCACCAGTTTGTTCTCTGCATTTAAGAGTCTGTTTTCTTGTCTTCTATTTCACTTAGCATTATACCTTCTGTTGCAAATGGCAAGATCTCATTATTTTTTATGACTGAGCAATATTCCATTGTGTATATATACCACATGCACCGTTAGCTAGTGTCCATATCTTGACAATGGTAGATAACGCTGCAGTAAACATGGGCGGACATGTATCTTTTCGAATTGGTGTTTTCATTTTCATTGAGTAGATACTCAGGAGTGGAATGACTGAATTATATAGTAGTTGTATCTGTGACTTTTTGAAAAGCCGCCATACCGCTGTCCATGGTGGCTGTACCAGTTTGCATTCCCACCAACAGTGCATGAGGGTTCCTTTTTCCCACATCTTCGCCAACATTTGTATTTTTCTTGTCTTTTTGACAAGAAAACGTTAGCCATTCTGACACATGTAAGGTGATATCTCATTGTGGTTTTGATTTGCATTTCCATGATGATGAGTGGTGTTAAGCATCTTTTCATGTGTCTGTTGGCCATCTGTATGTCCTTTTTAGAGAAATGTTTGTTAAGGTCCTCTGTCCAGGCAGAAAATCTTAATGGCATGAGTGGTAATTATGATTTAGTGACATAGTTTTAAATTTTTCTTTACAACAAATAACCCTATGCAGGAAAAGCCTCATCTCCCAGCACCAATTTTTTAGCTTTGGGGTAAGAAAGAGCTGGTTCAGCTGTACTATTTTATAATTCTCCCCTTAACAGTAACTAACAAGTATTTATTACTCCCTCTCACTTCAAATACTGCACCACCGCCCCCTCTCCTCCCTTCAAACCTACCACAATTTCCCTTCAAATGTGACAGTGTGGGGTGGAGGAAAGAACTTCAGCCTTGGAATCAGTCCAAACCAGGTTTGCACACTTGCTTTGCCATGTATTAGCTTGTAAATCTAAGCAAGTCAATTTGCATCAGTAGGTCTCATTTTTCCAGTCTATAAATTGGGATTAATACCATGGACAGGATGGCTGGGATAATGAAGGGAGATCGTGCTTGTGAAAAACCTCGCTCTTAAAAAGGCATTCAAAGGGGCACCTGGCTGGCTCAGTCAGTAGAGAACATAACTCTTTTTTTTTTTTTTAATGTTTATTCATTTTTTGAGAGAGAGAGAAAGACAGAGCATGAGTGGGGGAGAGGCAGGGGGAGAGGGACAGAGGGAGACACAGGATGGGTAGCAGGCTCCAGGCTCTGAGCCATCAGCACAGAGCTGGATGCAGGGCTCAAACTCAGGAACCCTCGAGATCATGATCTGAGCCGAAGTTGGGCACTCACCTGACTGAGCCGCCCAGGTGCTCTGAGCACGTGACTCTTGACCTCGGGGTTGTGAGTTTGAGCCCCATGTTAGATTTTCAAAAAGCCAAAAAGGCATCCAATATATTGTACTCTCTGTGCCTCCCACATTCCTGAAACACACAAAAAAGTAACCAAGGACGAAGGCTAAGCCGCCCTCAGTGCACAGGCGAGGTGTGCAGGCTTGTCCCCACTCTGACCAGTCCCGGTATGCGAGACTGAAACTTGCCAGACACCAATGACCCAGCCATTAGTTATCTTTTAAACATGTCCTCCCCTTTCCAACGGATAAACAAGAACAGAAAGCCCAGTTCCGTGTCAGTATTCATATGTAGACGTGGAGGTCAAACGCAGACGGACACCTGAGGCTGACGTTGTATTAAAGTTTAATCAGCAGTGAAGATGAAGCTTCTCTGAGATGATCAGTGTCATTGGGCGTCCAACCTCCGTGTGAAAAATAGGATTCTATTTACAGACATTGAATCAGCCTGCCTGCCTGCGGCCCCCCTCTCTTTCCACTCCGTCCCACACATCGCTGCCTATTCGTCTTCCTGTGTTTCACCCTCTTTCCCTCCTGCTGAAAAAGTCTCAGTTCCGCTGGGAGATGCTACTTGACGCCCTCCTCACCAAGCTAATATTATCAACATGGCACCTGACCAGTTTCTTGATTTAGCTCATGCAGTCCTTTCTGCCAAAACCCCTCCTTTCTTGTTTCCACGTATCTGTCATCAAACTCTTCAACATTCAGCTGGCGCTAAAGCCCCTGAGTGATGTTTCCAGCAGGCAACACCCTACGTGACCTCTGTGCTACTGAAATCACTTAATGATGATTGTCCTTATCTCTGTGTTTGCCCTCAGTTTCCCTGACTAAATAATCAATTTCTAAAATGTAGAAGTTATGCCTATCACTGACCTGGGTTTGCATCATCAGTGACCTGCACAACTGTGTGCATAAAAATATTTTGAGACAGGGCACCTGGGTGGCTCAATCAGCTGGGTGACCGACTTTGGCTCAGGTCATGATCTCATGGCTCCCGAGTTTGAGCCCCACCTCAGGCTCTGTGCTGACAGCTTGGAGCCTGGGACCTGCTTCAAATTCTGTGTCTCTGTCCCTGTCTCTCTGTCTCTGTCTCTCTCTCTCTGCCCCTCCCCCACTCATGCTCTGTCTCTCTCTCCTTCAAAAACAAACATTAAAAAATTTTAAAAAATATTTTGAGATAATAAAAAGTAGATTCATAAGCAACATTTGGAGTAGCCCATCTATGGCATAAATGAAAGTCCCTGTGCACTGACATTTTACGCACTTGAAGACAGGGGAGAAAGGCAAGGATAAGAGTAACATTGTGATGACAATGTGAAGCTAAGGGTCTGATCAGTGTATCAGGGGTTTGTTGAAAACCTGCCATGTATCATGTGCTTGTCAGTACTCATCAGCAAAAGTGTAAGATGTAGTGACCTCCCAGCGACACAGCAGAGGGATACCGCCTACTTGCTTTTGCCCCCGGTGAGTAAGAGAATCTGGTCTGAAATAGAGCCCACCTTCCTTAGATACATAACAATATTTAGGACTGAATGAACAGAAGGAAGGACTCAACACACACCCAGAGATGAGATCTCTATGCAGCTTTCTACATAGCGAAGTTAGGCATAAGTAGAAGCACCTGTAAATACTAGACAGGGTAGGGAGACTCTGACAGCAAGTACCAGATCCTCCACCCCCAGGACATGGTGACACTCACTGGGGTCCAGACGGCAGCGACTGTCTGACTTGATTTAGTGTATTCTTGTTTTTCCAAGGTCTCCCGATGTTCTGTGGTTGGTGCCCTTCAGGTTCTTGTTGGGGCTGATGCTTCTTCACGACATCACTAGTACGTTCTCACTGCTGGGTGCAAAGGGGACCTGACTGGGCATCTGAACCTGGGTTTGGTTGCCTGGGCTGATCAAGCTCATCAGGCTCACAGGCCAGTATCCCATGCATCCACCACCCCACACACCTCTGCTCTGAAAGCAGCACCATTCCAGGTGACCGTCCCTTAGAGATTCATCATCTGGTGACAGGTTCTTAATCTTTTACTTTTTTTTTTAATTAGGCTCCATGATGAACACGGAGCCCAACGTAGGGCTTGACCTCACAACTCTGAGATCAAGACCTGAGCTGAGATCAAGAGTCAAATGGTGAACCAACCAAGCCACCCCCAGGTTCTTAATCGTTGTTCCCCCAATTCTACATGTTCACTTTAAATATCATCTGTCTTGGGGCGCCTGGGTGGCTTGGTCAGTTGAGCGTCCCACTTTGGCCGGGTCATGATCTCATGGTTTGTGGGATCGAGCCCTGTGTCAGGCTCTGAGCAGAGCCTGGAGCCTATTTCAGATTCTGTGTCTCCCTCCCTCTCTCCGACCCTCCCTGCTCATGCTCTCTCTCTCTCAAAAAGATATAAACATTAAAAAGATTAAATATAATCTGTCTCTGTGGAGGCTTTACTTCCAGCCGCTGTGCTTGGTAAGGCGTGTGCTGCCTGCTTTGCTGGTTCACACAGAAATGATCCTCTCTCTAGCCAGAGTCCTCTTGATTTCCTATCTTAGATCTTAATAATCCCCCACATTACTCTTCCGAGTAATCTTTATCACCTCGCTTGTCATCATGCTGGGTGTGGGGCGAACGCTATTTTCCTCTCTTTCAGGAAGACTTGCTTCCTGTATGGAACACCTACTGAAAAGAGATTTCCCATGTGGCGCTCCCTGACCCCCATCGCTGTCCACCCACCCTCTCCAGGTCACATCTTCCTTGAACCCCATCTCTTGACAGCAGTAGGTCAGCGATGTGACTGCCTTACGTGGGTGATCACAGCACAGTCTCAGAGGTACAGAGCTGAGATGTGCCTGGGAAGCTCAGAATAATACAAAATAAAGGCAAATCGGTGCTATGTTATGTGGAATTCACTCTGAAGGAGGAAGCGGGGAGCAAGGGCGAGCCGCGAGAGCTGAAGTCATAGGAAAACAATTTCAGAAAGAGTGCATTTAAGAATGGATTCCAAAGATATACCAGCAAAACTGTGAAAACACATATGCACCCTATTTCATATGCACTGTTTGCAGTGCTAAAGACGGAAACAACACAACTCCAGTAGATTGAATAATCTGTGATTCATCTGCAGACAGAATGCTAAGCAACTGTTAAAAAGGGGCACATGCACCCCAATGTTTACAGCAGCACTATCGACAATAGCCAAGTTATGGAGAGCCTGGATGTCCATCAGCTGATGAATGGATAAAGGGGCAATGTGTGTGTGTGTGTGTGTGTGTGTGTGTGTGTGTATATATATATATATATATATATATATAATGGAATACTACTCAGTGATGTAACAAGAATGGAATCTTGCCATTTGCAACAATATGGATGGAACTGGAATGTATTATGCTAAGTGAAATAAGTCAGGCAGAGAAAGACAAATGTCCTATGATTTCACTTGTCTGTGGAATTTAAGAAACAAAACACATGAACATAGGGTAAGGGAAGGAAAAATAAGATAAGAACAGAGAGGAAGGCAAACCACAAGAGACTCTTAGACACAGAGAACAAACTGTAGTTGCTGGAGGGGAGGTGGACGGGGGGATGGGCTACATGGGTGATGGCATTAAGGAGGACACTTGTTGGGTTGAGCACTGGGTGTCATATGTAAGAGATGAGTCACTGGGTTCTACTCCTGAAGCCAAGACTATATGACTGTATGTTCACTAACTTGAATTTAAGTAAATAAATTTTTAAAAAGAATGAAAACTACATCTCTACTCACATTTGGAATAATTTCCATTAAACATTGTTAATAGAAAACTGCAAGGTTCAGGGGTGGCTGGATGGCTCAGACAGTTGGACATCTGACTCTTGGTCATGTCATGATCTCATGGTTCATGAGTTTGAGACCCACACTGGGCTCTGTGCTTACAGCACAGATCCTGCTTGGTTTTCTCTCTCTCTCCTCCCACTTGTGCTCTCTCTCTCAAAAATCAATAAATAAACATTAAAAAAAAGAAAACTGTAAAGTTCAGGAGAGTGTATCATATGCTAATTTTAATCTAAGAAAGGTGCATAATACAAATATATACATATTTGCTTATATCTATAAAATAAAAAGCAGGGGAAGGACAAACTAGCCAGGGGGGGAAAAAACTGGTTAACTTTAACGGTACAGAAGAGACAGGAATAGAAACTAGACTTCTCTGAATGCACCTGTATTAGTTGTCAATTACTGCATCACAGATCATTCCAGAAGCTTTGTGGTTTAAAATAGCAATACATTTTTATTATGTCACTTAAGTTCTGAGAATCAGAAATCCAGGAGCAGCTTAGCTGGGTTGTGGTTCAGGGTATTTAAAGAGATGGTGGTCAACGTGTTAGTTTGAGTTTCAGTCATCAAAAGGTTCGCCAGGGTTAGAGGGTCCGCCTGCACTGTCATCTCTCACACGATTGGAGGCCTCCTGGACCTCATCTCTCCATAGGGTTGCTTGGGCCTCCCTATGATGCAGAAGCTGGTGTTCTCTAGCACAAGTTATCTTAAAAGAGCAGAGGAGGGATGCCTGGGTGGCTCAGTTGGTTAAGTGTCTGACTTTGGCTCAGGTCACAGTCAGGATCTCATGGTTTGTGGGTTCAAGTCCCAAGTTTGGGCTCCATGCTGACGGCTCTGAGCCTAGAGCCTGCTTTGGGTCTGTGTCTCCCTCTCTCTCTGTCCCTCACCCATGCAAATTCTGTCTCTGTTTCAAAAATGAATAAATGTTAATAAAATATATAAAAAATAAAAAGAGCAGAGGAAATTGGATTATCTTTATGGCCTAGTCTTAGAAGTCACACATTAACATTTGGTGTTTTTTTTTTGTTTGTTTTTTTTTTGGGGGGGGGGATTTGAACTTTTTTTTTTTCATAATATTTTATTGTCAAATTGTTTTCCATATAACACCCAGTGCTCTTCCCCTTAAGTGCCCTCCACCATCACCACCACCTCTTTTCCCCCCTCCCCCTTCCCCTTCAACTCTCAGTTCATGTTCAGCATTCAATAGTCTCTCAAGTTTTGCATCCCTCTCTCTCCCCAACTCTCTCTCCCTCCTCCGCTCCCCCTTGCTCTCCATTAGGTCTCTCCTGTTTTCCTGCTAGACCTATGAGTGCAAACATATGGTTTCTGTCCTTCTCTGCCTGGCTTACTTCACTCAGCATGACACCCTCAAGGTCCATCCACTTTCCTATTTGTTAGATGCAAGATACTGAGTCCCACCCACACTCAAGGGGAGTATGAAAGCATTCATGGACGAATTTTAAACCAACACAGTATCAAATTTTATACATTTGAACTTGGAACTATATTAATGTCTAATATAATTATAAAAGCAAATTGAAAAACATAAATACAATCCCTAAGTATTGGGAGCAAAATGAAAGAAAGGAACTTTAAGTGTGCATCAGGTTGATAGTTTAAACACAGAGATAGATAGGGGCACCTGGCTGGCTCGGTCAGTGGAGCTTGTGACTCTTGGTCTTGGGGTCATGATTTCAAGCCTCATGTTGGGCATGGAGCTTACCTGATCTCACAGTTCATGGGATCAAGCCCCGTCTCGGCCCTCATTGACAGAAAGGAGCCGATATGAAATTCCCTCTCTCTCTCTCTTTCTCTCTCTCTCTCTGTGCCTGCCCTGCTTGTGTGCACTTGTGCACACACTCTCTCTCTCCCTCTCTAAATAAATAAATAAACAAATAAATAAACATAAAAATAAAAAAAAATTTTAAGAATATACATTAAATTCTCTATATATACTGTATTAGTATATATGCTATGTTAGTATTATTCTGGAACTCTTAAGTGTGTGTGCATACTAGGATATATCAATTAAATCATTATGTTAATAGGTTTAGTGCCCAAGTCTTTTAGCAGAAGATGAGAGAGAGGAGCTTGGGCAGCTCAGTCAGTTAAATGTCCAACTCTGATGTCAGCTCAGGTCATGATCTCACGGTTCGTGGGTTTGAGCCCTGCAGAACCTGCTTGGGATTCTCTCTCTCTCTCCTCTCTCTCTGCCCCTACCCTTGCTCACACTCTCTCTCTCAAAATAAATAAACTATCTAAATATAAAATGAATGAACCCAGTGGGAAATCCCATAATCTTAAATTTGACTTGAAAAGTCAGAACTTCTGATGTATTTTCTTTAAAAAACCCTATTTCTTTGCCCTGTTCACTGCAAAGGTCTGGAACCCATGACTCACCCCCAAATAATGAGCATCCCTACACCCAGAATGTGTCTCTAAATAGGGCTTCCAACTGAAAGGAACCATGCCTTCTAGGATAAATGTTTTTTTTAAGGCTGGGACAGGAAATATCAAAGGGCAGCCTGGACCATTCTTGGCCAGGAAGGCAGAGAGGTTGTCAGAGACCACAGGGGTTGTGCTGAAAAGATCTAGGAGCCCACTTGAATGATCGCCCATTGGCCTTTGGCCAAGATAACATGAATGTCAGAGTAATAACAACCACAGTGCTCTGGCAAATATATTAAAATCTGTGAGTTCAAAATGACCCTTAAAAAAGCAAGCAAATAAAATTAAGTGATTACCTTTGGAAAGTGCTTAAGAATCAACTCATTATTTTGAAAGCGGGGGAAGAAGAAAATTGAAGAGAAAGAAACAAGTATTCTACATGGACTATTGAAAAATGCAGTTTAGGAATTTCAACTAAAAATTTCAGCAAAGGAATCGCTACCACCAGAAGATCCCCATTTTGCAACCACTAATGAGAAATGGATCCAATGTGGGGCTCAGGCTTGAAGTCCATGGGGCAGGCAGTTGGGAAGGGAACATGGACGTACATGGCAGTGGAGGCCAGGAAGATGGCCCGAACCCCACGGTGATTCTGGTCTCCCATGCTGGTGGTCCAGGTGTCCCGCGAAGCTGGGGCCTCCGTCAGAGCGCTAACACGCAGGCCAGCCCAGGCAGTGGGGAAGTGGAAAGGGCACCCTGTGGCGGGGGAGGGGGGGCGGGGGCGCTGCAGGCCTGGCAGCTATTTCCTGGCAATGAGGGGAGCTCGTGGACGAGCCAAATGCGTGTGAGATGACACTGGCTGCCGCTCCCGTTCGCCACCACCCTTCCCAACCATCTCCTTTGCGTCCCACCCCAACCGGAAACACACAAGAAAACTAGTCTGCCTGGACACGCTGATGCATTATGAAACCACCACAATCGACAATTTTTCATGGCCACCAAAACCGGTAGGTGAGAAGCAGACGAGGCGCTTCGTAATGTGACAGATGGAGTTGGCACATCCCGACTCTGGTGGCAATGCCAGAGAGTGTGCCTGAAATCCGAACACCGCAAGTGATAGGCTGGCCTCCTATTGGGAGGCAGTAGGAAGTACTTAACGTGCCACAAACATTCTTACTGAAAATAAAAAACAAATCAAATCCGGTCTAGCCTCAGGATCCAATGACCAGTTTATAGGAAATACAGGGAAGGGAGGAAAATATTAAAGAACTGTATAGAGATGCAGTCGACCAAATCCAAAACATGGTGGGTTCCACAGAGCTCATGCCTGCTTCCTCCACAAATAAATTACAAAGAAAACAGTAAGGACAGAAGGAACTCGTAGACAAAAGGGACTAGCGAGACAAAGCATCCCAAAACACCCATGTTTAAATATATATATATATATATATATACACACATATATATATATACACACACACACACACACACACATATATATACATATATATATTAGAAGTTTATATATTTATCTTTTATCGGAGATTTATTTTTTTCAAAATAATCAGGGGCAGGCAAGAATATAAATGAAACAAGATTGTTCATTAATGCAATTTTGGAAGCTGGGTGAGATGGCTACCTTGGGGTTTATTATTCTCTCTGCTTTTGTATAGGGTTAATTTTTTAATAAAAAGAAAAGAAAAAAACCCAGTAGGGACTGATAGCGACCACTGAAGAATGAATGGGGGCTAGTTGACCAGGAAATCAGAAAACCTCATTCCAGAGGTCAGGAGATAAAGCATTGTACATTCACAGAGAACATGACATTTCTCTGAAGACTTTCCCCTAGCCACAGCTTTATTTTATAATTTATCCTCTCGCTGCCTGTGAGTTAGGTTGGTCAGGCACTGAGCTACAGATAAGGGAACTGAAGTTCAGAGACTCTGAGTGATTTGGTAAGTGTGGTATTGGAGCTCATGTCTGTCCTTCAGGAGGCCACCGGAACAAAAAGTCAAGGTCCCTATGGAGACCTTTCTGGCTAGAAACCAGCATCAGTGCTGGGAGAAGATTGGAAATGCAGTTGTTTACATAGGGTGGCACTGAATTAGGAAAAAATTTGAAAGCCAAAGAGAAAAGCTAAACTCATGTCAAAGATAGGGGATCATTTTCCTACCCACACAGTCAGTCCCTCCCAATACTCTCTTCCCCCGAGATAAAAATGAAAACAACTTGATTTTCCTTTAGGCAATGCAAAATGCTCAACTCTCCTGCTTTTAAGATTAAGAGATTACAAAATTTTATTCAAAAATTCATTAAATAAGAAAAACCATTTCTTTACGTATTTCAGACAAGGAGTGGGGAGGTGGCAGGGAAAATGAAGGCAGGGGCGAGAGGTGGAAAGGGAGATTATCAAGAGAGATAACCAAGAAACGCTTTAAGGAGAGGATTAGTGATTATAAACTGTCCTCACTTTATTACTACTATTCACTCGAGCCCCAGGCTTTGAAATGGATTTTTTCCTATTACATCTGTTCTTTGAAAATATGAACAGCTGATGATACTTTCTGAGTTCTTAAGAGCTGAGATTCCCAGTGTGAAAGAAAGTGCATGCATGGCTGCCCAGAGGGCAGAGCACTGACAGAACCAGAGCCTCCGGTGAGAACTGACAGAGCCAGGGTCATCTGCGTCATACAGGGTTGACTGCCAATGTGCTCCAGGGGGAGCCAGCTGGGGGGCGGGGGGGAAGGGAAGCTTATCCACGGGGCAGGAAGGAGCTGGGGCCCAAGTCTGAGACTTTTTATCCAAGGTCTGACTTGGTCTTCAGTGAAGAACCCACAATCTCAGCGAGCACCCGGGCTTCCTTGACCAAGAGCCATGAATCACTAAATTCTAGAAACAACCATTTCATTTCATATCTCTTTTTCAGGCCTACTTCCTATGTTTTTCCCTATAGGGAAAATTTAAATAAATTTTTTTAATATTTATTTATTTTTGAGAGAAAGAAAGAAAGAGAGAGAAAGAGCACGTAGAGGGGGTGCGCAGAGAGGAAGACACAGAATCCGAAGCAGACTCCAGGCTCAGAGCCAAACACGGGGCTCGAACCTGTGAACCATGAGATCACGGACTGAGCTGAAGTTGGCCGCTCAACCAACTGAACCACCCAGGTGCCCTCATAATTCTTACATTTTTAAATGCTTCTCTGAGTATTGAAACCACGCACATGGACTCAACTGCGAACCAAAATAGCAGTGCAAAGTTATCAGCAGCGATTTTAGGAGCCATAAAATACTTTACAGACATCATCTGATTATTCCCAAGAGCTTGATGGGATGAGACATGTCCTCCTATGTTTTGAGACCCTATTAGATTGATGTGATGGAACTAGAAAATGTACATTTAGTGCCCAGAAGCTTTCATGCTTTATTGCTTTAGGATGGAAAAAAGATGGAAAAGGTGATGTATAACTTCTATAACTTGGCAGAAGTTCACTCGCTGGCAGTGATCAAATACACCTGTCTAATGTCCTTCTGAAGCAGGAAGGGAGGGGGGTGATTCTCCTATTTTATGTCTGTGGAAACAGAGAACAAAGTCATCAAGTGATTAGTCACAGATCCCAAAATATGTTAGTGATGGTATTGACACAATTTTAGACTCTCAGTGTATTGATCCACAGACCAGAACTCTTTCCATTCATCTACTAGACATTTATTGATTTATTAATCCGTAACCAGTATTGGAGACTCTTCTAGCTTCCGGGGATTACAAGGATGAATAAGGAAGAAACAGCCCTTAGGAGAAGCAGAGAAGCAACCGAGTGGTTCAAAGCCTCCCTCTGCATTTTTGTACCAGATCTCCTGGTCTCTGTGTGTGTTGAAAGTAAAGATGGAGAATACAGGAGGTTGAGAAATGGTAGTTGAGGGCAGACGCCTGGGCCTCTTGTGGGCCAGCCAGCAGCCTTGGCATTGGGGATTGTGGTCAGGAAAAGGCCACCTTCCTGATAGAGCAACTTAAATATCAGCACAGAATACATGAGGCTGAGCTTATCTACCGGGTCTATCTACCCTGACAGACCACTGTGGGTATAATCATGGGAGTGAGGCAAGACGACACCAACCACAGGGACCAGAGAACCTTGAGACTAAAGCTGAAGTCAGGTGACCTGCGCTGCAGCCTGGCTCAAATCCTGCAGAGAGGCAGAAAGGAGGATGGGCACCCCGACCAGGGCTGGAGTGTCTCCAGCCCGGATCCAGGCAGAGGGCACCCTGATCGCTTCATGTGAGCAGCTGGGTGTGGTCTGAGCCATCCAGGTGCGGTTCCCCGTGCTGCAGACAAGAGAGCATCAGGCTCTCTCCCTCTGACGTGCCCCAGTCCCTCCATCTGATGCCCACTGCTTTGATTCCGTGGCCACCAAGTGACATGCCTACAAATTTTCATAAGGAAAGACGACAACTGACTCACCAATGTCGTAGACTGGACTGTAAATGGACGTACTGCCATGCTGGTTAATATCTTTCCCTGTGAGTCTGATCAGTAAGAGCCAGCCAGACAGACAGGAAACTAATAAAATCCAGTTCCCAGGCCTGCCAAGCTGAAGACCAGGAGTGGAGCTTTTCAAAGTGGTGGGGACTCTCTCGGCCACCCTGGTTGCATCTCAGGCCTTGAACCCTGCTTAGCATTTGCTAATGTGCTCAATAAATGTTATTGCTATTACTCCCAAAACACTGCTATTTGTTAAAATAGTTTTATGGCCAAGGGCATTTTAAGCCTGGAGCATCTGTCTGTATTTAAGCCCCGTGTCTCCTTTGCGGCACAGTGACTGTGTCCCTTAAAGTGGTAAAAGAGGAGCCTTCCAGTCTTAACCTCTTCCTTACGGAATATTCCTGCTTCTGTTTGGTCCCATTGTTTCTCCCTGGCCATCCCCAATTAAGCAGTCAAGTTAAACTCTTACCTTCCTGGGGGTCCTGAAGCTCTTACCCAGGCAGAATATTTACATCTTCCCCTGCTTTCCCCTCCACAACCCACCCAGCAATGCCTTATATGCTCAATGGAAAGCACAGGGAGGGACCAGCCAGGTGGCAGGTGACAGCAGGGCGATAATCCGACAGCCTATCTGTTGGCCTTCTACAAGGAACATTGAACCCCATGTGAATGTTGCTGGCGAGTTTAGGCGGTGTGGCAAGTTTCCTTTGCGTATGATTTGGGGCGGTTTCTCCCCTCCCACCTCTTTCACTCCCCCAACTCATGGGAAAGTTGCTGATGTGCGGTTTGGTGAACAGCCCAGGTGTTTATTTTTTTCTTTTGACATGCAAAGACCTGAGCAGGGAACCCAACGTTGCTATTTACAAGGTGTGTGGACCTGGGCCAGTCTCCTGTTCTCACTTCTTGTCTGGAAGGCAAGGTAATCATAATGCTTCCCTTCTCTACTGCACAGAGATGTGAGGCTACAGCACATGTGTGTGTGTGTGTGTGTGTGTGTGTGTGTGTGTGTGGTGGGTGATGTTTGCCTAGAAGGGGCTCATTAATAGTTGTTGACTTGCGGACTAGACAAATGGTGGAGTTGGATCTCCTAAATCAGTGATTCCCAAGCTTTAGGGTGCATCAGGATCACTCGAAGGGCTCATTAAAACACAATCAGCTAGGACTCAATCTAACTTTGGATTCCTTAAGCAGAGTCTCAGAATTTGCATCTCTAACACGTTACAGGTGATACAGGTGATTCCAAGGGGCCACACTGGAGAACCACCGAACTGGATTTCGAAAAAGGACGCTACACCGGCTGCAGCGTGAGAAGAGGCCAGCAGATGGCGCCATCATCGAACCCAGGCCTCCCCCTGGGAACTGCTGGAACTGGGTCAGCCCAGGGCTCAACCTACAGAAACGCTCAAGTTTTCCCAAGCAGGAGGGGGTGGCTCTGACCTGGAAGGCTGCTCTGCGGAGCAAGCACAGAAGGACGTATTGGGAGCAGCTGGTGTGGGGGAGGGATCGCTAGCTCTATCACCACCTCAGTTTTCCAGCACTGCTGGTTTCTCTCCAAGGAGGGCTCTGGTCTCTCCCTCCATACAGGTTTCTGCCTGGCCAGTGGCCACAAGCAATAGCAGCCATCAGAGCAAAGGACAGATTCCATCCCCTGGAAGAACAGCCTTCCTTGTCAGTAACCCTATTTGGGGACTGAGCCCTTGAGGGTAAGAAAATTCTACCTAAAGTTTAATTAAAACTATCCTATGTGGTTGACAATGCCCTCCCTTGTTGTTCTCTCCTAGTCTGGCCCCCAGTTATCTGCCTGGTGTTATCTTTCCATCACTACCCGTGAGCTTTGGCTTAGAGGAAAGAAAACAGACCAGCTGCACTGGCTGTCGGACATCCAGGCTCCTCCTGTGTGCACTGCAACAAGGAAAACCCTATCCACTTTAATGGATTTTTTAAAAATATTTATTTTTGAGAGACAGAATGTGAGCAGGGGAGGGGCAGAGAGAGAGAGGGAGAATTATGAAGCAGGCTCCAGGCTCCAAACTGTCAGCACAGAGCCCGACGCAGGGCTCGAACTCACAGACCGCAAGATCACAACCCAAGCTGATATCGGCCGCTTAACCGACTGAGCCACCCAGGCTCCCCAATTCCATACACTTTAAAGAACTGTTGAAAACACATGAAAAGTACCCCACATGGCAAACAGTAAACATTAATGAGCGAGATAGGAAGTGGGGTTAGTCCAATGGCCAGTGACATAATCTTGTCTTGTTTCAGCTGCGGTACTGACCAGTGGAACTTTCTACCTCCGCTGCCTGACACAGTAGCCTCTAGCCACACTGTGGCTGTGAAGCCCTTGAAATGTGGCTACAGCCACGAAAGAACTGAAATTTGGATTTTATTTCATTTTAATCATAATCGAAATTAAAAATTAGAATAAGGTTAGCAGAACAGAATAAGGTTGCTGGATCATTTGGGGCTATGAAAAGACATCCCTTAGGACTGGCACATGGCTGAGAGGGGGTAAGAAGTAGCTACACTGTTCTGCCTAAAAAGGTGTAGGAACTGGGGGGGGCTGGGGATGGAAGAAAGAGAGATGTTAGAGGGGAAGTGGTCCAGCCAAAAAACAAGAGATTGGTGACTAAGAAAATGAGAACAGCGGACACCTGGGTGGCTCAGTCGGTTCGGTGTCCAACTTCGGCTCAGGTCATGATCTCATAGTCTGTGGGTTCGAGCCTCGCCTTGGACTCTGTGCTGACAGCTCAGAGCCTGGAGCCTGCTTCGGATTCTGTCTCCCTCTCTCTCTGCCCTTCCCCTGCTTGTCATTTCTCTCCCTCTCCCTCTCTTTGTCTCTCTGGGGTCTAGCAACAATGAACCACTGTCCACCTGCTCCTGATTTCTGTAGGGAGGTGAGTGTGTGTGGGAGAGGCACGGAGAGAGAATGCAAGTGAGGACAAGCCTAGATGATGGGCATCCTCCCTGTGCTCAAATGCAGTGCCTCCCAGTCCCTATCCACCCTGCAGTCATGGAAGATGACTCCTGAGTGTAATAATGTGGACTAAATATCCTCTTGCAACTGATTCGGATGAGGCCCCATCAGCTGCCCCTTCCGTGCCTGGAACCTGATGGTAAATCAAAAATGACAGCTTCACAGCCACCTGCAACTCATTACTGCAAGCCTCTGTGACCAGAAAGGCTTTGGAGAGCAAGGGAGAGGAGAGAACGCAGGCTTTCCGAGAGAAGGGACATCTGTCGTTCCCCGGTCCCTCTGTTCTGGCCAAGTAGAGCCAGTCCTCCAGCTCTAACACGTTATAACTTCTGTCATCTTGCCTTTGTCCACACCAGCTCCCGATAACCCTGTTCTATATTAATCTCCATAAATTGTGCACTCAGTGAACCTTCTGGCATTGTGCCCATGAGCACACAACTTCCATCAGAGTGGTTGCTCAGGGCAACTCCTGGTAGGGGTGGAGCAAGCAGGTAATCTCCGGTGTGATTGGAGAGTATCCCCTTCTTTCCAGAAGGCTCCTATTCAAGGAATTAAATTACTGGGACTGGGAGGAGCGAGGGGAATGGTAGCATTAGGCTGACAAACTGGCAAAGAATATTCCATCAGGTTAACTAGGCAGGCCTCAGCGAAGAAGAAGAGACGATGCAGGGTCCTCGGCAGATGTGAGAGTATATTTTAACAAGGGGCAGGTGGTGAGGTACAGCGGCAGGAGGAGGGAAGGGAGGGAACCAGAAAAGAGAGGGGGAAGCTGCCGGAGAGAACCTAGACAAGGAGTATGGTAATCTGCACGAGGGAGCAGGAAGATCAGGTCCGCCCGGATTCACATTGTGGCTCAGACATTCACAATCTGGGTGAGCCCCTTGGGAGCTCCTTGAAGGAGCTTTCTTTTTCTGGTGGGTAGGAATGGTCATGAGGATCATGAGACAGGATGTGTATAAAGCCCACACCCCAGAAGGCACATACGCCCATCACTTTTATGGGAAGTTGACCACCCTTCCTGCCTAGAAAACAAGGTTCTAGCAAAGACAAGGAGTGATCACCATGTGCTTTGGTGTAGGTCTCTACTTCCCCAGCGATGATCAGGACTGCCTCAGTTGCAGAGAGACTTAGAGAGGGTGAGGGGCTGTGTTAAGGCCCCATCAGCTCATGGGCTCCTGGGTAACTCATTGGTCAAGGCGTCTGACTCTTGATTTGGGCTTAGGTCATGATCTCGAGATTCATGAGATAGAGCCCCACGTCATTCTCTGGGCAGACAGTGTGGAGCCTGCTTGGGATTTTCTCTCTGTCCTTCCCCTGCCCTGTTTTTCTCTCACTCTCTCTATCAAAATAAATGAATAAACTTAAAAAAAAAAAAAAGACTCTATCAGCTCAGTGGAACCTGGATCAAAACTTTTCCATCTTCTAAAAAAATTTTTTTAAGTTCATTTATTTATTTTGAGGGGTGCCTGGGTGGCTCAGTCGGTTAAGCGTCCAGCTTCGGTTCAGCTCATGATCTCACGGTTCGTGGGTTCGAGCCCCACATCGGGCTCTGTGCTGACAGCTAGCTCAGAGCCTGGAGCCTGCTTCAGATTCTGTGTCTCCCTCTCTCTCTGACCCTCCCCTGCTTGCACTGTCTCAAAAATAAATAAAAAACATTAAAAAATTAACGTTCATTTATTTATTTTGAAAGAGACAGAGATAACACGACTGGGGGAAGGGTAGAGAGAGAAGGCAAGAGAGAATGCCAAGCAGGCTCCCAGCTGCCAGCACAGAGCCCAATGTGGGGCCTGAGCCCACGGAACTGTAAGATCATGATCCGAGCCAAAACCGAGTCGTTCGCCTAACCGACTGAGACACCCAGGTGCCCGGTGAATTTTTCCGTCTTCTGAGCTCTGAATTTGGGCTGGTCTAATGGGCTTTTCTGATAACCCAGGGTCCACCTTCAACCATCAAATGTTTAGTGCAATTAATTAGTTGGGCAGAGAATAACATACACACATTTGAAAGACACCAATTCTGTGTTGTTAATTAGGAACTCATCTGGGAGTGTGGTATCTGCTCTGCATTGTGAAAGGAAGGCAATGTCTGCAACCTTTCAGGGAAACAAGTGTCTGACATGGTTTTATTTTCCCCCTGCGGTGCCCAGTCAGCAAGAAGGAGCTTTGCCAGGTTCTTGAGTGCTTCTGGGCCCAGCTTCGCTGATGAAACACAGTAACCTGCAAGTGCTCTAATGAGGTTGTTTGCAGACAAATTTAGGTTCAAGTCCAGGCTGGCCTGAACTGAGCTTCAAGTGCAAAAGCAGGCATTTGCAAAGAAGGAGCAAAATGCAGCAAGTGTTCCGGGAAGGAAGCAACATCATCAATTCCCACCACGCTTCAACTACAACTAACACCACCATCTACTGAAGGAGCCCTACGGGCTAGGAACAGTGTTGAGTGCTTCTCATGCATGGTCTGTTAATCATGAATTCCTATTACCCCATGTTTGGACACGAGGAAACAAAACTCTTTTAGCAACACTCAATAAGTTGCCTATCGTTATATAATGCAATTATTATTTGAATCCAGGGATTTCCATGTTCACATCATTTGCTTTTTCACACCTGTCCTACATTATCTGTTCACTAAATGAGTGCTAAATGATCTGCATCGTCACACCGGTTGGGAAGGCGGGGGATAGATTTTATGGCAGGGCTATTCTGTTGAATAGGGTTGGACTGTATTCACGGAAAAGGCCAAGTGGGTCCTGGCCATCCAAGACAGCTCTGCAAGGGGCTCCGGTCACCCTGTGTTCTTTCTAAATGCTCCTATCCAACGGAACGCACTGCTAAAACCCACAAGATTGGTTGCTATCGGTACCGGAGTCGGGTTCTTGAGCCCAACAAGGATAGAAATGAGGCCGGATCCCAAAGTCAAAAGCACCGGGAACAATTTTTATCAGAGCGACAGCTCGAGACATAGCACCAACACAGAGTACTTAGACAAGCACCCACATAAGGGAGGCGCTACCCACGTAGAGGAAGGACCAGCTCAGACTCCCACGCAGTCCACAGTGCTAATAAGGAAAAAGGGGGTAAAGCTCTTCATCCTGACTGGTTTGAAGCGGCTTGTCGCCTTGGTAGAGCTTCGTCCTGATTGGTCAGAAGGGCGTCGCCCGGACTGGTCAATAGTGGCAGTCCACTCCCCCAGCTCATCGGTGCTCTTTGCAGCTGCACTCTCAGTGGTGAGTGCGGCTTGCAGAGGGGCCGCTTTTGCTCAGTTAAGAGAAGCGGTTTAACAGTAACCGCCAACAGAAAGCGCCCCAGGTGCATGTTTTTCACTTGGGGCTTGTTGCTATGGTCCCTGACCATCTCACGATTTAGATGACCTTGCCCAAGGTTCCCACAGGATTTAGGTGAGCCCTGGGATGGCGTTTGGTTAGGAAGACAGTAATGGTTGCCCTTGGGATAATAATATTATGAGCTCTCAAATGAGCACTTATGGTACACCAGGCAGCCCACTAAGCGCTATTCCTTAGTAATCCTCACACTTATCGATGAGAAATCTGAAGTTCAGAGAGTTTGAGTATCCTGCCTGAACTCCTACAGAAAACTGAGATTTGAACCTAAATCTGTGATTTGAACCCAGGTTAACATGAAGCCAAGCTCAGCCTCTTATCTTAACCCTGATGCTCTGGTACCAGCATTCTAAGCAGCAAATAAATATTGTTGAGTTGATTTGACAAATAATTCTCACTACTACTCCTCTTCTTAATAGAATTAGTGGCCTTGTGAATCTGAATGGCTCAGAGTCTGCCCCAGAGCTCACACTTGGAAAGAGGGGACAAAGCCCTCCCTAAGGCCCCAAGAGCTGTCACTGATCTTATGATTCAGTGTACTTTTGGGGTAAGCAAGTTTCAGACAGTCTGGAGAGCCATACTGGCAATCCTCAGAAAAATTTCGGAGCTTCTCTGAACTCTAAGAAGCACTTTGGAAGCAAAACTCCATGTTGTCCCTACTGTCTTACTGTCTTTTTTATGAGCTGGGGGCCTTAGTGATTGCCCCTCCCCACCCCTCCTGTCAGCAACCACTGCTTGCCCTCCTAGAAAGAAGCCTGTCTTCCTACTTGACCCACCTCAGCTCCGTCTTTACCCCCAGATCCCTTTCCTTTAACCGTGTTCTGAAATAATAAAACTGAAAATGCAGAAATTCAAAGTAGAAGCTTCATTCACCCTAGAAGGTCCCTGAAGTATTTAATTCTTTGCATGGAGAGATAAAAATAGATGGCGAGGCAGCCGATAAGAATAACAGCTCTTGCCAAGAGAGCCCTTATGCAAAAGGAGCACTGGCAGAAAGAGAGAACCTCAGGGCATAGACAGAGAGAAGGAGAAATGGATTCTAGTGACACCCATGGAAGCGACAGCCAGTGGGAGGTGCTGAGAGTGTGGAGGGCATTGCAGGGGGCAGAAGCAGCCACGATTTCAGGAGAGATCCATATCCCAGGGAAGCCTTGGAAATAATCATGCCTCATAGCAAATCAATCAGGAAGCTTTTATCGGGTGCTTGGGGCACAGTGGCAATGTGAAACTGAAAGACCAGGCAGTTTGCAAGGAGAGTGCAAAGTCCTCTGGAGATAAAAATAGCACTCTTGAAACAATTAGAGAGCAATTAATGCCAAACTGTCTGCTTGTGACTGGAGTACAACAGGCCTCACAGAAGGGAAAGCCTGGGGAGCTTGGAATAGTCAGCCAGGCAGGGGTAGGGAAGACTCCCTGGAGCCCCAAGTTTGGGCATGGGATGCCTTGAGGGAAAGGGTGTATTCCTATAGAATGCTCAGCCTGTGCAGTCAGTATAGCACCAGCTATCTATCCACAGTCTTGCCCTTCCAGAAGCTTCCAGTTAAGAAGCAGAACACAGCACATGGCCCGTGACAGCTTTGTTGAATCAATGGATGAAAGAACAAGTGATTGTAGTCCTTAGACGCTTCCGAGTGACAGCTGAAGAGGCAGAAGGGTGGAATAGCGTGTTGCAGAAACATTACCTGGTCTACCAGATACTTCATGAGGACAGGGACTCTGTCCTCATTCCATATCTATTGAATTCCCATCATGTAAAAAATGCGTGCTAGCCCTTGGTATGAGGTCTGGAGATGAACTGAATGGGACAAAGTCTACTAGCTTCAAGATAGCCCAAAGCAGAGCTGTGTTTGGAGTTTAGAGCCTAATTATATCCACCATGCTTCATTCAGATCACTGGGTGTCCTTTCCCTAAATACACATTGACTAAGTCAACCATGAATTCTGTAGGTAGTTTGCCCCTATTATGTGCCAAGTAATGTGACAGGCACTGGACATAAGCCTTAAAAGACAATGTCTCTGCAAAGACTATATGGTATGACATTCTGGAAAAAGCAACAACTCCACAGACGGTAAAAAGATCAGTGGTTGAGATGGCCAACAGGCACATGAAACGATGCTCGGCATCACTCATCATCGGGGATATACAAATCAAAACCACACTGAAATGCCACCTCACGCTAGTCAGAGTGGCTAAAATGAACAAATCAGGAGACTATGGATCCTGGTGAGGATGTGGAGAAACAGGCACCCTCCTACACTGTTGGTGGGAATGTAAACTGGGGCAGCTGCTCTGGAAAACAGTGTGGAGATTCTTCAAAAAATTAACAATAGAACTCCTCTATGACCCAGCAATAGCACTGCTGGGGATTTACCCAAGGGATACAGAAGTGCTGATGCATAGGA
>NC_043710.1:90685003-90714072 GCF_006229205.1 Suricata suricatta | reverse complement strand
AAATGTCCATCAACTGATGAATGGATCAAGAAGATGTGGTTTATATAGCTACAAAAGATCTGTATGATGAAAACTTATGAAGGAAATTGAAGAAGACACAAAGAAATGGAAAAACATTCCTTGCTCATGGATCAGAAGAATAAATATTGTTAAAATGTCATTACTACCCAAAGCAATCTACACATTCAATGCAATCCTAATCAAAATTCTACCAGCATTCTTCACAAGAATAGAACAAACTATCCTAAAATTTGTATGGAACCACAAAAGACCCTGAATAGCCAAAGTAATATTGAAGAAGAAAACCAAAACGGGAGGTATCACAATCCCAGACTTTAGCCTCTACTACAAAGCTGTCATCATCAAGACAGTATAGTATTGGTACAAAAACAGACACATAGACCAATGGAATAGAATAAAGAACTCAGAATTGGACCCACAAATGTATGACCAATTAATCTTTGACAAAGCAGGAAAGAGTATTCAATGGAAAAAAGACTGCCTCTTTAACAGATGGTTCTGGGAGAACTGGGCAGCAACATGCAGAAGAATGAAACTAGATCACTTTCTTACACCATACACAAAAATAAACTCAAAATGGATGAAGGACCTGAATGTGAGACAGGAAGCTATCAAAACCCTAGAGAAGAAAGCAGGAAACAACCTCCTTGACCTCAACTGCAGCAATTTCTTACTCAACACATCCCCAAAGGCAAGGGAATCAAGAGCAAAAATAAACTATTGGGACCTCATCAAGATAAAAAGCTTCTGCACTACAAAGAAAACAATCAAAAAAAACTAATAGGCAACCAAGAGAATGGGAAAAAAATAGTTGCAAATGACATATTGGATAAAGGGCTAACTCTCCAAAATCTACAAGGAACTCACCAAACTCCATACCCAAAAAACAAATAACCCAGTGAAGAAATGGGAAGAAGACATGAACAGACATTTCTCCAAAGAGGACATTCAGATGGCCAATAGACACACAAAATGATGCTCAATGTCACTCATCATCAGGAAAATACATATCAAAACTACATTGAGATACCACCTTATGCTAGTCAGAGTGGCTAAAATGAACAAATCAGGAGACTATAGATGCTGGTGAGCATGTAGAAAAACGGGCACCCTCCTACACTGTTGGTCGGAATGTAAACTGGTGTAACCGCTCTGGAAAACAGTGTAGGGGTTCCTCAAAAAATTAACAATCGAACTCCCCAAGAACCAGCAATAGCACTACTAGGGATTTACCCAAGGGATACAGGAGTGCTGATGCATAAGGGTACAATGTACCCCCAATGTTCATAGCAGCATGTTCAGCAATAGCCAAATCATGGAAAGAGTTTAAGTGTCCATCAACTGATGAATGGATCAAGAAGATGTGGTTTATATATACGATGGAATACTACATGGCAATGAGAAAGAATGAAATCTGGTCATTTGTAGCAACGTGGATGGAACTCGAGGGTGTTATGCTAAGTGAAATAAATCAGACAGATACCATATGTTTTCACTCATATGTAGAACAGGAGAAACTTAACAGAGGACCATGGGGGATGGGAAGGGGCCAAAATAGTTAAGGAGAGGGAGGGAGGCAAACCATAGGAGACCCTTAAATACTGGGAACAAACTGAGGGTTGATGTAGGGTAGAGGAGAGGGGAAAATGGGTGATGGGCATGGAGGAGGGCGCTTGTTGGAATGAACACTGGGTGTTATATGGAAACCAACTTGACAATAAACTATATATAATAGATCAGTGGTTTCCAGGGATTAGCAGGAGAGAGAAATGAATGGACAGGACACAGAGGATTTTCTGGGCAGTAAAAATACTTTGTATGATACTGTGACAGTGAATTATGTCATTACACACTTGTCCAAAGCCATAGATTGCATAACACCAAGAGTGATCCCTAATGCCATCTATAGACTTTGGTTGATAATGATAAGTCCAGGTAGTTTCACTGATTTCAACAATGTCCCACTCTGGGGCAGGATGTTGATAATGGAGGAGAGGAGGCTGTGCATGTGTGGGGACAAGGAGGTATGTGGGAAATATCTGTGCCTTCCCCTCCATTTGGCTGTGAGCCTAAAACTGCTCTTTAAAAAAGTCTTTTTAGGGGCACCTGGGTGGCTCAGTCAGTTGGGCGTCCTACTTTGGCTCAGGTCATGATCTCATGGATTGTGAGTTCAAGCCCTGCATTGGACTCTATGCTGACAGCTCAGAGCCTGGAGCCTGCTTCTGATTCTGTCTCCCTGTCTCTCTCTGCCCTTTCCTCACTCATCCTCTGTCTCTCTCTCCTTCAAAAATAAACATTAAAAAATTTAAGAAAATTTTTTTAAAAAGGTAATGTTTTCCTCTAAAGAGAGCTATTGTTAAGTGGGAACATGAATGGTCACATACATCAGTACAGTATAATTGCATATCTGCTTTCATGGTGTGTTACAAGGTATAGGAGGAGTTTAAGGGAAGGGCCCCCTAGGCTGTCCAGAAGGAGTGAAGGATGAACTCACACAGGAAGAAGTACATGAGTGGATTCAGGTGTGGGCTCCAGCAGGGGCGAGGTGTGGCAAATGAGAATAATGTGTAGGCAGATGAAATGGAGCGTGCAGAATATGGAAGCGTGAGAGGATATAGTAACATGTTCTGAGAGCTATAAATAATTGAGTATTACTAGAGCATAGAGTTCAGTGGGTGGGGAGCAGTGGGAGATGACGTAGGGACAGATCAGCAGGAGACCGATTACAAAGGATTCGGGAAGCCAAACAAATGGGACAGATGGTGTCTGGTTAACAATCAAGGGGCTATTGAGGAATATTGGGGGGGGAATGGGATCATATTTGTGGACAAAAACAGAATACTTGGTCAGCTACATGGAGGGCGAAGGGGGTGGACATGGGAGGTGGTGGGAAAGATAACTAAGTGGGAGACAGAGGCCAAAAGGGAAGCCATTGCAGTAGTCCTCAAGAGTTTTGTGTAGGGCTCTGGAAGTGGCAAAGGAGGGATGGGGAGAGACCCCAGGGCTGCTTACAAATCAGAATCAACAGGCCTTGGTTACCAGTTGGATGCAGGGATGAAGGGGGAGAGACCAGGATGACTGAAAATGGCAGTGCCCATCGCAAGCACTACTCCACGTGGGCCCCCTCTCCCTGAACTCCTGCCCTTCCTCCTCTGGGGCTTCTAGAACACTAGACCACAGTACATAAACCCCCTGCATCCTCACCTTGCCCCTTCCTGGTTTGAACTGAAGCCTGTTCTTACAAGAGGGCTCTGTTTTATCAACATTTGCCCTTCCTGGACAAGGCTCTGTCTCTCCCCCAACTTCCCTGGAAGAAGCCCAGGTCCCACTCAGACAAGCAACTAGCCATTCCCTGTATCTTCTTCCAAACCATACCTTCCCAATCCTCATAGAAACATTGCCCCTTAGAAACCCACACCCTTTCTCTACCCACTTCTAAAGCTGTCATTTGCCTGCTTCATGAAGACAGTTGTGCCTGGCTCAAGGTCTGCCCTCTCCATCCCAAGACCTGCTGTCATCCTGTCTGCTCTGTCTGTAAGGGCAACCTGTCCAGTAGTCTAGTCCATTCCACCTGAGCCACTCACACTGATGGCCACACCCTGGAATGGTTTCATCTCCAAACTTTACTCCAATAATCCTCAATCCCACCAGTTAGTTTCCGATTCTTCCATTTCTCGAACTCCTTCACTCCTGTTGCACATAGTGTCGGATTTACTAAGACCCCTGGCCATTTGCCTCTCTGTTTTCAGCCATCTATCAACTCTCCTCCTTCATTTCCTTCTCCATTCAGTCTAGAAAACATAATATACCACCTCATAACCATCTTTTGACTGTCTTCACTTCTCCTTTGTCATTTTGCTCCTCTCAACAAAATCCCAGTTTCTGGACCAATCCAGCCATCTATGGCCTTCTTTTACATACCTGGTTGCAGGCCAACATGGTGAAGCTTACTCCTGATTCGCCTTCACTCCAAGTGATCACCAAGCCCTGCAATTCGTTCTCCTTCCTAAGTATCCCCCCAGTAGGTCCCCTCCACTCTACCTCCATTGCCCTTGCCTTCATTCAGAGTTTCAATAGTTTCTTCTGTGTTGATTCCACGTAGCTTTCTCCCTGCCTACGTTTTAGCACTGATGCTCAAAATAGTTTTCCGAAGCATGCTCTGATCTTACCTCTGTATCATATCCTGTGAACCTCTGAGCATATCACTGTAGCCAGAGTGCCATGTCACTCTCCTTCTCACAACAGATTAATGGCTGTTCAAACCCTTCAGCATCACATGTAAGACCCATTGCAATTATACACTTACCACCTCTCCAGCTTGCTCTCTCCCTATTCTATCCTAAACCTTATCTCTTTCATTCAATCCTGAACCTTACTGACTGTAGGTTTCAGGATGGGTCATGCTCTTTCTCTCTGCTGCAAGTATCATTCCCTTTACCTCCTCATCATATGGCTACTGATTCTTCGTGATGCAGCTGATATCCAGCCCAGACCCTGGCATATTAATCATACTCTTAAATAAGATCTTCACAAGAAGGTCAGTGCTATTTATTCAGCCTCGGAGTGTTTGAACTGTTGTTGCTCCTAAGTGATCTTTGACGGCCTTTGCCATTTTTTTCATAGTTTTTTGTTTACTTTTCCAATTTCTAGACTGAGACCTTGTTGAGGGTAGGAACCTTACCTTTTTCACCTTGGCATTTCCAGTACACAGCATAAGGCCTGACACAAGCAGACATTCAATGAGCAGCTGTGAATGAATGAATGAATGAATGAAGCCTGAGCTTCATCCTCTGCCCCAGACCATGCTGCTCACCTGCCTATCTGAAGAAGGCCATGCACTGTTGCTCTTTTCTGGAAACTTCTCAACTTCTGGAGACAAACACTTCTCTCTGCCTTGAAAATGCTGGTATCTCAGTTAGAGACTATTCTAAAAGTACAGGATATAGTCAGAAAACCTTCCTTACATTTCAGTGCAGAGGAAATGAAGGCCGGTGGTGCCACCATTACCACAGCAGGCGTCCTGATCAGGCTTCCAGAAGACCAGGTCAGATGGCATGAGTGGGAGCTCTTTAAAAGACCAGATTCAGCGGCTTCCTTGAAATGCCCCCTTTCCTGCCTGCTAAAAGGGCCCCACGGGGTCCAAAGGCAGGCATATTGCAAAGTAAATTAGAAGAACCTGACTTTTATGGCTTCACTCTTTCCCTGCTGCATCATTTACACAGTCGCCAAAGGTGATGTCCTAAAACATACATATGATCAAGCTGTTCACCTACTGAGAAGCATTTAGTGTTTCCCCACTGCCTACAGGACAGATTCTAAAATCCATAGCCTCGTCTTCAGGCCCCACTCTCCTTCTCTAGCTTCTCTGCCCCTTGGGACCCTGTTCCATGCTTCTGTCCAGGTGGCCTAAGTCTTTTCCAGGTGGCTTCCCACCTCCATGCTGCAGCTTCCATAACCCCAACTCAAAAGGATGCCCTTCCCATGCCTTTGCACAAGACAACCCCAAAGAGCCTCACCTAAAACTTGTCTTCTGGAAAAAGCCTCTGACTGTCTTCTCCCCTCCCTAAGGACTTCCTCAGCCCTAAGAGAAAGGATCTTCTTCCTCCGCCCACTACCCGGAGTGTGTTCTTATTTCAATATTCTACCTACATGCTCATATGCCTCTCTCTCTGGCCAGGATTAGTTGCTCCATGAGAACTACCAGTGTGCAACCGTACCATTTGGGGAATTCTACCGGATCTGCAGAGCTCATAATCTCTAGCATAATGAGCTAAGTTTAACTGGGCTTTGCTGGTTTAGGTTCTAGAGAAAGGGCCATTGGGATCAGAGTCAGACAGACACCAGCACATAGCTTAGTGTTTGCCTTTGGTCTCTCAGCCTCAGTTTCTGTATCTAAAAAACTGGAATAAAAACAACAATCTCAGAGGGTTGCAATGGGGATTAAAAGCAATAATAAATGTAAAGACCCCAGTCCAGGATTTAGCATATAATGGGTTATATCAAGAAAATATTGGGTTTTTTCCCTCTCCCCATCTTGTAGCTCTTCGGTCTTCATGCTTGAAAACTACTTAATAAACACTTTCATACAATCTCACCCTTCCCACGGCAACCTTTTCTTCAAATCTTCATTTTATTTTTTTATTATCTTTTTTGTTTGTTTAATTTTGAGAGAGAGAGAGAGAGAGAGAGAGAGAGAGAGAGAGAGAGCGAGAGCGAGCATGGGCAGGGGAGGGGTAGAGAGAGAGAAAGACACAGAATCCAAAGTAGGCTCCAGGCTCTGAGCTGTCAGCATGGAGCCCAACATGAAGCTCGAACTCATGGACTGTGAGATCATGACTTGAGCTGAAGTCGGACGCTTAACCAATTGAGCCACCAAGGCGCCCCTAAATTCTTATTATTTTAACCACTTCTCTTCTTGGGATATCCTTCAACCCCTTCATTTCCTTTTCAAAGCATGGCACCCCTTCATAACTGGAGGCTCTTAAAATCATCGCAGCAGGAGTAGATAAAAGTAATAATAATAAATGATAACAAGTGACACTTATTGAGGGCTTCCTGTGTGCCAGGCTCCATGCTCAGCTCTCTCTGTGCCATAGACCTGCTGCTGCTGTGACATAGGTATTGTTTCACGGTCAGATGGCTAGAAAGCGCGAGACTGCAGAGTACAAACACACAAGTGCCTGGTCTGAAATCCTCGCCCCAAGTGGCACACCAGTGCTCCTAAACTCCTCCATTGCCACGGGCATTGCCACAGACGTTGAGGGTAGCACTCGGGCTGGCTCACGGGCTGCAACTTGGGCTTTCTATGATGCCACCTGAGTGCCTGTGTTTGGACGTGGTGGCATCACAGGACGAGTGTTCAACCCTACCAGGTCCATCCAGATTGTTCCGTGAGAGGCAGAGAGAGTCTAGGCTTTCTTCTCCCAACTTTTCGAAGTGCAAGCTCCTGTGTCGTACACACTGTTCTACTGCAGATACGCCAATGGCAGACATGTGACTGAGTGCTCCGTGTCAGATATTAAAGAAATCCAAATGAGAACAGAACTTCCCAGGAGCCAGTGACAGGGGTGTTCGGGGAGGGAGCATGCCACGCCGAAGTTCTCCAGTGAGACTTTCTCTGCTGCTGCCAACCGCAGAGAACATTCAGTCCCCAGAACTCCTGCCACATATCACACTCAGGGTCTGGCCCAGTTTCACTGACGTCCTTCTCTGGGGCCCCACCATCAGCATGGTGCTGTCACCAGCACAGTGCCCGGCAGCTCTTTGGCTCCTGCTCTTTGGCTTCTGTCTCTTCTCCAGGGTCTCAGGCTTTATGGGAGCTACTGCCACCTCCTTCTCTCCCCCTCCCTTCGTTCAGCCCCTCAGCCCCTCCTAGCTGTTCCTGTCACAGGGATTCTGTGTTTGAGAGTCTGCAGGTGAAGTCTCTTCCCCAGACTTCTGTGTGGCTGCCTCCCCATCTCCAGTCATGTCTTTTTTTTTTTTTTTAACGTTTGCTTATTTTTGAGAGACAGAGAATGAGCAGGGGAGAGGCAGAGAGAGAGGGAGACACAGAATCTGAAGCAGGTTCCAGGCTCTGAGCTGTCAGCATGGAGCCTAAAGTGGGTCTCGAACCCACAAACTGTGAGATCATGACCAGGCTTAACCGACTGAGTCACCCAGGTGCCTCTCTCCAGTCAAGTGTTAACTGCAACGTTCCTCCTCCAAGGGCCTTGCTCTGGCCTCACTTGCTAACCCTCACCCTGCTTGTTATTGCATTACCCTATTTTATTTTATCAAGGCTCTTCTACTTCTTATGATAATCTCCTTTAGTTTTAAATTTTTATATTTATCATGGCCCTTGCCCTAGTAAAATATTAGCTTCGTACTTGTGGGCTCTATAATCCTATAATCCTAGCTCCTAAAACAGTGCCTGGCACATGACAGACTCTCCCATACCTGGGGTCTAGCCATGTAGGCCATGAAAGATAGATGGTAATAATGAGAGCTTCCATTTATTAAGGGGCTTTACAGGCATTATACCGAGTGTTTGACATGCATTGTCTCATCTAATTTGTGCAACAACCCCAATGTTCCCATTTAACAGATGAGAAAAAATGAGGGTTAAGAAGATTAAAAAAAACCCACCTTGTTAAAGATCTAGACCTGCCTTAGTACCCTGCATGGCAGAGCAGATTCAGACCTAGAGCTCCATCATAAAAGCCAAATGGCTTTAACTATTTTATTCAAAGAATCACCAACTTCAAGAAAACACCCCCTCTAGGGGAACCAGGAAATACTGGGTAGGACAAAAACAAGCACTGACGGGGATGTGGAGAGTTGGAACGCTTGTACGTCGCTGGTGAGAACATGAGCTGTCACTTTGGAAAGCAGCTTGGAAATTCCTCAAAAGGTTGAACACAGAGTCACCATTATCATCCAGCAATTCCCCTCCGTGATGTAACCGACAGCATCTACTACATCTACAGAAAAACCATATGCAAATGTTTGTAGAACTAGTATTCATAACAGTCCAAAAGCAGAAGCAACCCAAATGTCCAACTGATGAATGTGTGAACAAGATATGGTTAATTTACACAATGGAGTATTATGCAGCCACAAAAAGGAATGAAGTATTGATTCCTGTTACAACATGATGCTGAGTGGATGATGCCAGACAAAGAAAGGCCAAATATTATATGCCTACATTTATACAAAATGGCCAGAAGAGGCAAATTCCAGTACATTAGTGGTTGTGGGGCTGGAGGGAGGGGAAATGGAGAATGACTGGTAAAGAGTATGGTGGTGTTTTGTTTTGGTTTGGTTTTGGTTTTTCTTTTTGGGTCAGTTAAACCTAAGTGTTTGTGTTAGGTTAGATGAAGACTGGAGATTCAGGGGAAAATGTGATAATGCAAAAAATGGTATGAACAAAGAGTAGTAAACTAGGGAAAACAGCGAGGTCTGTTCACTCAGATTCCTTTTGGTGTCCATCTGTCTTCAGAGACAGGGGTGTACCCTTCCTCTGAGGACAGGAAGGAGGCTCTCACAGGAGGACCTTATGATCTGCTTCAGAAGAAAGTCAGGAAATCTCTCCTCTACCCGTCACCTCTCAAATTCCTTCAGCTTGAAATCAATATTCCAAAGTGCCACATTGGGGTCAGGACATTCTGCACCCGGTCACCGTCTTCTGCACACCCCCTTCTCACTTAGGGAGCTCTACATATCCAGAAGTGTCACGTTAAGCCCTGTCCCTTCCAGCCTTCAGGCTTTCTTTTCAGATTTAACGTCCTCTGGAGTTTCTTTATAGGGAGACTAAAATATTCTGGAATTAGGTAGTGGTGATGGTTGCACAACCTTGTGAATACACTAAAACCCACTGAACTGTATGCTCTCAGTCATTTAAATGGTAAATTCTATGTTATGTGAATTTGTCTAGAAAGAAATTAAGATACTAGTAAGAAAGAGGAAGGAAGGAAAGAAAAGGGAAAAAAGGAAAGAAAGAAAAAAGAAGAAAGGAAAGAAGGAAGGAGGGAAGGAAGGAAAGAAAAAAGAAAAAAGAAAAGAAGGAAGGAAAGGAAAGGAAAGGAAAGGAAAGGAAAGGAAAGGAAGGAAGAAAAAGAAAAGCAAAGAAAGAAAAAGAAAAGAAAGACTAGGTTTATCTACCTGTGGATAGAGCATTTTGGAGAACCCAGGTGCACCAAGTGATCAGATACGCATCTAATGAAGAGGGCTGTTCAAGGTGACAGAGGCCCAGCTCCTAGGGTCATCTAAGGAGCAGTGCTCCTCTTCTGAGCTGGGAAAAGGGACCAGTAAGTGCAAGGAAGGGCTCAATTAATATACCAGGACTGGTGTTAGATAGGTTTCTAGAACCAGGAAGGTGTTAGAGCACAAGCCTAGTCATATAAATCCAAGAGCACAGAGGAATCTGGATCAAGAAGGCAAGGTTGGGTGCTCCATTAGTAGGACAGAGGAATCACATGAGAGGAAAGGTGGAACAGCCACACAGGTGCTCAGAGACCTCTGTTAGACCTCTGGAAACTGGATTAGACCTAAGGCCTGGTACTCCAAGACTTGGCCTCCATTTGGTAAAGCTCAGCCTATTTCAGCACATCCTTACTCAGAACTGATCAAGCATGCAGGGTATGAAATCAGTGGCTCAGTTTAAGGAGAGGGCTGGGGACATGGGGAAGGCAGTCAACTAGCAGGATGAGATGGCACATTCCTCCAAATGAAAGTCATTCCCCAAGGTTAAGGTTTGGGGGCTTATTTCCATGCAAATGCCTCTGAAAAGTTAGATAATGGGCCCAAGATCATACACTTAGCAAGTGGAAAAGTGTTTTTATAGCCAGTTTGCCTGATTCTAATGTCCTTGCTGACTCTAATGTATGAGAGACAGTCTAATGTGGTGGTTATGAGTTCAATTCCCACCATCAAGTGACCTTGGACAAGTTACATAGCCCCTCTGTGCTTCAGCTCTGTCCTCTATAAAATGGGGATGGCAATGACTGGCCCTCTCAGGCGGTGGTGAGGAGCCAATGACACAATACACACAAAGTGTTTAGAATAGCACCCAGAACCCAGAAAGAGCAAACCGTTGAGTCGTGTGCTCTCCTTGAGGCAGAGCGACCAGGCATTCCACGTGCACATGGGGCTGACGTCACAGTTTTGTCTAACACCATCTCTGTTTTGTTTCCCCATATCTTGTTCTAGAAAGACTTGCCCTTGTTTTTGTGTTTCTCTAGGGGTCAAACCAAATGGATAAAGTCACAGAGAGAGAGTGCCAGACATTTTGGCTGGCTCAGTAAGAACAGAAATAGGGTAGAAATCACTGGTTAGTTTTAGATATGAGTCAACCTTTTCCAAGCTAATCCCCTATTGGCAGCTGCAAGATTTTCTCCCACAAACTGATTATACTGGTAAATCAAGACCTTTTTGTGTAGTGAAGGAAAAGGCTTATATACATTCAATTCACAGGAATAACATCATCAGTCAGTCAGGCACAGCCGCTGTGTACCTGAATATATTAGAATTATCTGCTGTCACGAGATAGTAAAGTTGAGTCTTGAACAGTGTGGGCAGTTAGGAGTGCCAACCCCTCCCACGGTCAAAAATCCACGTAAAACTTTTGACTTCCCCCAAAACTTAACTACTCGTAGCCTACTGTAGACCAGAGAAGACTTACTGATAACATAAACAGTCAACTAACACATATTTTGTATATCGTATGTATTATATACTGTATTCTTACAACAAAGGAAGCTAGGGACAATAAAATGCTATTAAGACCACAGAAGGTAGAGAAAACACATTTAGTACTGAAATATAAAAAAATCTGCAGGTAAGTGGACCTGCACGGTTCAAATTTGTGTTATTCACTTGTATATTCATGTGTATATTACTTGATACTCCCAGATCCTCTGGTGAGAGGCTTCAGAGACCCCTTGAACATTATTAACTAGTGCTGGGAGCCACACCGGCCTTGCTGGATGACACGGTGAGGAAATGGCAGACATTTGCACAGCTCCTGCCATGAGAGGCGAAACTGGTATCTCCTTCTGCTACTACTGCTCATGTGACATTAAGCCTGTTGCTATTAATTAGGCTTTACAGTGTTCCAAATCAGACCCATATTCCCCACACAGTTACCCCATAAGAAAAAAACATTTTCCTGTCCCTGCATAAGAGATTTTGGATCAAAACATTATAAATATTTGACAAAAGGCTCTTCTAATGAGCCTTGCAGACCCAAAACATAAGGGGGGCTAAGAACACGAGAGTTACGACTAACTCTGGCCGGAGAAGAAGAGCCTAACTTAGAGATAAGAAGCAGACAAGGACCACTGCATATACCTTTGCTAATTGGAGTCACAAATACCCTCCCTTGTACTGACTTCAGTTATGATGATGGATAAGAAACTAGAAACCCAGGTGCAAGGTCAATACACACAGGGCCCCCATTATGCTTACATCAAACAAAGGGCTTTCTCTAGTAACTTGTTAAACATTCTTTCTCTTAAGGTTAATGAGCTAGATAAAATACTCCCAGTCTATCAATATACAATTTAACCTATGTTTTAGTTTTAGCATTACTAACTTAAATAATATGTATATTATTCTGTTTTTTACTAAAAACGTCTTGTTATTCTCTTGGTTATAAATTTTACTTAACCTTACTGTAAGTGCATTACATGACTTGGTTATAACTTGTTAATTAAAAACAAAGTCATAATTATCAGCCAAAAACCAACCCATACAAAATAAGATAGGTTTGTTACTTTCTTAATCTTGGGGACTGATACCACGAATAAATTGGGATGGTTCTACAAAAATACTTCTGTAAAACTTGTTTCTGTACACTTTTTATGATTAAAGTGCCTATCACTAAGAATTAGAAACTGTAAACAATTTCTATTTTCTGATGTCATATTATTGCTTGACCAATAAAAAAGACATCAAAGCAGACAGAATGGAGATACCTGCCTGGTGATCAAGAAGGAAAAACTTGTGGCTCTCTCATCACTCTCTCGTGCCGACACCGTCCATCCTTTCAGGGACCCCTGGACCTGCTGGAGCTGGATTCCAGCAAACTAGTTAGCCCTTACCATCTTTCTTGGAAAGGGGTCCTTGTGGCTGTCCCTGAGGGCTCTCCATGAGGTGCTATCTACCCTTCCAGGCAGAGCTCCAAAGTACCCAACAAACCCATTCCTCTTTTTCCCAAGTCAGAATTAATCATCTCTTTTCTGGGCTCTGCATGCACCTTTTGCCTCTATTCTAGCAAACTGCCATGTAATACATAATTTTAGCTTCATGTCTTTCCCACACTTGAGGGTAAGCTTTTTGATGTCCTGAACTGTCTGACTCATCTCTGTATCACTTTTTGCCTGCTCACTCACTCACACACCCAACATGCCCCCATTACGTTGGTTGTGGGGTTCTTTGTACTCTGAGTGAGACTTCCCCTTAAATTTTTGTTATATTCCTCTATAGAAAGCATCCCTTCCAGTTGAGAAGCATTTTTAGTAAGCTCTAGGCCTACTGTAGGACTTGAACTCATGACCCCGAGATCAAGAGTCGCATGCTCTACTGACTGAGCCAGTCAGATGCCCCAAAGAGTTTTTTTCTAGTAACACATGCCTTGCACTAAGTAGGAATTCTACATATGTCTGTTGAAATAAATGGAAGAAACAAAAAATTAGAGACTTTTGGCAATTTAACCAAGCCAACAAAATCAAGATGAAACGTGGAACTCGGTCTACTGAGTTTATCAAACTGGCATTGGTGTTGTGCACATATGCTGCTATATGGTTTCCTAAAATTCCAGATGGGGACCCTGTTGTTTTATTTCTTTCCCTCCTTCCCTTCTTCCCCCCTGCCACATATTTACTGAGCAACTATTATATGCCAGGCATTGTGCCAGATGATGGTGATACAATTATGGACAAAAACAAACATTGCCTTTGTTTTTAAGGATCTTAGAAACTGCACAGTGCAAGAGATAGTCAATCAAATAGTGCTTTAAAGGCATGTTTAATTAGTAGCTGAGGTTAATACCCTGAAGGAAAAGAACCCTGAACCATGAAAGCTTATTACTGACTTAGCCTGGCTGGAATGTGAGAGATCCAGGAAGATTTTATGGAGAAAGAGATGATTGTATCAAGAGCTGAAGGAGATATAAGAATTGAACAGGCAGAAGGGGTGAGGGTGGGGAGGAGCTCCAGGGCACGCAAAGATTTTGGGGTGGAAATATTTATGCATGTCAGGAACGAAAGACCCAGAGCATCTGGCTGGAGATCAGGGGAGATGTAGGACGTGCTTCCATTGAGACTTGGACACTTACACAGGTACCAGAACACAGGAGGGCCAAGTAGGACAAGTTAGGAGGTTTTCTCTGTATCCTTCCACAGAAGGAAGTCATTCAAGGTTGAAATCAGGGTAGAATGTAATCAGATTGATGGTCCAGAAAATGGTTCAGCTCCTCTGTGGGGAATGGACCTGGATGCGGAGGAGGCTATAAGCTGGAAATGAGCATATCAGTTAGGAGGCTCCTGAAAGTAGTCAGAGGACAAGTGATAATGGCTTCACTCAGGGTAGTGGCAATGAGGGTGGAGAAGGTTGAAGTCACCCAGGACGTAAAACTCACCAAGCCTTGGTGAAGGAGCAAATGAAAGCTCACGGCTTGTCTCAAAGTCATGTCCACTTTTGCCCAAGTGCCATGTCCACCATGAATCTCTGGGATAGCTGCTGGGTGTACAAGCAACTGTCAATGGTGCAAACAAAAGCATCTCTACCTTCCCAGTGTTTCTCCTCAAAGGTCACACTTGAAGCACACATTCACTGGGAAAACAAACTCTCAACTGGCAAGTGTGAATGCTTAGGGACAGAACCTCCAGACTCCCTAAAGTAAGAGGTTGTGTTGAACTTTCATGACCCTTTCCAGACTGTTAAGGACCACCAGCTAAAATGTTTGCTTTTGGGGGCACCTGGGTAGCTCTGTCGGTTGAGTGTCCAATTTCAGCTCAGGTCATGATCTCCCAATTCGTCGGTTCAAGCCCCACATTGGGCTCTGTGCAGACCGCCAGCTCAGAGCCGGGAGCCTGCTTCAGATTCTGTCTCTTTCTCTCTCTGCCCCTCCCCTGTTCACACTCTGTTTCTTTCTGTCTCTCAAAAATAAATAAATGTAAAAAATTTAAAATAAATAAAATGTTTGCTTTTTGCCAAGAGATGATTATGTCATGTCATTGTGATGTCATGTTAATTAAAGTGTGTTCATTCATTTATATATCACTTCACATATTCACCTCATTTGTATTGAGTACAAATGATGCATAGGGCATTTGAGTTGGGTTGTAGGTATGTAGGGTTAAAATCATATTTGGAGTCTAAAGATTTAGGATTGAGACCTAGTGTATTGGTTAGCTTTCTTTCTGTCATCATGGGAAAATATGTACAATATAATCTTTACCATTTTAAATGTATTCTAAAGCGTATAGTTCAATGGCATAGCCACACGGATGTGCAACCATCACAACAGCCATTGCCAGAACTTTCTCATTTTTCCAAATCTAAACTGTACCCATTAAATACCAAGGGCCCATTTCGCCTTCCCCCCACAACCCTTGGCAACCACCATTCTACCTTCCATCTTTATGAATTTTACTACTCCAGGAGCCTCATGTAAGACTCATACAATATTTGTCATTTTGTGACTGGCTTATTCCACTGGCATAATGTCCTCATGATTCACTGAGGTTGGAGTCTGTGTAGGAATATCTTTCTTTTCAAGGCTGAATAGTATTCCATCATTAAGGATATAGCACATTTGATTTGTTCATTCATCTATTAATGGACACTTGGATTGCTCCCACGTTTTAGCCATTCTGAATAGTTCTGCCATGAATATGGGTGCGCACACATCTACTGGAGGTCCTGCTTTCTTTTCTTTGGGCTACATATCCAGAAACAGAACTACAGGATCACATGGTAATACTTTTTCTTTTTTTGAGGACTCATCATACCCTTTTCCACAGCAGCTGCACCATTTTATATTCCTACCAAGAACGCACAAATGTTCCAATTTCTCCACAGTCTCATCAACATTACATCATTATTCCCAAAATAACCTGTTTCCCGTTTGTTTGTGTTTCAATAAGAGCCATCCTAGTGGGTGTGAAGTAGTATCTCGCTGTAGCTCTGACTCGCTTTTCCCCCAACGTCTAGTGATGTGAAGCATCTTCTCGTGTGCTTATTGGCCATTTGTATATCTTTTTGGAATGATGTCTATTCTAGTCCTTTTCCTGTTTCTTAACTGGGCTGCTTGTTTTTTTGTTGTGGAGTGGTTAGGCTTCTTTTAAATGTATGCTCAGAAACTGAACTCAACCTGGCTTAAGGTATGAAATAAACAGAAGAATCTATTGCTTCATGTAACTGAAAAGTTTAAGGTACATCCATCCAGGGTTAAGGTGCTTAGACTGAAATGTGTCCTCCCCCAAATTCATATGGTAAAGCCCTAACACCCAGTATAACTGTATTTGGAAATAGGGCTTTTAGGAGGTAATTAAGGTTACATGAGGTGGTAAGTGTAGAGTCCTAATCTGACAGGATTGGTGGCTTTGTAGGAAGAGAAAGACAGAGCTCTCCACAGGCACGCACTCCCACACAGAGGAGAAGCCATAGATGAGTATTTGGAGACAAGAGGACTGTCGGCAGGCCAGGGAGAGAGTGCTCACCAGCGCTCAACCATGCTGGTACTCGGATCGCGGGCTTCCAGCCTCCACAACTTGTGAGAAAATACATTTTTGTTGTTTAAGCAGTAACATCTTGTTATGGTAGCCCTCACAAACTAAACAGCAGGTTTTAAAAATATATATGGCAGGAATATTTTTCTTTCCTCTCCCTGCATCTGCTTTCTTTACCGTTTTCTTTCTCAGGCAGGCTTATCCCTCTAAGGCACGATGGGGAGCGTCCATTCATTAACTCAATACTCACGGAACTCCTCCTTTGTCCCAGACCCTCTTCTAAGCAGGGACAGGAAAGGTCCCTTTCCTCATGAGGCTTGCATTCTAGTAGGGAGACAGACAGACATAAAAGAAATCTTCCCATCACGACAAAGAAATGGTAATTCTGTGACATGATGTGTAGTTCAGCTAAAGCTACTCTGATAATCATTCTTGCGTGTCAAATAACCCTGTTTTTTCCTAAATTTTAAAGATTCTTCAAAATGTTTTATTTTTTCTTTTGAGAAAGAGCATTAGTGGGGAAGGTGGAGAGAGAGAGAGGGAGAGAGGGAGAGAGGGAGAGAGGGGAAGAGGGGGAGAGAGAGAGAGAGAGAGAGAGAGAGAGAGAGAGAGAGAGAGAGGATCCAAAGCGAGCTCTGTGCTGACAGGATGACAGCAGTGAGCCGGCTGTGAGGCTTGATCTCGTGAACCATAAGATCATGACCTGAGCCAAGATCAAAAGTCGGATGCCTAACTGACTGAGCCACTCAGGCACCCCTAAAGATTTTTCTCTTTTTTTATTAATTTTTTAAATGTTTATTTACTTTTGAGAGAGAGAGAGAGAAGCATGAGCAGGGGAGGGGCAGAGAGAGAGGGAGACAAAAAATCCGAAGCAGGCTCCAGGCTCTGAGATGTAAACACAGAGCCCAACACGGGGCTCAAACCCATGAACTGTGAGATCATGACCTGAGCTGAAGTCAGATGCTTAACCAACTAAGCCCCCAGGTGTCCCTAAAGATTTTTTTTTAATTTTTAAGTAATCTCTATACCCTAAGTGGGGCTCAAACTCACAACCCTGAGATCGAGAGTCACATGCTCTACTGACTGAGCCAGCCAGGTACCTCTAGAAAAATATTTTATATACCTTCAGCTGACACAACATTACATGTCAATTAGAGCTCAGTAAAGTCGAGGCGAAACAAGAAATAAGTAACTGTATATGTGGAGAATGCAAATTCTATGGAAAACAAAAATAGCAAGCAAAAAGAACAAGGACTGTGAGGGTGGTTTGCACACCTCGTTGCCCATAACCAAGTTTGAGGATCAGCCTCCTGGGAGTGTGTAGGATGGCCTGGGCGCCATGCGCTTTTGTGGAGACAGGCGTAAACAGAGAGTGCAAATATATTGAGTAAATCTTGGCGATCTCAAGGTATATGGTGGTGGTAGGTCAGTGAGGGTTGGCAGGGAGGTGAGAGTACTTTTTAGGAGCAAGCAGAGTTTACAGCCTATCAGTGGTGTTTTGGAGTCTAGGGGTGGGTGGTCTTTTGCAGAGCTGGGGAGCTCCTAGGACACTCATCACTCGCCCATGGAAGTCTGAAGAAAGGGGAGGCTGGTCCAATCTGACAGTGATCAACTTAAGCAAGAAGAGAGAGTTTCAGAAAACATCTGAGGGCTGGTCCAGCTTGGGTCACATAGTCACCCAAGCCAATCACTAAAGATTAGGAGTAATCAGAACTCTTATTGGACAGGCTTGAGTCCAAGTCCTATGGGGTTAGCCCCACCCAAACCACAGGACTGGGAGAGAAAGGGAGAGTCTCCCGAAGGAAAATTAACAGCAGATGTTCTCCACACCCAGCTCCACATTTCATGGCCGGCTGATCTTTGGGATCAACCTCTTTGATTCTGTTTCCTCAACTGATAGAAAAATATAGAAGGTAAACAAAATTAAATTTGTGACTCACATCACTAAGTTACTGAGTACTGTATGTGATTACATACAGTATTTGGGAAGCAGGCAGTGCTAATCAAATATTATTTCTATGAAAGTTGTCTAAGACATGGTAAGTGCCCATAGGGAGCTTATATTATGGGGAGATGGAACATACAGGCAAACAATCGCCATACAAAAGATGTTTGTGTGATTTTCCAACGCCTTCATCTAACGGGGTAGCCACACACTCACTGGCTTCCATTGGCTAGGCAGCTAACGCAAGTGAGGAAAGCAGGCTGAACTTTCCTGAACCCTGGGACACGGGAGACCATGGCCACATTTCACAGGGCAGCTGTCCTACGGCTCCAGCGGACTGTCGTCATGCTCACAGGCAGGCTCAGTGTGGCTTGAGAGTCCAGTTGTTTCCAAATGAAGCGGATAATCTGGATTTTGATATGAACATTTTTTTAAATGTTGGCAACTTCTTCAAATCAAACACAAACACATACATACCCCAGCCTCACTCTGTTAGCTTAAGCCTACTCATTCATGGTTGGTGTCTCCTGATTCCCCGTTCCTTCTGAGAATGACACCATAGCATTTCTGCTTCACTCCTCCTCCATCATCCTTTCTTCATATTGGACCTTTGGCTTAGCGCTCATGTGGTAAGATGGTTGGGGTGCAAAACATGGTATAATTGCAGAATGAGGAAGTCTTGGGGTCCAATTCCAGCTATGAGTCCTGGGTCAAGTTGCCTTAGCCATCTGGTCTCAATTTCTCCATATTTATAACTGAACAGCACGGGACCAGATGATTTCATTTCCTAGCAGCTTTACCACTGAATGACCTAAAGTTTTCAGAATGTGAGCAGAGAAACCAACGTAAAATTCTAATTCAGAGAATGCAGAATTCTTTTCCATTTGGAGGACCAGCAAGTGCTCCAAGGAAGAGATGGTTTTGAGGGAGTCATCATGCCTGGCCTCATGGAAATTCTTGGGGAGAAGGCGAGACAGAGGAGGAAAATTAAAATGTAATTATCATATTTTGAGCATTTACCATATTCCTGGCACTCTCTTCAGACACATTATTTTCTTTAATCTTCACAATGCTGAGATACAAATTTCCATCCCCATGTCAAAATAAGGAAACAGTTCACAATGCAGAAACATTTATTGAAAACTCAGGTGTCTTGTTTATGCTCACTCAATGTGTATGTGGTAGAATCTAGAGGCCAGCCTAGGTATGCTTAATTCCAAAGCCCATGTTCTTACCACTGAGTGGAAGAAACATGAGTAAGATTGTGAGTGGAGAAGCTACCAGCTCATCCACATGTTTGGTGGGGTTTTGATCTGTCTGGGCATTTCCTATACCTCAGCTACTATGTTAGGCACTGTGAGGGCCATAAAATGAGTACAAACAGGGATTTGACCTTAGGGAGGTAATCTATTAGAGAAACAAATGGATATAAAAGCCACTATGGTAGACTGTCTCCAAAGATGATCAGAAAAATCCCTCCCATCTTACATGTCCTTTGGAATGTGACTTTGACACCTCTCCCATCAGGAGGTAGAGTTTTTCCCCTCTCCTGCACTCCACACTGGTCTGGTGACTTGCTTTGATCAATAATAGATGGTGGCAGAAGTGACATTGTGTGCCTTCTGGGTCTAAACCTTAGGAGGTTGCAAAGCTTCATTTTGCTCTTTGAAGCCAGCTATGATGGAGAGAAGTCCAACCAGTCCACTAGAGAGAGGCTCAGCCAGCCACAAGCCATTCCAGCCTCTGGTCCCAGTCACGCTGCCCCAAGGAACACCACCGGTGGTGGAAACAAGGTGTCCCTGCTGAGACTTGCTCAAATTGCAGAGTCATAAGCCAAATAATGGTTGCTCTTGTTTGAAGTCATTACATTTTGAGGTGCTTATTATTATTACTATGCATTACACATCAAGTATATTACATGTCAAAACCCAGGTATCTGGTACGTAGATGAGGTGAGTGAAAAGTTCAGGTGGTACAACAGAGTTTATATCACCCCTTGAATCCCCCCCCCTTTTTTTCCTGCCTCCATTCTCCTGCCTCAGATAGTTTCGTGGGCTCAGAAAATACGTGAAGATGAAGGTAGCTGACACCACAGGAGGAACGCTATCATATGGAACACCAAATACCACAGCCTCAGCAGTCCGCAACAAGAGCTCCCTCATATCAACGGGAGAAAGACAAGAGAGGAGCCAAAATTGCCTCAACGCTTTATCCGGGGGCCGCAGTTTTTAGAGAGTGTTGAAACATTCCTGATGATTTCCCAAGATGAGTCATAACTCCCTACATAATCTTATTCCCCTGAGGACTTGGTGACTTTCTCTGCTGACAGCCCATCTCTTCCTCCACCTCTTCCCTCTCCTTCCGCAAGTCTGGATCAGACCAAGGAGGTGGGGAACTGTTTGATTTTTGAGAGTGATGTTCCTGTCCTTCTCTGCTATTTAGTCTCTTGGTTAATCATCTGGCCAATGCAGGGCAATCAATCAATCAGAAAGCATTTAACCGCTTTTCATGTATTCATATATTTATGTATTCATGTACTCATTCATTCACATATTCATTCATTCAAGTAGTCATTCATCCATTCATTCATTCATCAAATAGCTATTGAGTATCTACTATGTGCCAGCCGCTGCTCCAGGTCCTGGCAGCACGTCACTGTTTTAGTCTGTCCAGGCTCTTATAACAAAGTACCATAGACTCGGTGGCTTAAGTCTACAGCCATACCACCCTGAAAGTGCCCGATCTCGTCAGACTAGGTGGCTTAAACAGCAAACAGTTAGTTCTCATAGTTCTGGAAGCTAAAAGTCTAAGATCAGCGTGCCAGTTGGGTTTGGATCAGAACTGAGCTGCATACTGCCTTCTCATTGCAAACTCATATGGTGGAAAGAGGGAAAGAGCTCTCAGGAGTTGCTATTATAAGGCAATAGTCCCATTATGAGGACTTCACCCTCATGGGCTAATCCCCTCCCTAAAGGCTCTGCCTCCTAATACCAACATACTAGGGGTTAGGATTTCAATATATGAATTGGGGGAAGGGGCAGACACAAATATTCAGTCCATAACGACTAGTGATAACAGTGAAATTTTAAACGTGGTTCATGTTTTACTCTGAGCATAATATTTATGCATATCATTTATAGTGAATAATACAAGACAAATGATCTAGATGTTTTGTACTCATGAGGTGTGAGGTGGGTCCTGCTCTGACAGATAAAAGCCTTTGAAAGAGTAGGAGATAATTCAGGGCAAAATAGCATAGGAGGGCTGCACTGGGGAAGCAGCATTTGAGTTGGGTCTTAAAAGACAAAGAGAATGTAAATGGGTCAAGGGAAAGAGCGGTTCAGATGGGGAACAACATGAGAGCATGCATGGAGTTGGAGGCGAACAGGCATGATATGTTTGAAATACAGTAATAGAACTGGATTGACCCAAGGGATGGGTATGTGTTAGTGTGGAATGTAAAAATAATGTTTAATGATTCCAGTAGGAAAGAATGAGAAAGAGCCTTTAAAAAGAGCAGGGAAACAGATGTTCTTCATAACGAAGAAGACGGCACTGAAGGCTGGTGAGGCAGGGATGACGTGGAGAGCACATTATGTCATGTGTAAGTGACACGGATGGTCTCTGGAGTGGCACAGACTTGTTGAACCTCAAATGTGAGAAAAGATGACAGCCTCCTCCATGTCCTTCCCAGGGCAGCCCAGGAATCAGAATTGTGTTCTGTACCAGGAGGATAGTTTAGAAGGACAAAAAACAGTACGTTCAGACAGAGTAGCTAGAGCAGGGGAGGGTTTAGAGCCAAACTCATGAATAGAAGCTAAAGGAAAGGGGGAGACTCAAGAGCTTGAGGAATGAGATTACCTCCAAATACTGGCAAGGATTTAGAGGGACTGCATTTCCTCTGAGTGGGCAGAGCTGGTAGAACTAGGACCAATGATAATACAGGAGATACATTTGGACTCCTTATAAGGAAGAACTTCCTAAGAGTCAGAGCTGTCCTCAGGAGCTAGGGAATTCACTAGCTGACATTTCACTTAGCAGAAATGTTGGGGGGGGGGAGGCATGTACACAAATTTTGGACAGGTAGTTATTTGAGCTATAATTTGAAGTCCTTCAAACATGAAAGTCTACTCTCCTCTAGTTCAAGTTCTCAATATCTACAGTAGGAAAAACCACACTAGATTCTGATCATTACCATTCAATAAAAAAACATGCCCTTATCTGAGGCCCCAATAACACTCAAACTGTGATCCTCTAGAAGGCAGACTCTACATCTTTCTACTACCTACTACCAAAATACAGAGTACCAGGCTGACCCCAGGTGGTAGAGGCCCTGGGGTATAGGGCTAATGACTTCATAAAGGAAAGTAGAACTCTTGTTCTTGCTAGTGAAATGTGGTAGGGTTTTTATTTTTTTTTGTTTTGTTTTGTTCTGGACGAGTACCAAATTTTTATAGCCAAGGAGGAAAAAGTAAGAAGAAAATAGTGTTATAGTGAGATTCTAAGTGGTTTTACCACACATTTGATTAGCTCTCTAGGGGCAAGATAAAAGCTTAATCTGATCATTTAGGAAGGTGCACACAAGAAAGAGGACTTGCTTAACTAATGATTAGAAACTATATCTGGGCTCTTGAAAGTATCCTTTTTGCTTTAAGTGGTAAGATAAGTACTATTATTATGGGGGAAATTCACACTATTACTGAGTCCATAACTGTAATATGACTGCGATTTGCAAGACAGCTCTCATTTTCCAAGACGTTAGATTCTTGGGAGCTTAATTTACCAAATGTGCGATATCTCCATACTGCCATTCATACACCGACCATGACACAAGTACAGTAAAAGGAGTCTTTGGGATAGAAAAAATCATCAAGAAGCTTCTCTGAATGAATACACCAATACCCCCTACTTTTTCCCCACCATCTACTAGTTTCTGTATCCTCTGTAGCTGGACTGATATTTTATTCTCAAAGGTTGTCAATTACTTTCTAATGACAAAATCCAGTGAGTTTTTCCTTTGTTCTCAATTCTATTACTCTCTGCAGTGTCCTAACCCACCAACATTTTGAAGTTTCATGTCTGTTTGGCTTTTGGGTTGCTTTGCCGTTCTGATTTTCTTACTACTTCTCCGAGGCCTCCCATTTTCTGGTGCACTGTGAGGCTAGAACTCCCAGGTTCTGCCATGATCTTGTCCTTTATCCATCTCAGACCCCACTCATTATGTACATCTTCAACCAACACATCTGTGTAGACGATTCCCAGAAGCAAAGAGCATCTTACTTATCTCTTGAATCTTTGTACCCTCAAACATACCTCACATCCTGGAGCCAAAACACAATGAATGGTGCTCACAGATGGAGGAGACTAGCTTCTTTTTGTTTTAGATCTCCAATTCTCACTGCTCACTTAAACTTGGATCTTCTCAATCCCCAACCTTCTAAAACCAAATGAACCATGTTTAGTAGGTTCAACTGTCAGAAAGCAGTTACCTCCCAGCCAGGAGAAAAAAAATCACTTAGCTCCCTTTTCTAACTTTATTTCTTTCTCTCGTATTCAGAGCCTCGAATTCATCTTTGTCTTGCTTAATACCCTGCCCACACTCCCAGCCAGCGTCATCGGGCCTCTGTCCTACTGTGCTACTCCAATCGACATCACTGTTGCCAATTGATAGAGCTTTTATCTTACTGGACCTCTTTTAGGACTACTGTCCATTACTTCCTTTTAAAAACTTTTCTCTTGGTTTTTGTTCTTCTGACTCACTTCCTTCTTCTCCGATCTCTCTTCTGTTCCCCATGCCAGTGTCATATCCCAAAATATGATTCTGGTGCTCTTTTCCATGGTCATACTGTCTCTTGATATTGGCAAACCTGCCTTTGATCTGACTGGTCTCTGTGTGTATGGAAAGCCATTTGTTTCACGTCCCCATGCCCAAGGTAGCAGTGGATGCTACTTGTTGTGCATCTGGTATCAGCTCCCCCTTTCCCTTTCCTAAGAAAGCTATAATTTAATTCACATAGCTACCTCTGTCATAGAAGGCACAGTAAAAGGAGTCTTTGGGATAGAAAAAATCATCAAGAAGCTTCTCTGAATGAGTACACCAATACCCCCTACTTTGTTTCCACCAGCAACCCAAAAGCCAAACAAACATGAAACTTCCCGCCCAGATCTAGAGGAGAATCCTGATTCTTCTTAACCCCATCAATGCAATTCTACTGGCAATACTCACTGCTGTTACCTAAGCTAACACAGCCAGATGGAAGGTTTGTGAGGAGAGATTCCACTCTCTCTGGTAGGATATGAACAAGGACCATGAAGACCTCTAACTGCCACTAGCAATCATTTGAGTCATTTGGATCTACTGGGGGAAGCCATATTAGGATAACTGTAGATTGGGGCAGACACTAAGGAAAGAGAGTAGGGCTTCAGATGAACCTAGTGCCTGCCCAACTTCTGGACTTTCTGTTATATGGGGTAAAAATGTCCTTATTTAATAAAACAGAGATCTGTGCCCACAGATGAATGAGTGAGCAGTTTCAGCCGTCTATTTTCTCTTGCCAAGATCTTTATAACACTTTTTAAAATGATCTTCCTGTTTCTATTATTTGTCCCATACATTTATACACTACCATCAACCTGATTTTTTTTTAAAAAACACCTGTTTAGCAATCTTTCAGGGATCCCCACAATTTATAGAGCAAAATCCAAGCTCCCTGGCTATGGCATTCCATATTCTACAAATTCTGTCCCTTGCCTACATTTCATCTCTTAAAATCCCTCAGTTTATAGGAAGCAGTATAGTACATTATATACAAGCACTGGAATGTAAGTTCAAAACCTGACTTCCCTGTTCACCTATGCGATCTTAGGCAAGTTACTTACGCTCTCTGAGCCTTAGTTTTCTTACCCGTGAACTTTAGGAACTGCTACCCACCTTGAAGGGTCATTGTATCTGTTATACATGTGGGTAACAAAATGTTGAGCTTAGAACTCATTGTAAAAGCAAACAAAAAAACAGCTATTGTTGATACTGCTGTTGTTCTATCTCCTGTGTCCGCCATTTCTAGAAGGCTACTTGTCTTTGTGCAAACGTGTAAATTCATTGCAACTACCTGGAAAGCCGCCATTTCCCACTCTTCCTTACCCTGCCTGCAGAACTTTTACTTTTGATTCAGAACTATCCAAACATCACCTTCACTATGCAGCCTTCCCAAGGATCTTGGCATCAGTTCACCCTCAGCATAAGAATAACCTTGGGGCTCCCATAACACCTCGCATATCTCATCGACTACACACCTGCTACCAGTCTGCAGAATTCGGGATGGCCTGCATTTTTCCTTATTCATGAGATCCATGACATAGAATGGTACCTGATTTGCAACACATACCTGGTGAATGCTGAACAAATGAGAAGAAACAGCACAGATTATGGTGTGTGGGAATTTTACCCAGGGAATGTCTTGGAGAAGTGCTGTGTCTCATAGTAGCAGCAGCAATAATAACACCTGATATTTGTGTACTTTTTTACAGTTTGTGAAGCACTTCACATATTTTATCTTAAACAGTAAAATCCTTAAAATAATCCTACAAGGTGCTTCTGGGACTATCTGTATGTTAGGGAATGATTAAATTGAGGTCTGAAAGGGTAAGGGATCAGCCCTTGATCAACTACCAAGAAACATCAGAGTCAGAACACAAAGCCAACATTTTCCAAAGGAATTCTGTGGATGATCCGGACACCAAGCCAATATATGAGAGACAATGGAGCCCAAAGTGGACTTTGTAGATGGATTACCAAGGATATTTCTCCAGCCCTTCATTGTACCTTGGTACCATATTGAGTACAGTTGAAAGAATGTTTAAAAACTTTTTTAAACTGTTTAATTTTGAGAGACAGACAGAGTGTGAGCAGGGGAAGGGAAGAGAAAGAGAGGGAGACACAAAATCCAAAACAGGCTCCAGCCTCTGAGGCATCAGCCCAGAGCCTGATGTGGGGCTCAAATCCACGAACCACAAGATCATGACCTGAGGGGAAGTCAGACGCTCAACTACTCAACTGAATGAGCCACCCAGGCACCCCATGAATGTTTAAATGAAAGTTGAGAGATCTGGGTTATAGACTTTTTTCTGTTACAGGTTTGGGGCCTATTTATTTAACTTTTCTGGGCACTAAAGTTTTAAACTCCTTCTGGGTTTAAAACTCTTTAGTTAGCAGATAGCCGCAGTATGATTGGCTTAAAGGAACTAAATATATTTTGGCAGTGTTCTGTATCTCTAGAGACCAATGGAAGGCAAAGGTGCAATTTTATGGACAGGAGGTAATGGCAGGGAAAGTGGGAAGCAGAGCATTCTAACCCTAGACTACGCTGGTCATTGTCATTGGCCTAAGTCTGGTTCCAGAGATTTCATGAAGAACGAAAACGAAGCCCCATTCTTTCCCTGTACTGTGAGATAAAACGCCTTTGTCTCTTCTCTTGCCATGAATTCCCTTAGAAATAGAATAAATTGATTTGATAACTTTGATCAAAGAGGATGCATCCTTTCCCCTCCACAGACCTCTTAACTTCGCAGGTTGAAAGAGGAAATCAGAGAAAAATTGGTTTTGAACTCTGCTTTTTAGAGCAGCTTATATTGCATTTTAATTTAATTTGTTAGAATTTCACCTTCTGCCTTTGGTGGGCTGATTAGATGAAATAAAATTATATCTGGGGGATCTGTGTTACAAAGATTGCTTAATTCTCCCTTCTGAAGTTGAACTGTCAAGACCATAGACTGTCCTCAGGTAACTTCCCAGATTACCTCCTGCAGTGATGGCTTCTGAGTTTGTGTGTGTCTGGTGTAAAAATAGACCCAGAGCTTTTTCTTAATGGCAGAACTAGACTGCCCTGCTGAGATGTTTCTGAACTGTGTACATCTGCAACAGTGGAAATTAATCTGTTCATTCCCAGCATTTTCAGCTGGTTATTGGAATCACACAATTGTCTAAACCCTGGAGCCCAGGACACAGCCTGGGACAAAACAGCTTCCAACACATTTTTGTTGACTAAAATAACCTAGTCTAGTCTCCTTTAAAAATTAATTTTAATTTTAATTTTTTATTTTTAGAGAGGTGGGGGAGGAGGAGCAGAGGCAGAGGGAATCTTAAGCAGTCTCTACAATCAGCGCAAAGCCCAACACAGGGCCCGATCCACAAACCTGGGATCATGACCTGAGCCAAAATCAAGAGTTGGGTGCTCAACCACCTGAGCCACGCAGGCGCCTCCTACTTTTCTTTTTAAAGCACAGACCTTTGGCGGGATCCTTGATATGGCCACAGAGCTTCTGATCAAACACTTTGTTGACCAGGAATGTCATGGGTTAACTTGCTTATTCTACTGCTTTTAATATTTTATCCAACCTAATATGAATATATACTATTTTATAAATATCTAATATTTTGAATATTATTCTAATATTTTTCTCTTTGCTCCCACTAGTTCCTGTTCTGGAATCAGAGAACAGTAGCATTTGATAGAATTACTCATGTTGGCAAACTGTCAGCTCTAATTGACATCTGTCATTGGTAAGCTGTCCAAGTTTTCTCCCCTGTTCTGTTTCTAACATCTTGGTGCTCCTTTAGGGAACCCGTAACTTTGCTCTAGTCCTGTTTCTAATTTTCACAGACCCAGACAATAGTTAAAAAGTGGAGGCTCCCCATACTACATACCTAAATATTATAAAGTTATAAGTTGAGCAAATTGGTACATAAAATGTGCTCTATTATTTTACTTTTGGAATGCCAACATTTTAAATTTTGTCTAAAACTATGGTTTTTATATGACCTAAAGTCAACAAAAATATCAAATGCAACCAAATTTAAATATGTTTACATGTCTGGGTGTGACGTTGAAGGACTGGCAATATCCAAATGCACAGTAAATTACATATTTCCTAAACTATTACATGTTTATTCCACAAAGTCTATTTGTCTTGTTTTCATCCTAGCAAAATCCCTAATTATGTTATTATAATTAATGTTTTCGTGTAATTCATGTTCCATTGACAACAATCTAAAGCAGGGATCAGCAAACTTTTTCTTAAAGGGCAAGACAGTAAGTATTTTAGCCTTACGTGTAGTCTCTGTCTCAACAACTGTACTCCACTATTGTACTGTGAAAGCAACTCTAGACAATATATAAATTAATGAACATGGATGTATGCTAATAAAACTATTTATAAACATAGGTAGGCAGCCTGTTGGCAGCAGTCTGACTAGCTTTAACAACCCTGTTCTAAAGGAATTAAGGATAAAATATAATTTTAGTAAAAATGTATAAAACTTGAATGTCTATCCAGAAACCACAAATAAATGTATAAGTAAAATTAGTTTCATATATATTTTTCAAATATGTTTGTTTTTCTTCTAAAATATTCAAAATCAGGTGTGCCTGGGTGACTCAACTCGGTGACTTTTGATTTCAGCTCAAGTTATGATCTCACGGTTCGTGGGTTGGAGCCCCGTGTCAGGTTCTGTGCTGACAGAGCTGAGCCTGCTTGGGATCACTCTCTCTCCCTCTCTCTCTCTGTCCCTCCCCTGCTTGTGGTCTCTCACTCTCAAAATAAATAAATAAACTTTAAAAAATAGTCAAAATTATCTTCAAATTAAAAGACCAAATTCTAATTTTAAGTAAAAATCATTTAAAGAAACTTAAAATTTCAAGAAACTGATCCCATTCACGATTGCATGAAAAACTATCAAATACCTAGGAGTAAACCTAACCAAGGATGTAAAAGACCTATATGATGAAAACTATAGGAAACTTATGAATGAGATTGAAGAAGACACCAAGAAATGGTAAAACATTCCCTGCTCATGGATTGGAAGAATAAACATTGTGAAAATGTCATTACTACCC
>NC_043710.1:90603783-90684903 GCF_006229205.1 Suricata suricatta | reverse complement strand
AAGCAGGCTGTGTTGTAGCCTATGAACAAGTAATATATTGTATCATTTATCTTGAATGTATCATAGATAAGCTGCTATATAATGATTGCCACTTCAGATAGCTGTGAAATTAGGTGATTAGTTGTTACTTAACCTTCTAATTTCTGTATAAGTCTAATTACATGAAACAGAAGTTGGTGTTTTGATTTTTTACTTTGCTTTTCTGTTTGGAGTGTCATTGCAACTACTGTATTGTAAATGATGGAAAATAATTGCATATGTTAAAAATATGAAACTTTATAAAGTAAAAAAAATAAAAATTTTAAATTAAAAAAAAGAAACTTAAATTTTAACTTTTAGGGGGAGGAATTTGCAGACATCTTCTTAGCATTTCTTACAAAAAACAAAAATATCCACAGCTCAAATGTTTAGTAACCATACAGTTGCCTACATAAAGATTTAATATCATGCTGCATGCATGCCATGTTATATTTATATCTATGTCCAGGTGTATATAAATATTAAGAGTAGCCCGAATCATTTTGTACTATAGAATGTTGCTTGGCTACCAGCTTGTGATTGAGAAGGTAATTTGTGAGTATCTATGGAACCATAAAATGAAACACAAAGCGAAATAAGAAAGTAGGTAATTAGCACTAGTGGGAAAAAACATTTCAGAATCCAGGCTAAGAGGAAGGACATGACAATAACATAATAAAACAGAATTGCCTTAAGTGCCTGTTTTATTACCTAAGTAATTCCTCTACTGAAACCCTCTGCTTACTCCACCATATTAACTATCTCCAATGTCAGGGGCAGCATAACCCACAAAACTTAGCATTCTGATGAGGTTTTTCTTCTAAGGACACAGGTCAAGAGATGCGAGAACATTTCCTTGTGCCTGACTGGTGTTAGTCACAGGAATGGATGTTTAGGTTTACGGGTTGTGCAGTGTTGAGAACTGTGCCCTCATGACCAAATGTTCTTAGGTAACTGGTGTGTGTGTGTGTGTGTGAGAGAGAGAGAGAGGGAGAGGGAGAGGGAGAGGGAGAGAGAGAGGGAGAGGGGGAGGGAGAGGGAGAAAGAGAGAGAGAGAGAGGTGCAAAGTTCTCTAACGTGTGACTCCAAGGCAGGACTGACCAATATGACTTTTACATTCCCTCAGATTAAGTAATAGATTCAGGGTTGGGAAGATAACAAGTTAAAACAATGAGGTCAACGCTAGAGCTTTATTGGAGTTAAAAGGAAAATGAGGCTTTCTTCACATGACACAGTTACAACGGAGGCTGTAAGCTTAGAGACACCGGCAGCCATCACATGGAGGGAGCTTGCCTGAGAACGAAGATGGACAGATAATCGGAGCCCAGAGATAAAGAGAGACCTCACAATGCCATTATTTGAGGCTTTGGATCCTGCTGTGGCTGAAACCTGATATATTATTCCTAGATTTTTCACTTATAGAAGTGAAACTATAAAGTCTTTTTTTCTGCTTAAACCAGTTTCACTTGGATTTCTATAATTTGTAACCAAAAAGGTTCCATTTAATATATGATCTTCTGGACACAGGAACCCATTTATTTAATGACTCCCTCAGTATTGCCTGGTCTCCTCTGCCTTTGAAGATTCCTTGAGAATTAGATAGATCTAACTGTCCACACAGTACCTACTCTTAACTCTTACAAACTCCTCAGATCTTGTACAGCAATTTGGGAAAAGAACTCCTGGTAAACTTTACCAATCACTCCCCCAGAGAAGGCAAATGCAAATGCATTTGCGTCAGAGCCAAGAGACATGGTATTTCCTTGCTATCATCTGTACTAATCCCTCGGCTCTAACCAATAATGATTGAATTAATGGCTCCACCTCTTCATGCTTCCCTGTATCCATGTCCTTTGTCATCTAACTCCCTAGGTCGTCCCACTCTGACTCTGGGTTTGGCCATGGCTTTGACCAATGAGATATCAGCAAAATTTTCAAAGGCTTGGAAAATGTATGTGCATTTCCATTTACTACTCTTGGCTTCTGTCATTACCATGAGATTTTGACCTGGCTAGCCTGGGGGTAGAGAGTAAGAGTCACGTAGAACAGAGTTTATTCACCCCAGTCAGGGTAAATGAGCCCAAAGGTCAGCCATCAGCCAGTCAACGTCATGCAGGGTAGTGTGGCCAGTCAACATAAGTAGCGTCACCATGCCAAACCATAGCTGACTGGTGACACCTGAGTGAACCCAGACCAGATCAGGTAAGCAAACCTCACAGATTCATGAACGACATAAGTGTTTTTTATCATCTCCTACTGAGATTCTGGGATTGTTTTTCACATACCATTATTAAAACACGTAGATAATAGATACACCAGCCTAAAAAGTGCTACATCTGATAGGTTCTGTCAGCTCTGCTAGAATCTCAGTTCAGGCCTCTTAGATGCTAAAACACAAAGAGACTTGAAATATTACCTCTCTAGAGATCAGATGCATCTACACAATTGGGAGTTATATAAATGTGATCAAAAGTTTCTTGAAGCACGGGGCGGGGGGGAAGCATCTAGACTGAAAAGGAAGGACTAAAACTGTCTTTATTCACAGAAGACATAATCATCTATATAGATAATCCTCATATTTGCATAGCGGCTCTATATTCTGTATCTGACAGATCTCCTCTCTGTAATCCAGAGGATGCTAAATTCATTTTATGTTCTACCTGCCAACTCTCAGTGGCTTCTATTTTATGTTTAGTGGTATTTGTGAGCTCATTGTCATAACAGGTGGAACATCGAAGAGCTCAACTTGGGGACTGGAGATATTTTCTGGCAGAGAAGATTTGCTTTTGCTTTTGACAGTAACTAGGGGGTGCATCTGATCTGGGACTATGTCAGAGAACTTGCCCCCACCCTTGTATCCTCCCTGTGCTCCCCTGAGGGCTTCAATTCATGGTGGAGTCCCAGACTTTGCATCCTCCCCTAAAAGTTGGGCCAAAACTCAGCATCCTGGCAGGACTATTCATCCTGATAGATCAGGCTTGACCTCTCTCTCTTGTTCTCTCTCTTTTCTTGCCTCTTATGTCTTTCCTCCTATGAGGCTGGTGATGTCTCAAATAACGTACCCTTACAGGGCTCTAAGGTTCTGGGGCAGGTGCCCCTTGGACCACCCAGTCAGATATTGCCAGAACAGGAAGAAGTTTCCCTTATCCCCTTTCCCCTGCTTTTCTCATCCCTGACATTGGGGATTGCCTGCAGATACAAAAACCATAGTGCCTTCTCGGGGCAGAAAAAAGTCAGTAGCGCAGTCTTACCATCTGGTGAGCCTTGGCCCTGGGACATATTACTACACAGAAATGAATCCTTACTGTGATCAGGCTGAGTCTGGATGCTGACATCTCTGAGGAATAGCTCTTTGGAGTCCTCATCTTGTTTCAGGCCCCAGAATGGGGCTCTTGCTTTTGATCTTACTCCCAGTTCTGAAGGTCCAGCTCAGTTAGCATGTACCACACCCACAATCTTTTCAGGATTGGAATGTTGGCCCCAAACCCTGCCCACCTGATGGGGACTCTTTCTCTGCTCAGCTCTTCCGGACTCTCTCCCCTGATAGATGAGATTCTAATTCCTGTAACTCCTCGTTATTCTCTGGAAATGAATCGGTCTCTTAGAATCATAATGCAGTTTGCTTTTCCCCAACATTCTTACCTGACTACCTAGAATTTCACACTTCTGTGTCCAGAAAGGAGAATGCTTTCCTGGTATCAATACTTTGTCCTGTATTACATCTAAATTTCCTTGATTGTAGCCACTGGGTAGGACTGTCCAGGTGTCCTTAAAATAGCTCAGGCTCTGTAGCTAAGACAATTTCCCCAGTCCCGTCTGGGCACTGCTCATTTACCCAGCTTTCGGCTACCACTCCCTGCCTCAAACTCCCAGGGCTCGCCTCAATTGCTGTCGACTTCAGGAAGTCGACATTTCTTCTCCCCATATGGATGGGGTTTGTTCATTTCCAAAGGATCCCTTATTTCCATTCCATTTATTTCATACTTATACACAGGATTATAATCCTGTGTTCATCTTACCCTTCTTACTGGATTACAGATTCCTTCGGGGAACTTTCTCACATCTTGCAACTCTTGAGGCTTCTGAAAGGGAAAATAGAATTGAATTAAAAAGGAAACCGTATTCCTAACATCATTATTTTTTTTTTTATCGCTCTGTTCCCTACTCCAACCCTCAGGTAGGAGAGGGCTTAATAGTTCAACGAACACAGATGTAATTATTTAATAAGCCTTTCTGGAAAGAAAGGTCCCTTTCTCTCTACAGCAAAAAGACCAGACAATCTTGCATTAGGAGAGAACGTAGGAGGAAATGGGACTCAGGACTGGGGGACTTTGGGAATTCAGAGAGAGAAAGCCTTGCATTTCTGGTGTCAGGGAAAGAAAGCTTGGTCTGTGAGCAGACACCAACAGCATAGTAAATGACAGTAATAAAGCAGGGGCCAGACACTCTAGCGTTGACACCTGTAACTAAAAGATATTTTTACAGCCTAGCCAAGGAGTTGTGTTATCATTTCCATTATTATTAAGCAGCTGGTGCTCCCGAAATGTCCCAAGCCTTTACTTCCTTCATGCTTTTTTAGCAGTGATATTTATTACTGCTGTCTTCTCTCATTTGTCTGCTGGGATTATTATCCTATATGACTCTATGTCTCCAGAGTAAACAGCTCCTCCAAAGGGTATAAAATAGGCTAGATCCTCAGCAAGAGAAACAGATTTCTCGTATGGACTCAGTAAGTGGCACTCCAGTGAAATTAGAAGCCAGTCTCTTGGCACAAGCCCGACCATTTCAATACTCTTTGGACTTCAAAGTTGTTTCCTCACTGTTACAGTTCTCTTTCCTCTCTTTCACAGGCATATTAAAAAAAAGGAACCCTCCAGAAACTTCTGGGAGCCCTTCTTCTCACTGCTTCAATTGGCTCCACTCTGGGTGGGTCTAGTGGTAGCCGAACTTTCTGTGCCCAGTTCATGAAAGATCCATGTGCACCCCTGCTGCTTTTGCGGGTAGTGTGTGGGGTGGGGGGGATCATTCCAGACGCTAATGGTACACAACCAAATCTGTGGCTTGGAGGTCTTGGGAACGAGGAGTTAGACTGTAAGCATGGTGAAATAGGCTGGAGTGCCCTTGGCCATGGCCACTATGCACTCAGCCCTACCGACTCCCCATGACTCTGGGCAGAGGTCAATGGAAACCGACTGCAAAGTATGTGTGTTCCATCCAGTTAGAGCTGCCTAAGACCGTTCTCAAAAATGGAGCCGAATTAGATGTTAGAGGGAAGGCTACCAGGGAGACACTAAATCAGGGACTGTGCAAGTTCATACCCTAAACAGAGGCACATGGTATCGACACATAGGAGAAGGGCAAGGGTAAAGGTCTAGCAGTGCTCTTGTAGAATTTGATGCCAGGGCATTCCAGTTTATTAAATATATATATATATATATATATATATATATATATACACACACACACACACACACACACACATACATACACATTTATATATACACATATATGTATACACATATATACATACACACACATATATAAAAATTATATTTGCTTGAAAGCTGAAGGTATCACGTGTCTCTCCAAATGTATCCTAGGGGCACCTGGATGGCTCAGTCGGCTAAGCGTCCAACTCTTGATTTCAGCTCAGATCACGATCTCTCGGTTTTCATGAATTTGTGCCCCACTTTGGACTCTGCACTGTCAGTGCAGAGCATGGTTGGGATTCTCTCTCTCTCTCTCTCTCTCTCTCTCTCTCTCTCTCTCTCTCTCAAAATAAACTTAAACACAACAACAACAAAACCTAAAATGTATCTTGAATCTGACTCAGTGTGCCTTCTCTCCTGGGACCACCCTTGCACAAGCCACCAACTTCACACCCCTGAACAAACGCATTGGGTCTCTAACTGGTTTCCCTGTGTCAACTCCTGCTCAACGTCCTAACTGCTCTCTCTCCACACAGCATCCAGAGCCATCTTCTTAAAAAGTAAACTGATGGGGCACCTGGGTGGCTCAGTTGGGTAAGCGTCTGACTTTGGCTCAGGTTATGATTTCACGGTTTGTGGGTTCAAGCCCTACATGGGGCTCTGTGCTGACAGCTCAGAGCCTGGAGCCCGCTTTGGATTCTGTGTCGCCCTCTCTCTCTGCTCTCCCCAACTCACACTCTGTGTCTCTCAAAAATAAATGTTAAAAAACTTAAAAAATAAATTGAATCCTGTCATTCCCCTGCTAAAACTTTTCAGTCATTTCTACTTTCACTGAGGACGAAATCCAAGCTCCCATCCATAGTTCGCAGATCTCTGCAAAAGTGCCCGCGTCCCCAGCTCGCTCCCCCTACTTTCCCTTCCCTCCCTATAGGTCAGACACTGTGGCCTCCTTTCGGTTTCTGAAACAAGCTGAACTCGCTTAAGCGTCTTCAACTGTGCATTGACTATTTCCTCTTCCTGAAACAACTTCTCTTGAATTGCCGCAAATTCTGGTTCCTTCTCATACCTTTCTCAGCTCAAGTGCCTTCAGAGAAGCTTCCCCCATCCTTCTGGCAAGTCCGTGGCTGTGCTGCATTTTCTCAACACTTATCCTTATCTGATATTGTTTGTTTACAGGTTTATTTTCTGATTCTTCCCCACAGACTCTCAGAGAAAAGATATTGAATTGTCTCATTAAGTAATGTTACCCCACATTGTGGATTCTCGATTGTTTGTTGAATGAAACATATACACCAGGATTTAAAAAGCATACTTTGACGTCCAGAGTAAGCCCATCGAAACGGTAAGTTCATTTATGTTGGTGTGACTTGTTCTTAGAGACTCCAGTCTGATTCTGGTTTGGTAGCATTAAGTTATGTAATTAATCATCTCTCCTAGTCCTTCATTAGAGATGCTTGTCTCTGCTTCTCTGGAAACAACAATAGAATTCAGGGCTTTGGGAGATGCCTGGGTGGCTCAGTAGGTTAAGCATCTGACTTCAGCTCAGATCATGATCTCGCAATTTGTGGGTTTGAGTCTCGCATCGGGCTCTGTGCTGACAGCTCAGAGCCTGGAGCCTGCTTCAGATTCTGTGACTCCCTCTCTCTCAAAAATAAACATTAAAAAATTTTTAATAATAAAAGAATTCAGGGCTTTGGTCTTTCACTTTCCCACAATTTCCCAGATTTACTGATGTGGGTCTGAGATTGCTTTTGGTATGTTATTTCAGCACTGCAGGATGAATTTGTCTGAGCCTGGACATTCCACTCATAGGTGAGAGACTGCAGGATTTTCTCAGTGCCTCTTCACTCAATTGGGGTTTCACTCCCTGGTTCTTCCCATGTGCCTCCTGAATCTGTAGCACCCTGTTAGGACCCACAGGAGAGGCCCTACACGTGGTGGCTTGTAATCCGTTGGTAAACAATTTCCAGGATTGACTATGCCTCAAACTCCCGGGTTTTTGCCAGGCCCCTCCACTGCCTATATAGATAGATGGAGCCTAGCACAAAGAGGAAACAGCGTAGGGTGTTAAGATCTGGGTTCTGGCTCCCTGAGTCTGCATCCCAGCCCTGCTACGTGCTGGGTGATATCACCTTGGTCTTCGGTTTTTGCATCTATATATGGTCCTGACTCTATAAGCTGCCCAGTACCCAGCTCTATGGGGCAGGACCCCTCTTTGTTCTTCCTAGTCCATTTGGGAATGGGATCTGGAAGCCAGGCACCCAGCAGACCTCCCACATTGCTCGTGACACTGTACTTCACCTTTCACCTCTGGTTCCGGGACCTCCTTGCTGAGATTGCTGCCCAGTGCAATCTCACTACCCTCCCCACATGCCAGGGGCCATCTGCCTGGATGGGCTTTTCTTGTGAGGGCTTTTCTGTGCCTCTCCCCAAGGGCAGAAGACTTAACTTCTGGGTCCTAGACTTGGTTTGGAATGTCCTGCAGCCAAACTCCAGTTCTGATAGCTCCTAATGGTAGGGGAAGCAACCGTGGCAGAGACGGAGGGAGGGGACTTTGACAAAGGACAGGGCATCTCGGCGTCAGTCATCACTACCAAACGGCTTTAGGTATGGCTTGTTGGCGAGTGTGCTGCACTTAGCGCCGTACAGAACTATCTAATCAAGACTCAGCACCCACTTCTAAGATTTGCAGGACAGCCCAAGATCTCAGGTTGGACTCCTAATTCTGCTTTTCCACTCTCGTGTTCTGGCCTAATTTTTTTTTTTTGGCCTGGTCTTCTTTCTTTCACATGAGGGGGAATCAGAGCCAGGGAAAGCCTTTTAAAAATAAAGCATATAAACTACTGTGTTCTCAGTAGCCACTGCCTGTCAGGAATAGATCCTGACATGGTTCAGGAGTCAGATAGATACTCTCTGTGAGACGCTTCATGTTCCAAAGCTTATTAACCATATTTCTGATTAGCTAATTCCCCCCCATACAGATTCATTAGTGTTTTTCATTGTATTAATTAAAAGAGGAAAGCAAAGTCTGAAGGAAATAAAGACCTAACCCCAAGACTGGCAGCCAGGGAGGCTTGGCTGAGAGAATACAGGAGCCCAGGACAGGATACTTCTAGAACCCAGACTCAGGGGCATCTGGGTGGTTGAGAGTCTGACACTTGATTCCAGCTCAGATCATGATCTCACGATTCCTGGGTTCGAGCCCCACGTCGGGCTCTGGGTCAGCCCAATGGGTAGAGTCCAGAAGAACGGGAGCTGCGTTTTAGAGACATTAGAAGCTGTCCCATGGGGAGGAACACAGGCCATGGGGAGCCACCTTGGCCCGATTCTCTCCTTGGAGGACTCTTTCCATTTCAAACAATATGGAAGAGCTCTCATACAGTTCCTCTAATCCAACCCTCACTTAATAGATGACAAAAGTGAGGCCCAAAGAAGGGAAATAGTTATCCCAAGTTCAAATCCCTCATTTCCAGTGAACTTTGGACTGGAGTGTAGGCTTCTTGAGGTCTAGGCCTGGATTTACCACCACTCGTCCATACCCCACCCATAACCTCTTGCCACTATTTCCCAAAAACATGTCACAACACCCAGTGGGGATATAGCAGAGGAAGCCATTTTAGTCCCTTAGGTCAAATGTCTTCCCTACAAGAACGGCTGGGAAGCCCCTAGCCCTCTCTGTGGCCGGAGTCCCGGTGGAGCCTTGTTTTAATGCCAACAGTAGGTCCTGCAGGCTTGGGGAATGCCCATAGTCAAGGGGAAAGCCCCAACTGGATTCACAGGTTGGTTCATGGGACCAAATCCCACTACCCTCACTTGAAAGCAGGCTTTTCAGAGCACAATCAGCCGGTGATACAGACCAGATGGGTGCTCCCCAGATGAGGCAGGGAAGAGAAGTCCCCTGCTTGGCGCCCCTCCCCCAGCCAATCTGGCTTCTTTCTGCTGGGCTGACAAGGGGCAGCTGGTGATGCTGGCGGGGAGACGGACAGAGAGTATCCATCTGAGGGCCTGTGGGCAAAGGCCAGCTTGGAGGAGGGACATGACGGTCCCAGAGGCATCTTTCCCTCAGATGCAGGCACTTACCCAAGGGTCTCTTTGAATAATTCAGGTAAGGGCAGCTGGGTGGCTCTGTTGGTTAAACCTCTGACTTTGGCTCAGGTCATGATCTCATGTTTCGTGGGTTTGAGGCCTGTCCCCCGTCCAGCTCTGTACTGACAGCTCACAGCCTGGTGCCTCTTTCGGATTCTGTCTCCCTCTCTCTCAAAAATAAACACTGAAAAACATTTTTTTAATAAAACAACCCAGGTAAGCTGGTAGTCACATACCTTGTCAGAGCATCCAACAATACCCTAGACAGCCATCAGTTCTTCACCCCCTGGACTGGGGCAGCACACCCCCTGGGCTCTGCCCTTACTAACGAGGTCATCTTGGGCAAATTACTTCACCTCCTGGTGCCTCATTTTCCTTATCTACCCAATGAGAAAAGGCTTATCTCATAGCATGACTCCTAATTAAACAAGTAAACAAAAGTAAACTACTTCTGTTACCGGTGACCATTTTCTAGGCCAGGCAAATGTAGGAACAAAGCCAGCCCCAAAGCAAAGCTATATCGGGTCCGCAGCCCAAGCAGAACAGAGAGCCACCACAAAATACCCACACAGCCTTTCTGAGCAACCAGGAGGCCCTGCTTATTAAGAAAAAGTTCCCGCTCCGGTTCCCATTCCTATCCGAGGTGCTAAAGACGGGTAGGGCAGTGCTTCTTCCTGATTGGTTGGAAGCATGCCTCGTCGTGATTGGTCGACAACAGCAGGCAACTCCCGCAGCTCATTGGCGCTTTTCGGGGCCAAGGTCCTCTGTTTTTGGTTCTGTTTGGTCTAGGGGCCGACCTTGGCCGCCTGCTGGTTCTGCTCCCTAACAGGGGTAGGTTAACAGGGAGAGCCAATGCTAAGTGCCCCAGGTGCGTAAAGGGCTTCACTTGGGCCTGGTTCTCCTTTGTCTCCTTCTAACGGTGCCTGAAATTTGCAAGAGTTAATGACTGGCAGATGCTGTTTTACAAATTGAAGGTCTGTGGCAACCCTGCCCTGAGCAAGTCATTTGGCGCCATTTTGCAAGGGCATTTGCTCACATCCCATCTCTGCCACGGTTTGGTTATTGTCTCAATGTTGCAAACTTTGTCATAGTATTTTATTTGTGATGGTGATCTGCGATCCATCCGTGAGTATGGCTTTCAAGAACTCAGTTGATGACTGCATTTTTTAGCAAGGAGGTATTTTTAGGTTAAGGTATGGGGATTAATTGTTTAGATACAAGGCTATTATTTACTTAATAGACTACAGTATAGTGTAAATATAACTTTTTATATATACTGGGAAACCAAAAAATTCATTTGATTCTCCTTATTGCAATATTTGCTTTGTCGTGGTGATCTGAAATGGAACCTGCATGTATCTCCAAGGTATGCCTGGGAGTATACACTTTTATTTGTATTATCATTAATCTTTACAATTTTTTTCTACACAGGAAAAAACTAAATATTTGGCCTGAGGTTTATGAGAGGCAGAGGTAGAGGAACTCCAGCTCCTGCCTGGAACCCATACCCAGTGACTGGAAATCCCAGGGATTCTTCTGGCCTTTCTGTGCCTTCTTGTTTTTTCTCCCCCACCCCAGCATTTGCCCTTTGCCTTGACTAGTTTGGTCATGGAAATTTTTTAGGGGCATTTTTCATGGAATGACATATTTTCTTTTATTTCTTTTAAAACTTTCTTTTAACGTTTATTTATTTTTGAGAGAGAGAAAGAGAAGTGGGAGGGGGCATGGCAGAGAGAGAGGGAGACACAGAATCCGAAGCAGGCTCCAGCCTCCATGCCGTCAACACAGAGCCCAACAAGGGGCTTGAACTCATGAACCTTGAGCTCATGACCTGAGCCAAAGTTGGACGCTTAACTGACTGAGCCATCCAGGTGCCCTAGAGTGACATATTTTCTGATTCTTGGAAGCCTCAGGATTCAAACATTTGGAAAGTGCCTATCTTGCTGTAGTGACTGAGTGATAGAGTAAGCCTTTGATTCCAGACTTCAATGTGTCATTTTCTACCCGTTTGACCAGAATAGGGTCACTTCACCTACCTGAGCCTCGGTTTTCTCTTGTGCAAACTGGGAGAAGTGTTTGATCTACCCCACAGGACTGTTTGCTCTCCAAAAAGAATATGCTGGAAATGCTACATTCAGATGTGAGATAGTTGGGGCTGGTTTTTGTCACAGATAAAAGATTAGGTGCCCACATTAAATACTTTCTGCATGGCTTTGGACAAGTTGCTCAAGCTTTGTTAAGAAGCAGCTTTCTCTTCTGTGAAGTGGGGATGGCTAAACCTAACTTCATAGGGTTACTGTGAAGATTACAGGAAATTCTGAGTTACAAGCACTCAGTACAATATCAGATACATTGTTATAGTTATTACACAGTATCGATGACCCACCCTCCTGCCTGGGTCCCTTAATACATGCATTGCGGTAGGTACACCTGCACAGCCACACAGCAGATGGTTCTGAGAAGGACAGACAGTGGAATCCGCTGATGACAAAACCACCCAAATGTCCCTGTTCTCGCTTCTTTAGGCTCAGCTACGCAGATATAATTTATATCTCTGAAGCTTCTTGGTATATTTTGCCTGGGGAAATAACAAAGCTTTGCTCTCGTTTCTCTTGCCTTTACTCTCTCATTAGCTTGGTTTTGCTCCAAATCCCCTTGTCGGGGGGAGGGTAAAGCCTGGTTGTATTTCTGGCCAGCAGGTGCATGTGGCCATGGCTGCCTATAGGGTTCTGACCTCCTGGAGGGGGCAGAATTAGCTCTTTTCTCATCCTGCAGCTGCTACGAGAAGGTGTCTGGTGCTTTAACTTTACCCCATCTGGAACAGGTAGAGAAGAGTGAGCTGTAGTTATTAGGAAGGTTTCGTTTGGAAGAAGTCCCAAGATCATGGCAGGTGTGGCTTTCTTGCTGGGGATGAAGGGTGAGGTGGGTGTGGAGTCTGAAAGGCTACGTTGTCCTTAAAAAAAAAAGATTGCTAGTTATTTTACCAGCAAAATGGAGTTATTCAGGAATAACATAAATACAACTCAACAAGGAAGCTATCACAAAAACCATAGGCAAGTCCCACAAAGTAGAGGAACGTTAGTTTATGGAGAAGAGGGAGGAAATTGGGAGGGGATGAAGGAAAGCAGGGGAGAAAGCAAGAGGTGAAGATGGGGTCTCGCTGGCTCAGTCGCAAGGATACTGGGTATCTTTTAGGAGATGGAATGTACTTCTTTCCCAGTTGGGTCCTGTAATTGACAATACTTTCCTGTTGACTTCTCTTCTGGTGGGGGTCTGTAATTGACAATTCTCCTTGAAATTGACATTGACTGGCTCAGGGTTCCCCTTCTCACCTCCCTTCTAGCATCTGGAGTTCACTTCAGTGAAGTTTCCCTTTATTCATTCTCACAAATCCTGTAGGTGAGAGGGAGAAAGGCAGAATTAAATCACTGTCCGCTTCTACATGCCTGGGTTCCTAAGAGAGCTGGGGAGAAAATTATGGCTTCTTTTCTCTGTTTATACAAAATGTCCTCTCTGATCAGTTGATACTGTAGTTCCTTTTGTTTCCTTATTTTTCTGTCTTACTGAGATGTAACCGACATACAGCACTGTGTGCGTTTAAGGGCTGTCGCATACTGACTTACATATGCTGTGAAATGTTGATGCCAGAAGGCGGGGTTCCCAGGAACTAATGGGAGCCCTGTATCCTTCACATATTCTAGCTGATGGGCGGAGTCTAGTGTGGGGACCCTTGGGGGAGACCATTGAGAAAGGAATTTTTTTGGCTCTGTTTCTTATTTAATTGAGTATTAATCAACATTTGTTATGTAATCGCCTCTCCCGTGAAAGAGAGAACTATGTTCCATAAAGCGTGTTCTAGTACACAAGATGCCTACGCTCCCCTAGAATTGCCATGACTACAGGGAAGCTAGTAGTCATTTTGTCCCTGGGTTAATTTGGCATCCTACCCTGTAACCTTTCTGAACCTGAGCCTTTGTATTTTCGAAATGGGGAGATGGAGACTTCCCCCTTCAAGTGGTTGTAAGCATACAGATAATATAAACATAAGTCACCTAACACCGTGCCCAGTGTGTAGCAGCTGCTCAATTAAAGAAATCTCTTTACTAATAATGAATATCCTTTTTTTTGCTCACTTCTGAGCTTGCTCAAAGAGTATTTACTAGTCGTTTCCTCCCAGCTCTGAGAGCAGAGCAGTTGTGGGGATGGCCATAACAGACCTAACACCACATGAAGAGAGAGGAAGAATTGCATTTTTCGGTTCAGCAAAACTGCTGTATCACCAACGCTGTACTTTGACTGTTGTGCCCAAGTTTATAAAATCGCCCCAAATCACCCCAAAACAAACACCAGAGACTGCTAGGAGACCGAGTCACGCCTGTAAAAGCAAAGGGCCTTTATTACAAGCTTAAGCTCCAGCTCACAGTCCCCAGCTGACTAGCTGGCCACGTGGAGAGAGCCCGGAACAAAGGCAGGGCCGGGCCTTTTATGCCTTTGGGAGGGGGAGTTACAGGAAATGATGACAGGTGTACAGTGATCCAATCCCTGCCCCCCCATCAACACTGGCAGTTGTGGGAGCCAATCACACCATCCGGACCACTGACCAATCAGAGTGGGCCCAGGATGCCCCACGTGGGGCGTGACTAGGTCCACCTCTAGAAAGGTCAAAGGTATCCACTGGCCTCCCTCCATTGGGCTCGCAGGAGTTGTCCCTCCTTAATGCCTGCCCTTTCAGGAGAAGCCTGCGCCTTCCCCCTTTAAGTAAAGGGGAAGGCTGGATCGGACCTGAGGCGGGCGGGGGACCGCCCCCCCCCCCATGGCCGCAGGGCGCATCTCCACCACGGAGGTGCGCCTGACCGGCTGGGGGGGGGGGGGGCTGGGACGGCCTGGTGTTGAGGGCCTGATCGGACCTGCATCCTTACATGACCACTAAGTGCAAAGCTGCCACTGCCAGTATTAAAGAGGACTCACCGAATGCCTGTCAGGAGTAAACACCCGGGCCACACAAACTGAGCAGTCACATAACACAGTGCCGCATCATGTTCCCTAAATCTGTGTCTTAGATCAGCAGTTTTCCCAAATGTTCCATGAGAAAGGCTTTCCTGATTGAATGCATTTAACAAGTGAGGTATACCATATCCCTCTCATAAATTCACAGTGAAAACTCTTATAGTAAAGAACAAAAAAAAAAATAGCTAATGTGGTTCACTTTGCTTAATCCATTATTTCTCAGATGCACTTGGCCATGGAACCCTTTGTTGGAACACTACCAGTTAACATTGCAAGGCACTAGTGTTTCCAGAACTGATGGCAAGGAAGGTTTGCAAAGTTCAAAGAACAATGGATAAGGAGGCAAGAAATCACCGCCATTTTAGCTTTAGTAATGAGTAGGGGTCAATTATCCTTCCTGGGCTGTAAAATGAAAATGGCGCCTAAGAGGGGCACCTGGGTGGTTCAATCCATTTGAGCATCTGACTTCTGGTCAAGTCAACATCTCATGGTTTGTGAGTTCGAGCTCCGCATTGGGCTGTCTGCTGTTAGCACAGAGTCCGCTTCTGATCCTCTGTCCCCCTCTCTCTTTGCCCCTTCCCCACTCATGCACTGTACTCTCTTTCTCTCTCAAAAATAAATATTAAAACAAAATGTTGACTAATAGAATCTCTGGGCCTCCTTGTAGCTCAGTGTACCTGTGGTTATGGCTTCATTTACAGGAGATGGTGGAAGGTTAAAACACATGGAAGACCAAGGGTGCCTGGCTGGCTCAGTTGGTAGAGCATGCAAGTCTTGATCTCATGGTTGTGAGTTTGAACTCCATGTAGGGCGTGGAGCCTGCTTAAACACATACGCATATAACACATTTCTAGCTTCTGGGAATTGAAAATCAATATAAAAGAAGTACATGCACATCCAAATAGAGTACAGTGCCTAACAGCATATAAGAAGTACTTAATACATTTCATCTTACTAAGTGAATGAGGGAATGGGAAAAAGATGTAAATACATGCAAATGAAACAAACTGGCATTACTTGGTCTCAAATGAAGGATGAGTGAGATCGTGAGTGATTGAGATATGGTGAGAAGGCTTTTAGGTAAAAATAAATTTTTGAAAGGGATGGAGGGTAATTAGCATATATTCACTGCTTACTCTGTGCCAGATAATTTGCAGATGTTCCGTGAATCTTTGCAACCCTGTGAGGCTGGGAAAAGATAAGTAAGTTGCCCCCACATCTGGTAACTGGAGGTCAAGTTGGAAGTTGGTGGTTTATTATGGGTCAGGCTACCTTGCTAGGTGTTTCACATACACTATTGTAGTTAATCCTCTCAATGGTCCTATGAAAGGCGTAGTATGATCCCCATTTTAAAGATTTAGATAGGTGGGATTATGAGAGGAGGGGGAGGGATTAAGCTATTTGGTTAGGGTTACTCAGGAAGCGTTAGTATGAGGTCTCTGTGGGGGCGCCCTGGTCCTGAGTACCAGCACGGGCAACAGTATAAGGAACAGCTAAAAATGTATCGTTTGCCACGCAGTTCATTCGTTTTCCACGCAGTTGGTAATTGGAGCTCATTCACTGTCCAGGCAAGGGTCTGTGACTTGCTCTATTTTGCATGCAGGGAAACAAAGGCTGAAAGAGGTGTGAAATACCTTGTTCAGGTTGACAGAGCTGGTAAAGGGTGGGGCTAGGGTACCCACTTCAGGACTCAGAGTCCTACCTCCTGCTTTTTAGTGACCACATTTGATAAAGGAGCCCATGGTGATATATAATGTAACTCCACGGTAGGGGTCATTCTCTGTTACCCCAAAGCACAGGGTGTGAAAGAGGCATCCTAAGTTCCCAAGAGAGAGTCTACTGGTACAAAATACTAGAACCCAGCCAGCAGGAAGGGGCCCTTGATCCCTGGTCAGGAGTCCGGGAAGGATGGAGAGGAAGGAGGAAGTGAGCGGTGGGAAATGGGAATTCTGTAAAGCAGATCTTGTTATCTGGATTTCTGGAAGACAGTAATAGGAAAGGATTTGTTCTTTACCTTCCGCCTCAGCATTGCTGCACCTTTGGTGTTTTTCATTCTTCACAGCAGCCTTCCTGGAGGAAGGGAGGGCTTAAGAAGTGGTTCTGGGTAGAGCAGGGCCTTCACTTGTAACTTGTAACTCGATTATTTTTCCTTGATGGGCTCAGGCGACCTCCCAGGAACAGGGGTGCACAAGGCAACAGGCACAAACTACCTTCTGGGTCAGTCTACAGAGTGTTCCTCAGGCTTGGAAACTTGGGTGGCCTGACAATCTGAGGACTCCAGTCTCCTTCCTAGCTAGCTGTATGACTGGGGACCAGTCAGTGCACCTCTCTGAGTGCCAGCTGCCTCTGCAAAATGAACGCTCTGAACTGGATGACTGCTCAGGATCTGCCCTGCTTGGCAGTGCCAGGATTTTGCCACCCCCCACTGGGATTCCACCCCACCCTGAAGAGTGCAGGTCACCTGTGGACTCATGTAGATCTATTCCCTTTGCCTTCCTCACACCCCTTTTCACAGCTCTGCGGGAAGCCCAGGTGGGAGGGCGTGCGTGTGTGTGTGTGTGTGTGTGTGTGTGTGTGTGTGTGTGTGTATTTCATTTTCAGATGGGCACGTGTCCCCTCCTAGTCCCCAGGCAGCCCCGCTTCTGGTGCCGGTTTCCGAGCTAAACTTGATGGTCTGATTTTAAAGGAGCCATTGGTCTTCAAGGCCCTGACTGGCTGTGTGTCCCGGAGTTGCACTGCAGTGCTAAATGTCTGAGCGAGGCAACACCAGGAGAATCCAGGCAGCAGGCTGCACCCGGAGAGGGAGGGTGAGGGGAGGAGGAAGAGGAGAGCGGGGACGCCAGGGAGAGGGACTGAGCCGCCAGCGGAAACCACAGAGGTAGAGTCGGGAGGACATGGGGAGGAGCGCCGAGGCTGGGAGGGGGCAATGCCTATATAGACTGTGGGGACGTGATGCGGTGACCGCGGTGTGAGAAGCCAGCGGGAGTCTCTCAGCCGAGGAGGGGGTCTGCCCGCCCCCCCCACCCTTTCCGGGAGCACAGGGCCCTCCCCGTGCCCCCCTTCCCAGTGCCCTCGCCCCCTCGGGGAGCGGGGCTGCAGCGCTCACCCGGCTGGGCTCCACGCCTCCTCCCTGCTCCAGATGGGACTGGCTCTCCTCTTTGCAAAGCCGGGCTCCCGGCGGTGAGCAGCAGCGGGCAGCCGGGCGCCCCGACCGGCGGGCCCCATGAGCACCTCTCCCAGAAAACCCAGGTAAGAACTTCTGGACCTTCCTCAGCCGCAGCTGGATGTCCAGGATGGGAAGCCCCCCACCCCCACCCTAGGGGAATGCACTGGGGCGGGGTTGAAGCGTGCTGTTTGTTCTGGGAATCTTGAGTGCATCCTCGAAGTTACCAGAAGGCACGGTAAAGCTATTAACATGGACTGTGGCCTGGCTGTGCTGTCCACACCTGGGAGTTGCTGTCCCCAGGAAACCGCTGGGGTAGACCACCTTCCTCATGAATGTCCAAGAGCTGGCAAAGCCAACTTCTTCCTCCCTTCAGTTGTGGAGATGTGCTCAGTCAAGTGGTGAGGGCAGGGCTGTGGGTAGGGAGACTTGAGTCTACGAAGTTTGTCCTGGGGACACTGGCTTTCCTTCTTCTGGGTGATGCTTCCCTCGACCCACCTGGCCACTCCCATCAGTTTTGTGCCCAGTTCCCTTAAGTAGCAGAAGCTCAAGGTTTGGTAGGAAGACAGAGTGGATGTCATGGGGTTTATCTTAAGATGCCTAGTAAGGCTAGGGAGAGCTTCTGCTTCTAATTTTCTCCTAGGGTGGAGATGGGAGGTCTAGTGATTGGAGGAATATCTGGTATAGACCTAGGGATGCATGGAGTCCCATTCCAGAAGGGATGGATTTCCTTTTGTGGAGCAGATGTGGAGCTGTGACCATTTGAGTGAAGTTGTTAGAGCCCAGACAACTTGTTTGCACCCATCAGCCAGCCTCCAGCCTGGAGTTAACTCCCTTCCTAGCAGGGTGCATGGCTCCAAGGCCACGTAGGAACAAGCACTTCATAGGGTGCTCCCAGGCTGTGAGTTTTGCTGGGCCTGGAGCAGTTGTCAAAGTGGAGGGGGGGGGGGCAGGAAGGACTGTGCACATCACATAAACTTGGAAGATTCCCTAGCTTTATCCAAGCAAGTTAAAAAAAAAAGAGAGAGAGACTTGTAAAAAAAAATAATAAAATGTTTTCATGACAGTAGCAGATGTAAAACTCCCACCACTCTAGGAAAGGATAAAGAAATTTGTGCAGGGGGCTGAGCTGTCTCCTCTGCCAGTGCTTCTGTAGGCACAGCACCTCTTCGAAGACAGAGGAGTGTTTTATGGAGGAGGAACTCTGGGGGGGGGGCGCTTTTTAAGAGGGGCACGTTTCCATTTGGAGTTGAGCTTTGAGCTGAGGAAGCCAATACTGGGAACAAGTTGGAGATGCTGCTACCATTCTGTCTCCCACCCCAAAGTCCCACTTTGCCCCTAGTATGATCTTGAAGCTCAAGGTAGAACAGGCACACATCTAAAAGAGGCCTCCCTGCTTTCTGGTGTGACGTGACCTTTGTCATTAAACAGCATTTAGGAGGTGAGAGGGCAAAGAATGAACATAAGTCTCCTGGATGAGCAATTCCGTCTTATGCTCTGGGGGAGGTTAGCATTTCCTCTCTCTGTTCAGCGGTTACTCTGTGTTTGTCTCTTACTTGAAGATCAGGTCCCTTGCTTATACCCGGTGTCCCTGTCCGTGTCGCCTTCCCTGCTGCGCACAGAAGGAACTGGCTACCTTTGATGGTGTACAGTGAGGCTGCTGGTGAGGTCACCAGTGTTTGCCTGAACCTCCTCCCCCACCGCCTCTCCCCCCAACCCGCTGGCTCATGTACTTTGTAACTTGCTCAGAAGATCATGTCCTCATCTTGCAACTTGGGTCAAGAGCTCTGCTAGGCATCATCATTAGCATTCAGTCGACCATGTCTCCAAAGGGTATGTGGAAGTTCTGCTTTCCCCAGCCCACACTCAAAGCCTGCTTGGTTTCGAAGATTTGGGGCTGGGGTTTGGCGTTGGTATTGGAAAGAAACGAAACTGTTGGCGAGTAACTGATGGATAGATATGTCGCCAAACTGGGGTATCGCTACAGCACCCCCATTTGACGCTGTCACCAAACAGGGGTGCCTTACTTGGTTTCTTGTCTAGCTGTATTCAAGGATCACAGGGCTTGAGTGAGACCACATCTGTGTAAGACGAGTTCCAGCCACACCTTCCGGCCTTTGCTTTTGGACCTCAGCGGTCCTTTGCTGTCTTTGCACCTTAGTTCACTGTCGGTTCTGTCACGGCTTCTCCATCGGACCATCTGTAGCTTGTACACTTGTGACTGAGATACCCCAGGGTTGCCGCTGCACTCCAGAGATGGGGCACTGCTCTCTTCCTGCTGTCTGCTGCTTTTACAAAAGTGCCATGCAATTTTCTGCTGTTTGTGGCTCTTTGGGCCGCTGTTTACCATTCTGCTCTGAAATACCACCCATCCCACACGCCCTGCTGGGGAGTTGCTGTCTCTAGGGGTGCCTGCTGCAGCATATACTGGTTTGATTTTCATTGTTCTTTCAGCTTGATCAGGATCTTTTCTTTCTCCCTCTCCTTTCCCCCTTTTGCATCTGTGGACTGGTACGTTGCATCTTCTGACGAGGCAGAAAATGATTATTCTTCAGGTTGTGCTAAAATCATCGTTTCCTTGATTTGACCCCAAACCCTAATGTGCACGAAGCAGAAACATTGTATATATCTGTATATATCTTTTATTTCTCTTTTTAAGTTTATTTATTTTGTTTTTGAGAAAGGGAGAGGCAGAGAGAGTGAGAGAGCAAGAGTCCCAAGCAGGCTCTGCACTGTCAGCACAGAGCCTGATGTGGGGCTTGAACTCATGAACAATGAGATCATGACCTGACCTGAGCCGAAATTGAGAGTCAGATGCTCAGCTGACTGAGCCACCCAGGCACTCACTGCATGTATCTTTTAGATGCCAGGGTTCCGTACCCCTTTTACTTTGGTGTATACGAGGCTCTGGCTTCTAAGAGATGCCCCAGTATCCATTGTGCTTTGTGCCTGGTGGGTATGTATTGTATATCTGCATAACAAATTACATTGCTGATAAAGAGACAGGAGAGCAGAGGCAGTGTTCTAGTAAAGGGTGTGTGTGTGTGTATGTTTTAGGAAAGGGGATCCTGAGTAAGGGTCACCTTCATTTATTGAAGGCTTATTTTGTGTGTGTGTGTGTGTGTGTGTGTGTGTGTGTGTGTGTGTAAATGGAGTTCTTTAGACAGGGGAGGGAGCACTTGGTAGCGGGCTCATGTGGAGATCTGCAAGCTAGGAATGATAACAGGAAGGTTCTTTTCTAGAGCGCTTAGATGTCGGTCACCCTGTGAGTCAGTGATCTGCTAACCACCTTTTCTGTTAGGCTTTCCTCCCACCAGCCGTGAAGGTCTGATTTCAGAGAAAGTTACTGGTGATTAGAGAAAGGCTGGCTCTTGTGGTTCACAGACCTCACAGGCGAGGAGCCTGTCCTCACCACAGGGAGTGCACCGAGCCGATAGCTCCATCAGCCGTGTGAACGGCCATTATTAATGAAACCATCTGAATGCTTTGGTGCGAAACTAGGTCCGGTAGTGGGACCTTTCTGAGACCCTGGTAGGCATGAAGCAGGAAGCATCTCTCCTCCCTCAGCATCCACTGGGCTTTCGGCCCAGCCCTGGAACCCCTGGTGAGAGAGAAATGTTCCCTTTCTGGGCCTGAATGGTAGTAAGGCCAATGCACTGGCAGCTGTGGACTTCAAAGATCAGAAACGGAGAGTGCAACTTGAGCGTTTATTTAAAAAAAAAACTTAATAAAATCAAAAATTGATCTGTCCAAAACACAAGAGCAGTGAGGTGCACCTGCTCACCAGCCCTACCCCCCACCAGGAGTTGCAGAGCTTGAGTAATAAACATACTCCACTAGATGAAGGGGTGGGTAGAAAAAGGCCATCCCTATAGCTCCTCCACCACTTAATCTAACCAATCCCTCAAATCCCAAACCCCATCTTCCTAAACAGTTTGGTGTCTGGAATGTGGGGAACAGATAGGGGGTTGGAATGGGACTGGGACAAAAGAGTAGTTCCCAGAAAAGTATGTGAGACCCAAGGGGCCTGGAATCTGGCTGCTCCAGAAGGCGGTTCAGGTGAGGCTGTTGGAGCAGACGGGGACCCTGGGAAGGAGGAAATGATGTGGGAGGGCGGGGCAGGGCAGTGGAGAGAGCAGGTGGAGTGGAAGGAAAATGCAGAGACTAAGTACAGGAAAAGGATACAAGCAGGGAAGAGCGGAGATAAGTGAATAGGGAATGCAGTTCATTGCTTGCAGGTTCATTCTCTCCCCTTTTTCCTTTGGCAGAGGGAGAAAGCCCACGATCCAGCCAGCAGCATGGCTTTTGTGCTCCTGGAGGCTTCTCTCTGATGCTGTCAAACCCCAGCCCTCCAACGGCAGCTCTTTCTATTTTTACATTTTGCAGAATTGAAATTAAACAAATGACCCTGTGACGGCGTGTTCATGAAGATTTTATCCAGCACACCCACACAGCCAGTGCCGGGGTGGCTGAATATTTAGCATAATATTCCATTTAATCAGATAAGAAGGCATCCTCCAGAGAAGCCGGGGCTCTGATAACAGCCTATGAAGAGACACTTTGAGGAGGGTGGGCAGAAGCCAGAAAGGAACCTTGTTCTTTGGCTTGGATGGGCTTGTTAGCAGGAAGCATTCCAGTGAACTGGATTCTAGAGGAGCTTGGCATTGCCCCTCCGTCCTTTTTTTTTTTTTTTTTTTTTGGCACTGGGTTTGATTCCAGCCTTTGTGAGACTTCTTGGTCCATTTCTCCCTTGGAGACCTTGCTGCATGCAAAAGAAAGTGTTCGCATTGGCTGAGCTTGCCCCAAGTGGAAACCTTGCTTCGAATTTGGGCCCTCATCTCATTTGTTGGCCTGGCCAGGAAGCTCATGTGTCCCGTGCTGCCGTTACAGTGCTTAGGCAGCAAGAATAAGGACCTTGTACATCTTGTACTTGGTTAGAGCACAGAGCAGATAATGCTTTGTTGGTTTAGACATGGACTTAGTTCCTTAAGTCCCAGAAGATTTAGTAGCAATTAAATGCATGCCCCCTGTACACAGCTGTCCTTTCGGAGGAAAGAAAAAACAATGCATGTTAAGGGGACCAATTAATAAGCCAAGGTTGGTTGGGTAGATATAAAAACTAAGACTCTTCAAAAGGCTTGTCACTCTCATGTACATATTTTGTGTTTAATAGGGTGTTTATGGCTTTTACCATAGACACTGAAAATTTATATGATTCTCCACCTAATAACTTTGAAAATGCTGTGTTGACAAATCCAGCAAGAGAGACTGGATAGCAAGCCTGCTGTTGAATCCATTCTAACTTCAAAAAGAGCAATGGATCGGGCAGTGAGACTCAGAAGGAGTTTTTTCTGTCGGGTAGCTTGTCGAGGTGATCTTTCCCTCCAGAACTAAATAGGCTTACTAGTCAGAGAATATTCCCTCCAATGGCTATAAAAAGGTATCTCCGTCTCTGACACAGAGAGCAATTGAAAACATTGACACGAGCCATATATATATGGGTGTGCATTCAAAGACCCGAGAAAATGAAGGATTGACGGTTGATTAAGAGAGAAGCAGAAGTCAGTTTCTTTTCCTTCCCTCCAGTCGAGCGTCTGTGTGTGTTTTCTCCCTGCATTCTTTCTTCCTGGATGTCTGGTTCGGGCAGTTTGTGTGGCATGGCGTTGTCGGCAAGGAAACTCCTTACGCGTCTTGGAGGAGAAGGAGATAAGAGAAACCCAAGTCAGCACCTTCTTTAGTACTGTCAGGGTCAAAGTATGGACTCCCAGGTGTAGAGCCTCAGTCTGTCACTCGGGTCTCTCAGCCCGATCGGTCACAATTGCAGTGTCATCAGCCCTATAGTCACTGGAGCCAGACATGAATGTCCCCGTCATTGCTTGGTCCTGTATTTCCCCACACTTCGATACTTGGACTCTGCCCTTCTTCATGCTCAAGTCTTTATTTAAATGAATCCCTAGAATGAGCTGTTCTGCTTGTTTGGAAGTAGAGAGCTTATACAAAGTCTTCATCCCAAAGTGTCCCCTTTCCTGGTGAGGATGACATTGGTAGCCATCTCATAGGAGTATGGACAGTTAACAAATATCTTGAACCCTTCATTATTATTATTTTATGACTGCTGAGCTGCCATTGGTATTCTGTGTTACTGATCATGGAGCTCTTTTGTTATGCAGAATACATTATTATTATCTGCATTTTATAGTTGCAGAAACCGGGACATAGAGACACAATGTTCAAGCTCACATAGGCAGGAAGCAGCAGAGCCGGACTTCCACCAACATTCTATTTTTAAATACTGTGATCTATTCTTCACAACTATTCTCAAATACTTTGATACCATCCTTTGTCCTGTGGATTCCACCCTAAATTTCCAGGGTACTCTTTTTGTTCCTAGCCTTTTCTACCATCAGTTAGTTCTTTCTCCAAGCGGGGAGGGGTTCGCAAGCATCTCCTAGTAGTTGAGGCACAAAATGACTCCTTAAAATATACATACCTAGGGGTGCCTGGGTGACTCAGTCAGTTGAGGGTCCGGCCTCAGCTCAGGTCCTGATCTTGCAGTTTGTGGGTTCGAGCCCCACGTCAGGCTCTGTGCTGACAGCTAGCTGAGAGCCTGGAGCCTGTCTTCAGAATCTGTGCTTCCCTCTTTCTCTGACCGTCCTCTGCTCATGCTGTTTTTCTCTCTCTCTCTCAAAAAAAAAAAAAAAAAATATATATATATATATATATATATATATATATACACAAACACACATACCTATGCAAACCTAATTAAAGGAATTTAGAACAAAGAGGTAGACTCTATTACTTTTCCTGGCATCTCCAGCCTGCCTTTTATGTCTTGGTATGTTAATCACTGCCAAGTTTCCTTGACATTTAAGTCCCAAGAAAATGAATGAAACTTGGCATCATACCTACTCCTAACTCTGATAGCCTTCCTTTTCTTGTAGATTATCCTGAAGGGAGAGCCCTCCCCGTAGTTTGTTCCAGCTGACCCGATGGCTAAATAAGTTTCCGCAAGGCGAAGGAAGTATAGTAGAATTGAGGCAAGTTGCCACTTTCAGAAGAGAGCCAGCTGAGGCAAGTCCGTTAGGATCCACATCTCTGTAAATCAGGCTTTTGAGGTCTTTCTTCATCTTGGCTGAGGCCATTCCCTCCATCTGAACTCAGCTGGCAACAATCAATAGAGAATGTGAATTCTGGTCCTGACTGGTGTTTTGCATGCATGAGCTTCCTGCTGTTTGTCTGGAAAAGCACAAACCCAGGTAAATAAGGCTGGGCTGATGGCTCTATTTAGCCATCAGACAGACCCAACTGAATGATACTTTCTGACGAGTTAGCAGGGACACCAGGTCTGCGTTCTTACTAGTGTTGCCCAACTGTGGATGAGATGAGCAGATTTATAAAGCCGAGTTTAAGGATTAATTTCATCCATTCTTTACTTTCTCCTAAAATACGATCATTCTTAATACCTGGATACCCCAGGAGCCAGAGTTCGATGCTCGTGCTAGGTTTTGACTCTTCAGAAGCCTGATCTCTCTTAGCAACAGCCAGTTTAATTTAGGGATGGTCTTGGGCTGTCTTAAATACAGTGCATTAAAAAGGTGGTTCTGTGATCCAGTTTTGAGAACTGATTTTGGGAGAGGATAAAAAGCGGTACCAACAGGACTGAAATAGGAGAGTGAAGAATCCAGACATTTGCACTTTTTTTGGAGTTTATTCCTTTGCGGGTCGTGGCAAGAAATGAGTTGATGGATTGGTGTCTAGCTTTTTCAGAGCAATGGTAAAGTGTCCTTATCTCTTATTCTTTTCTACTAGGGTATCGTATCTCTACCAGCTGTGAACAGGATGTTACATGTTCTTACCCCAATTTTGTTCTGTTCTTGTTTATTTCTGTCATTTTTTTTTACCACATCCTCTCTTTATATTTTTGCAACAAACATTTGTTAAAAAAGAAACCAGATGAGTATTGAGGATGCAGAGTTGAATAAGATGATTCTTTCTTCAAAGAGCTCATGGTTTCTACTAAGGAAGATGAAGGAAAAGGGGCCAAGCTAATGTGTTAATGGCTGTATGGAGGTAAGACTCAGGTGGCATGGGAACACAAAATCCAGAGCAAGGAGCATGAACCAGCCCAGTTGAATCTGAGACAGCTCGTTCAGAAGAGGTTATATTTGAGCTGGGTTTTAAAGGGTGAGGGCATGTACCAGAGGGAGAAGGACAAAAGCTTCGAGAAGGTGAGGCGGTGAGGCGGTGAGGCTAGAGCAGTGAGCTCCCAGAGTTCGATCATGAAGGTCCACTTATACAGCTCATTCTTAACAGAGGCAGCTTGGAGCCAAGACAATTTCCAACAGAAGGGCGAGTAGAACAGATTTGCTTTTTAGGAAAGTAGCCGGCAGGGGTGTGGAGGGGGAACAGATGCAGGGAGGGTCCAAAGCCCAGGTGCCATAAAGGGGCCTCTGAGTAGTCCAGGCGGGATTTGATGGGGGTCTGAATTCTGGTAGGAAAGTTTGGAAGGGACTCTCCAGGGCTGAGAATTCGTCTAAAAAAGAGTCATTAATGGGTGCCTGGGTGGCTCAGTTGGTTAAGCATCCGGCTTCGGCTCAGGTCATGATCTCATGGTTCGTGGGTTCGAGCCCCGTGTCAGGCTCTGTGCTGACAGCTCAGAGCCTGGAGCCTGCTTCAGATTCTGTGTCTGCCTCTCTCTTTGACCCTTCCCTGCTCGCATTGTCTCTCTCTGTCCCTCAAAAATAAATAAATAAACATAAAAAAAAAGAGTCATCAAGATTTAGTAGCAGGTGGATGGTGGAGGCTGAGGGAAGGAAGAGGAAGTGCAGTAATGCCCTAGCTCGATAGTACCTGACCTAGGTCATTAGCCATAAAGTGAGACATGAACACCAGAACGGAAGCAGAGTTGAAAGAGAAGCTAAAGAGAGCAAAATCCAAGCAGAATGAGATTGAAAAGAGGCTATTGGAGTAGAGATGTAAGAGGTCATTTGTGGTGTTTTTAAATTTATTTTTAAGTTTATTTATTTTTGAGAGACAGAGTGAGACAGAGCATGGGTGGGGGAGGGGCAGAGAGAGAGGGAGACACAGAATCTGAAGCAGGCTCCAGGCTCCGAGCTGTCAGCACAAAGTCCGATGTGGAGCTCGAACCCACAAACTGTGAGATCATGACCTAGCTGAAGTCAGAGGCTCAACTGACTAAGCCACTCAGGCGCCCCTGTAAGGGGTCATTTGTAATGTTAGCAAAAACAATTTCAGTGAAATTGTGAAGGAAAATGGGACCAGGAGCAAGATAGTAACATTGCCTAGAGCTTAGGAATTGAAGGCAACAGAGAGTTCTGGAACCTTGCTCTTAATATTTGAGGGGGTGGTAGTGGTGGCATGAAAGCCTAGAAGGAAGAACAAAAAATATTTTTAAGAAGAGAGAAATCACTTGAATATGCTTTTCAATAGAAGGGACACCACTAGGTAGGAAGGGAGAGATTGAAGATAACAGGAGAGAGAAGAGACAGCTAATGGAGTAAAGTTTTTAAGAACGCAGAAGGTAGCAGAATCTAGAAAAAAAAAAGGTGGGGTTAAATTTGTAGAGGGAGGAAGGGAAGGGCACCAGTGTTTCTGGCCTGCCAAACATCGTGCTATGTACCTTATGTTTATTGACTTATTTCATTCTCATTAAAACCCTATAGGGGAGAGAAGGAATGCCCCTTTCTTTGGAGAAAGTAGGAAAGTAGCAAAAGGAGAGTGTCACTTTCAAAAGTGCAGTTCTCAAGAACTGTTGGAAATAGCTTTAAGAGAAAACGTCTACTGTCTCTCTGGAGAAGAGGCGAACTTATCTTCTCACGGAGTAGAAAGTGATGGTAGGGAGTTGAAGAATGAAAAACTTTCCAAGAATCAGAATTACTGGCTGTGGGCAAGCAATGATTTTTCCGCCCAGAGCTGACACCTGCTGAGGTTGGAAAACCTACTCTATGGTGACACCATTGTCTCCATCCACCGCCCCCCCCCCTTTCAGGAGCCGTGCAGAACGAGCCGCTGGATGTGTCCTGGGGAGGAGGTGTGTCATGTAGGTTTGACACAACCATGGAGACTTTGAGAGTGCTGTTGAGGAAGGGACCCCGAGGAGAGTAGAGCCAGGAGAATGAAGACAGAGATGTGACATCAGGGAGGAACAGAATGAGAAATGTCAAAGGATGGGAGGCGGAGATTGTGACGATCTCAGACGTACTTAGATTCTAGGGTTGACATCTGGATAAATGGCTGTTTCGGCAGGATCGTTGTCAGCGATCACCTACCTTCAATTGGCATCTTCTTATTTGTATTATCAAAAGGGGGAGTCATTTATTGTTGGGTGCTTGACCAAGAAGGGCTGTGAAGTTCAACATTAGATGGGCCCCATCCATCTGGGGTGAGTGCAGTGTGGCCTCTCTGGGAATAGGAAGCTGTGCTAGATGATTCCTCGTGTCTGCTGTCCAGCCAGTGCAGAGCCCGGTTAACAGGTGTTTTGAAGAATATCTAAAACATGTGACTGCAGGCTCTTTCCACCTGGGACTTTTGAAAGTCCAAGCCACAGGTTTGTTTGTTTGTTTTACTGGGCTTTATTATTTTGTTTTGTTTTATTTCAGTGGCTTCAAATAAATTTGCCCCTTCTAGGGAACACATTCCATTTCTCAGTTCATGAACTTTCAGGTCCATGAAGGAAATTTTCTGGGCCATTCCCCACACACCCTTCCAGCCAGGTGACATAATGGTTTCCATTTTCATCCAGTCTGGCGTATCTGAGGGGTTGATTCACCAAGGGGCCACATGCTTCCTATCAGCGATGTCACCAGAAGCATGTGCTGGGCCTGCTGCGGTAGACAAAGGATCTTTTTGTCACTGGGGGAACAGCACTAGCAGGTGATGAGCTCTGCCTGTCTGGCCCTCTCCGACTTGTTCTGTTAGAGTTCTGCATGGTTTGTCTATCCTGATGCTCTGTCTCCACCTGCCGTCAGACTCAGCCTCGAGTTTTGTTGGTGGGATCATTGCAACATCTGTAGTTTGGTGCAATTGCATGTCCGTCTTCTGCACCCAGACACCAAGAGAACACAATCTTTAGGGTATCTGTGAACATTTGATGCCATTCATGGAAGCTTTAGAAGTCAAGGCAAACATGTCTCAGCTGTGTTTCATCTGCCTGTTTATTTGTTCACCTCAAGTACAGAGCACTGAAGCCATGTTTGAAAGCATCCTTTCTAGGTCATTCGATCCTTCCTTACAGCCAGTTCTAATTTCTTCCAAGCCTATTACAGTCGCCGCTTAAATGCAGGACTTCAGTGTAGACATCAAACACAATTACCCAGGTAATCATCTGTCCATGTGTCCTTCTGATGATTCCGCCATTACTTAGCATTATAGTGAACCCTGGGTAAGAAATATTAACAGTTAGGATGTCTGTTGACTTCTTTAGCTTTGTGTTTATATATTCCTGGTTATTTAGGGGCCTAGAATTATCTCATTTAACCTTTTGCAGATGGGGAAAAGGAAGCCCAGAGGAAAGTCGGTGATCCAAGTCTGTAAATTTGGTTGCTGGCAGATCAGGGACTGTTACCCCATTTCTTGACACAGAATTTAGTGACAGCAATTTAATCCCCAGGTTCTGGGGGAGGATATTTTGAGGTGAGGTAGAATGGTGTCCCGCTTGGGCGACAGCTTGTGGAGGCAACTTGTAAAGTTTTCTGGTTCTCGGTTTGTCCTGCGTGCAGATATTCTTGTGAGATTTGCATCCTGCGCCCCCTGGATCTGTCGCCCCCTTCCCTCGGTGAGTGGTGGGTGTGTGCGTAAGGGAGAGTAATTTGAATGGGTAAGCTTTGTTCTACCAGTACACATTTAAAACTCATGTGTGCATGACTAACAAATAAAAATCGATCTTCTGATGGTTTAGGTCATCCCCTGTTAACAGGTCAAGATCTGCGTTGATAATTGAGAGCTACCTCTTTCTAAAACGGTAACAGACTCTTAAAGAGATGAGAGGCTGGGACCACATAGAGCGACAGGACCATTTGCCTGATCTTATAGGTGGAAGGTTGGAGGGTGTGGATGCATGTTCCATAACGTGGGCACAGACTTCTGTGGCTGCCAATCATTGGTCTCCTGGCTTCTGGGCTGCTGAGGTGTGGCACATATTGTGTGGGGCCTGCCCTGGCGGGGAACCCTGAGCTAGTAGTGTCTGCTCTCCCGGAAGAAGGAGAAGGGCTCCCAAGTCACTGCCCTCAGCCATGTTGGTCAGATTGGTGGAGTAGACGCATCAGGCTGCAGCAGCTGGTACTGAGCGAGGGCTCCTCACTCTGGGATTTTTGTCACTCCACAGGAGTGACAGAGTCTGTGGGAAAGGGTAAAAACCATGCTTAGAAAGAAAGAACTCTCCAAGGTAGATCTCTTACCTTCACAGGTAGGAGAAGATCATTTGACCAGTGATGGGGACCAGTTAAACTGCTCATAAGAGAAAGTTCCCTGATTTCCTGTCTCTGCCTCCTTGGAACATACATTAATAAGGTATATTGTAGAATCCTCAAAGAAATCCTACTGGCTCTTTTTGCCAGAGCTTGACATTCCTGAGGGTTTCGCTGTACAGAACTCATGGTCATCGTGGAGACTTATTTCTCATTTGCTGATTATTTTGCTCTCCAATTTTGCTTTCCCCAGGGAGAATCCCATCTGGACAAAATATCAGTGAACAGCCATGTAGTCATCCATGTTAATAGCTTTACTGAGTGTGCATTCAGACATATTAGCCATGAAGAAAAATGTGAGATGTGTAGGTGTATCAGTGATCTCTATGCTCAGACAGTTTTCCTGGCCTGTTCAAATGCTATTCAGTGCTTCCAAAATGTTCAACTATGTTGTCATCTGGATGTCCCTGTGTTATCTGTGGTCTTTTTTCTGTCTCTTCTGAAGTGATCAATCAGTAATTCTGTGTTTTGTCTGCCCAGTTCTTCCCTGCCCCAGTCAAACTGAATCACATCTTCTGAGGTATGCCATTTTGTTGTTGATCTCGGAGACAGATAATGGTAATGCGAGGTAAACACCACTCTACTACTTACAGCCGCCTCCCCCTCGCATGATAGACCACTGTCTCTGTTGAACTTTTAACTGAAACCACAGTCCAGAGTTTGAAGGAGCCATCTCTCAAACATGGGTATCATTAAGGGCCAGAGACTACTTACCACAGATTTACTATCTTTGGAATAAAAGCTGGAGAGCAGCCTAGCTCACGTCTAATGCAGGAAGGGCAAGTTAAAACAGTCTTGCCATCCTTCAGATCCCTGACCCTACAGGCATTACCACCCTCACATTTTATTTTGATAAGAGCTTCCTGGTACCCTTGTCTGCCATTTGGTTAAACAATTGCAAAGCAGCAGACAGTGACCCTCTGCTTTTATTTCTGTGTCACTCCGGTGTGGAGGTAATGGGCTCTCACTACTGTGCTCAGTGCTTGGACCATGAGGTGACAGATGTGGAAGAAGGAGTCCTAAAAAGGAGCTGTATTAAAACATCATTTAAGGCTGTGTTGCCATAGCTTAGGTGAGGCACGATGGCATCTGTCTTCCCCAATATCCTTTAGAACCAGAAAGTACCCTTCCAGGAGTGAGCTTCCTTCAAAGTAATCATAGGGTTTCAATAGAAGGTCTTCATTTCGGCTTGGCATTGGTCCAGGTCTAAATCTATATCTGAAGAATCCTCATCTCCAGCAGCGGCAGCAACAATCTTTCATTGAAACTTTTGCCATGTGCCCAACGCTGTGCTAAGCGTAGTGCATGATCTCGCTTAGCTCATGCTACCACTGTGGGTCAGTACTATTAATTTCTCCATTTTACAGATAAGGAAACCAAGACTTAGGAGACGATGACTGCTCAAGGTTATCTTATTAGCGTTAAGATCTGTGATTCAAATCTAGCTCTGATTTCAAGCCTGATCTTCTAGTACAGCAATATTACATGAAACAAAGCCATCAGAAACTAGTTACCAGGCATCCTCTGTGTGTAAGTTTCTTTACTAGGTTTTTGGGGGTGGGGATGCAAAGAGGCATAAGATACCTCCCATCTCCTCATGGCTTTAGATCGTGTCGGGCAGGAAGTCATTAAAAAAAATTTTTTAATGCTTATTTATTTTTGAGAGAGAGCCAGAACGTGAGCAGAGTAGGGCAGGGAGAGAGAGGGAGACGGAATCCGAAGCAGGCTCCAGGCTCTGAGCTGTCAGCACAGAGACCGACGTGGGGCTCTAACTCAGGAACCACAAGATCATGACCTGAGCCGAAGTCGACCCCTTAACCGACTGAGCCACCCAGGCTCCCCAAGAAGTTATTTTAAAAATAGTTAACAATACACCACATGTTCATTTATTATGTGAAACATAATGACATATTAATAAGGAAGAGGTCTTGAGGAAGGTGAGATTTACACTGGGCCATGAACAGTGGACAGGATTTACACAGATGGAAAATCCAGAGGAAAAGCATTTCACACAAGGGAGGTGATGTGAATAAACCCTAAAAATGAGCAGGTACAGGTCATGTTACTTTGTTGAAGGGTGAGAATTGGTGGGGGTGGGTCGAGTTATCCAGAAATGAGGTGTTCATGTACCCATCTGTTTGGCCAACAGATCTTATTGAATGCCTACTACATGGAGGTATTGGAAGAATAAGAGATGAGGTTGAAAGGTTAAGAGTCGGGGCTTATTGTTATCAGTCAAGTTCAGGAGCTGGGGACTTTATCTTATAGACACAAAGTTTACAATCACTAGTCTGGGAGTTATAGATAGATTCCAAAACCTTCTCTGAAAATGTTCCAAACCAATTTATCTCTGTGCTATCCCCCTTCCCCAGTTTTTTTCTGGACAACATGTTGGTGGGTAGGCATTTTCTGACAAAGACCTCTATTTATCCATATGGAGAATGTCCATGTTTAGGGAACAGGGGAAGAAGGAAAGTCCAAGAAGGACATATTGAGGAAGTAAGCTACATCATGTCACCAATGCTCAGATGGAGGGTGTCAAGAAAATATAGAGGGAAAGGGGTCATGGATGTTAAAGAGAAGATGAGATTATAGACCAGGATAAATTTGATGCTTTTGGATGTGGTGATTAAATATGATGATCGATCTGTCAGGGGTGGTGGAGAGGACATTTCAGTGGTGTGGTGGGGACAGTAATCCTATTGCAGGAGATTAATAAGTAAAAGGAGAGACGATGGTCACGATAGTATAGACTGCTGAATTTATAAGTTCAGTGTCCAAGGGAGAAGAAAATGAAGGTAAGAGGCATAGAATTGATCAACGTGGGGTTTTTTTTCTCAAAACGGGCAACACCGTATTTAGATCTTTAGGATATAAACAGAAGAAGAAATTGAAGAAATTGGAAATGAAGGATGTAACAGAGGGATTCCTGTCCACTGGGATTTTGTAGCATTCTAATGATAACTGGATGAGTAGAACTTTTTAAGTCTGGATGGTTGTATTGGCGCAGTTATGTCCTTTCCATATCCTCTGTGGTGTCAGTGACTGTCAGTATATTGTGGGAGCCATCTCTTTTCTCATACAGATGGGTTTCTGGTTGAGCGTGTTTACAACACCTTAAATTTCTATTTTTCTGTTTTTCTTTAGCTATCTGTCTTCATGACGCAGGACTTTTGGATTACTGAAGCTGTTCTCTTTTGTATAAATGAATGAATGGATGAGTGAATGAATGAATGAAAATTTGGCACAAAGATTCATCCACCCGGGAATGTGTGTGTTTATGTGTATGTGTGTGTACACATTGAAACACAATGTAGAGCAGCTACTATGTGCCAGAGGCTGTGTTAAGTGTTAGGGTTGCAAAGAAGAGTGAAGTTACAGGCCTTGCTGTCAGGGATCTTCACTCTTTAGGGAAGAAGTCTGATTTGCAAATGGACGCCTTCTCTCTGACATGATGAGTGCAAAGACAGAAGAATGGCCGGGTGCTATCCTAATCGAAGAGGTGAGCTCTGGCCTGCCTGGGACTGTGGAGAAAAGATTCCTGGAGGAGGAGATGCTGAAGCAATTATATTTAGAAGGGTCAATGAGAGCAGGCGGAATAAGCATAAGCAGTCACAGGGACCAGAGAAAGTGTGGTTTTTATAGAAAAGTCATTTTGGAGGTACTAGAGTACCGAGTAAGAGGGATGGCTTGAAGATGTGGACAGGTGCCCTGGGTAAGGGTATCAGGGACCTTATATGCTGTGCAAAGACCGTGGAGAGGTGTTGAGGAATTTAAGCAGGGTCATGTCATAATCCTATTATGTGCAGATCTAGTCTGGTTGCAAATGATTGATTCAAGAGGATGATTCAATTAAAAATGTCTTTGGCTTCAATTTACTGAAAACCGAACTAATAGCAGCTTAAACAAATACGTCAGGATATTTTTCATGCAAGAACGCGTCCAGAGACAGCCGGTATCTGGCACTGGTTTAGACACCTGACCGTGCAGGCGAGGACCAGGACTCATTTTCCCTGCCCCATCCTCACCGGTTTTGCCTCTGATCCTCATGCTGTTACTTTGTGGTCATGAGGAGGCTGTTACTGCCCAGGCCTCATGATTGTGTTCAAGGTGGAAGGAAGGGGAATGGGGTGGTACCAACATTGTCTGCCCTTTTTCGAGGAATCACAGGTTCTCCCAGAAGTTTCCAGTACATTTTCCTTCCTAGCTCATGGGCAGACATGGAAAGAGACATCACTGGCTGCAAACGAGGCTGGAACAGAGTATTTTAAGAGAAGGCAAAGAAAGAAGGCATTTGAATTGAGGGCGGAGTTAACCAACCAATAGTACACGTCGCACACATTTATCTCTAACCTTCCAGTTAATAAAAATCCCATACCAGGCAGCAAAGGAGGCAAAGTACCCAACTCAAAGCAAAACAGCTTTTAGAAGAGAAAAAGGCAAAGGAGGAAGAATATTGGGGCTTGGGTGCCATTGTCCCTGGGCCTCATCCCTGCTGCACCAGTAGACATCTGGCTCAGTCCCAGGTTGGCTGGTGGAAATTGACAAAATCCAGTTTAATGCCATGGAACTGACTTCTCTTTTACTTCTTTACATGCCTCATTAGAAATCAGTCTGTCAGTCATTATTGATCGCAGTGCCTGAATTACGCTAGCCACTGTTGCGGGATATCTAGGGTGGAATATAGGAGGTGACGGTAGAAGAATAAGAGTGATGTCATTCCTCATGTTGCTTAGTCTCTGTATGGAACAATTGAAAGTAGTATAAGGGAAGCTCCGTGCGCATGCTCCTAGCTTGGAAAAGAGTGTCCGCGATCTAGCCCTGGGCCACAAGTCTCCTGCAGATTGGGTTTTACAGATTCAAGGTCAGTTGTCCCCAGTGTACCTCTCCCAGCAGTGCTTTGCAGACTTGTTTGCCTCATACATACATGTCAGGAATCAGTGTTTCGCCTGCAGCCATCCCCCCTCCCCGCCCCCCGCCTTGTGCTTTCATAAATACACACGCTCTTGCTGGGGTATGTTCTGTCTCCAGCCCCTCTTCCCTAGCCAGCAAGTCAGAAGGAAAAGAGAACAGCTCTGCCAAATCCATCTTCCTGCTTTATTTCTTAATTTGAAAAACTATCAAGGCAATACGGCAGCGTTACAAAACTGTGTAGAAAAAAATGGACCATCACTTATAATCCTACCTCCCTAATATAACCAGGGTATAATCTCTTGTAGTTTCAGCATGGAAATCATGCTTTTTTGCATGCTTGTAATCAGAGAGGGTGTACAGTTTTGCATCCTGCTTTATTTACAGAGTTAGAGCTCATAAAAATGCGTTGAGTAAATGAATCCTGATGCATAATCTTCACGAGAACAAGATGTACCACCCATTCCCTATGTTGTTCTCTGTCTGAACAGAGATGGGGGCAATGGAGCTTTTCCCAGTGTGCTAGGCGTGGCCTTCGAGTCCTGCTGCAGACACTAGGAAATATCTAAGCACGGGGTCAGAAGACTTGAGAATTGGAATCTGGGTGGGCAGGAGTGAGATAAGGGTCACTGTGGTCCCATTCGTCCCCAGCAGAAATCATCTTCCGTGCAGAGGCAGTCTCTCCCATATGTGACCATGGGCACGAGTCTCTTTTTTGTTTCTCTTTGTTCAAATCTTGCCCTTTTGTAGAGGCTGTTCTAAGAACAGGAACTTTCTTGGTTGAAGGAAGGCTGGGGGGAACTTGGACTAACTCCTTGGAATCTGAATTCTCTCCCCTCACGGAGACCATGTCTGGGTGGCTATTCCCTCTCACTCTGTGACCCCAGGTATTCGCTATGGAATAGGCCATGGGACTTTGGAAACTCCGTAACCTCTAGTTAATGTAAGAAACATGTGTGGAATTGTAGTTTGCGATTCTTATAGTTCAGTTTGCAAGTCTTAAACTCACAAGAGTTTACATGGAGTTCCACCTATGTTAATCAGCATTATCCTTTTCCTCTCTCACCCATTCCTACCTTCTTGAATCATTCCCAAGAACTCTAAAAGAACACAAGCATCTGCTTTGACAAAGAAATTCTACCTCCCTTCAACCATTCTCTTTTGGCTCCTGAATTCCTCTGACAGCCAAATAAATAGATCCACTAAGACAAGATTATTGTGCTCATTTCCTTTAGGCTTATTTATCGTTGGGAGCACCTCCCTTGTCTTGTCTATACACCTCGCACCCGGATGATAGCTGTAAAAAAAATCCAAAGATAAATGCCTCAAAACATTGGCAGCTAAAAATTCCAGAATGTATCTCACTCCTGCTATTGAATGATCAACCTCCAGTCTGATGAGATGTGCTGGGTACATGAAATACTAGACGAAGAGGGCAGCACGTGTGCTGGGCACAGAAAAAAGGGAACTTTCCCTGAGAGGAACTGAGTCAAGGAGTCTTCAGTGTGTGGCATCTCAAAAGTAATGCCATCAAGACAGAGAAGAAAGGGTGCCGAGGTGGCTCAGTCAGTTATGCATCTGACTCTTGATTTCAGCTCAGGTTGGGATCTTGTGGTTCATGGGATCGAGCCCCGCCATCAGTGCAGAGACTGCTTGAGTTTCTCTTTCCCATTCCCCTACTCTTAAAATAAATAAACTTAAAAAAATTTTTTTTAAATATGTGTTCATTTTTTTGAGAGGCACAGAGAGAGCAAGCATGGGAGGGGCAGAGAGAGAAGAGAGACACACACACACAGAAACTGGCTCCAGGCTGTAAGCTGTTAGCACAGGGCTGGATGTGGGGCTCGATCTCCTGAACCGTGAGATCATGACCTGAGCCAAGTTTAGCTGCTTAACCGACTGAGCTAGCAGGTGCCCCAATAAATAAATAAACTTTAAAAAAGGAGAGAGAGAGAAAGAGAGAGGAAAGGAATGTGTTTCCAAGGAAGCTGGAGCCAGGTCTGGTGAGCATCTACAGTAGCAGGTGAGGAGGCAAGGAGGGAATCTGTAAGGGAAGGGGTGAGTTCTCCTCATGCCTCATTTATCAGTTCCTGGCTTCTATGAAGCTCCCACAGTGACAAACCTGAGAACTAGTCATGCTCCCCCACCCTCAAGTTCCATCCACAATGGCCAAGAGATCATATACACTTAGAAGTACCGGGAGCTCTCTGTTCTTCTCTATGTGAAAGGCCCAAAAGTAGGAACTGGAGAAAGTTTATACATATCCAAAGAAAAGACTCCCGAAAGATATTCAAGGACTGCCTTCCATGGTCACAACCTCTCAGCAGGCAGGGGACATCAGTGTGCATGGCAGGTCTGTCACTGTATGCAGCTCCTCTGTGTCGTAGGCAGAGTATGGAAAAGTGCTTAGCACCAGGCAGGCATTCCGTGTTTGGTTGTTACACTCTTTCCCCCCTTAGCATGGATATATTTCTCTTCCTACAGGCACAAAGCCAAGGACCCATGTGTGACAGCTGACAGAGCACTGGTCTTGGCAGTAGTTATCACAACCACCACTGAGTAAGCATGTCCTTTGTGCCAGTGATGTGGTTGAAGGCATTATCTTTCCCACTTAGTTCTGAAGACACTAAGGCTTGGAGACACTGATTAACCTGCCCAAGATCATGGAGTTAGTAAGAGGAAGATTTGGTGTTGGAACCCAGTTTCATTTGACTTCAACACCTGTGGGGTTTTTGTTTTTGTTTTTATTCCTAGGATATTCTGTCTCCCAGAAACTGGAAGAACTGGTTTTGATTCTCTGCTCTGTTGCTTCCTAACTGAATATTTCATTGTTCTGGACCTCAGTTTACTCATCTGCCAAAAGGGGGGGGCGTTGGGCTTGGTGTTTTCTGACATCTCTACTCGCTCTCAACTTCTGTGCATTGTCTGATGCTTGATCTTAAGGAGGACTTTTTATCAGAATCTTAATCCGTCTGGAATATATAGGGGAAGAATAAGAGAAACTCTTCATTCATGTAATTACTATTCATTAATTACTGTCTCTTGAGGGCCTCTGTGGGGATATAGCAGAGACCAGGCTGTCATGGTTTGGCCTCTGGAACATACGAGTAGAGCAGGGAAAACAGCCCCTGCATATGGTGCAGGCACTGAGTGTCACACAACAAGGTAACACCATATGTAGACGCTTCTGAAGCTAATTCACACGAACCAAGTTCAGTGAACACGTGCATGTGTCCCGGTAATGTGGGTTTAACCTCAGGACATAACAGACACAACACGCTACCCGAGTTCCGTCTTCTTTCCTATTATTCTCTTCTTTTCTTTTTTCCTACTATTCTTTCGCATAACCCAGTTGCAGTGGAACTTGTGGAAAGCATTGCACTGTGTCTGCCTGTAGTGGAATAAGGGAAGATGGTGGTAAGGAAGGAGGCCGGGAGGAAGGAGGACTGGGGAACAGGGTTTAGGGGGGGATGGAATAAGGTAAAACAATGGGTTATCGTTAAAAGCTTATGGTTGAATGTTAAGCACATCTTTCGAATACTCACCACAGCAGAAAGGTATAAAAAAAGACTAGGCGGGAGAAAAGAGAAGAAACACAGACTCATAGTAGGGACTATGAATGGACTGATCTCACCTCATCTGATTATTTAACACAAGGCAGCACCTTTGACTGTGGGAGAGCCGTGGGAGGGTCCCTTCCTTTTGCAGAGCTGACTTTTGGTTTTTGGTAGTAATTTCTGTTGTCTGGCTTTAATTCTGCCTTTCTGGGTTACATTAAGTTAGGTTTTTCTTCTTTCTTCTTCTTTTGTTTTTTTTTTTTTGTCTTTCAAATATTTAAAATAGTTGTCATATTTCCCTTAGGGCTTAACTACTGTATGCTAAATACCTGACTTTTCCATAATCTTTTGTAATCTTTTGATTCTCTGTTCCAACTGCTGTTCTCCTCCATAGTAAGTACTTCAGTCAGTTAGTGTCCCCCTGGAAAGTGGAACCTGCAGAACTGAGCATAGTACTCCTGGGAAGTCAGTTGAAAAGTAGACCAGCCCTTCTATTCAGACATTTGAATTTGGATGGAGCCCCAAATCCATTTAGATTTTTTTTTTTTACAGCTGCTTTACTCTCTTGACATACATTGAGCTTATTATATAGCAAACTGAATTTGTGTACCTTCAATCAGATGGCTACAATTTTTTCTAATATACATTTTGCCTAAACCTCTTTATCCAGTTCATGATACTATAAAAATACTACAGGATACATTGCTATGATCAAGATAGTCACTGTGTTTAGCAATTCTATTATCTTTTATTCTAGTCTAATAACTGTATCCCAAAGGGCTGTGAATTTCCTTGGACATTCCTTGGTTTTAGTGGAACTTTGCCAGGCTGCTGTTGGTAACGACTTTGCCTCCTGGATGTTCATAAGATCATCTTGTGTAATAATACAGTTTTGTGATGCTGCTAGAGATCCATTCCCCATTCACTGGTCGATATAATTTGTAGAATCTGCGTTTGAAAATTTTCTTCCCCTTTTTTGAAAGTTGGGATATTTGCCCACTTTCAGTTTTACATAATCTGTTTTGTTCTTCATAATCACACATACATACTCAGGCACACACAAGTGAAATCAGTGGGAGGAAGTGTGTATGAAGGAGCAGCCGAACCACATGAGGGGAGGTAACCATAAAGTGTGCAGTTGACACCTTGGGTCCGGAGAGGAGGAAACTGAGGAATGTAAGAGTATTTCTGGTAGATTCTCGGGATCAGGGAAGGCTCTTTAAATGATAATGTTACCAGTGAAACACTTGCCTCAGGCACAAGATCTAAGGAGGTGGCCCAAAGTTCACCAATCAAGGTAAATAATATATTAATACTATATGTTTTTTGAAATCGAGCAATGAAAAAATCCATGGTGATCAAAGTACCAAAATTTTAAATGCAGGATCGATATGTTACAGGCTTTCATGGCCTAGTTCTTTCTTTTTTTTATTTTATTTTTTCCTGTTTTTTATTTATTTTTGAGAGACGGAAAGAGATAGCACAAGTAGGGGAGGGTCAGAGAGAGACACACACACAGAATCCGAAGCAGGCTCCAGGCTCAGCTGTCAGCACAGAGCCCGACGAGGGGCTTGAACCCACGAACTATGAGATCATGACCGGAACTGAAGCCAGACGCTTAACCGACTGAGTCACCCAGGCACCCCTCGTGGCCTATTTCTTAATAACAACTTCACTGAGTTATAATGCACAGATAAACAAGCAACCCATTTAAAATATAGAATCTGGTGGTTTTGAGTATTACTACACTCCATTTTAGAACATTTTATTATGCCAAAAAGAAGCCCTGTACCCAAACAGTCATTTCCTACTCCTTTCCCTCCCCATCTCCCCAACCTTCCCAGCCCCAGACAACCACTAGTTTACTTTTTGACTTTGTGGATTTGTTTATTCTGGGCATTTCATATAAATGGAATCACACAATATGTAGTCTTGTGACTGGCTTCTTAGAAGGTTTCACTTTGCCTAGTGTTTTCAAGGTTCATGTGTGGCTGAATAATATTCCATCCTGTGTTTATACCACATCTCATTTATGTAATCATCAGTTGATGAACTTTTAGTTGCTTCTACTTCCTGGCTATTAGGAATCATATGGCCATGAATGCAGATTTCTGTGTGGATCCATGTTTTCTTTTCTCTTGGGTGTATACCCGGAAATGGATTGCTCGATCATATGGTTACTATGTAAAACCCTGTGAGGAAATGCCAGACTTCTCTAGAATGGCTATACCATTTTTTATTCCCACCAACAGTGTGTTCTGGTTTCTCCACATCTTCCTAATCCGTATCATCATCTTTACTATAATCATCCTAGTGGGTGTGAAGTGGTTATCTCATTGTGGGATTGATTCGTATTTCTCTGATTGGTAATGACATTAAGCATCTTTAAGTGTACTTGTCCATTTGTACATCTTTTTTGGAGAAATATCAGTTCAGATCCTTCTCCCATTTCTCTTGTCATTCTGTTATTTGTGGAGTTCTCTCCCTTGGACCGGGACCCCCAAATGTGGCACCACCCGATTGGGTGGAAGTCGGTAGTGTGGACAGTGAAAGGATTCGCCTGCAGCAGAACAAAGGAGATAGAAGTTTCTTGAATACATTGCAAGGGAGCACAGGCAGGACAGCAAAGCAGAGACTGGCTGCAATGAGGCAGTGGGTGGGGGCTGTACTTAAAGGGAGAAGGTGAAGGGAGGTATGGGGACATTTGGAATTTCCTCCTTTTTGGTAAGTCTTCTTAGTTGGAAGTAGCCCACTGGTTAGTTAGGGTCTATGAATATTTTGAGGTGGGGTGTGTAATGGGTCTGTTTGTATTCAGCTGGGGGTTGGGGTCACTCACTATGGGCCCTCTTGCCTTGATCAAGTTTCCATTGCTCAAGTCTGTGCCCTAAAAAGGGCCTCTATGTTATTGAGCTGCACAAGCTCTTTATATATTCTAGCTACATGTCCCTTATCAGACATACGATTTACCAAAATTTCCTCCAGTTCTTTGGAACTTCCCTCTTCCTGAGGGAAGCACAAAAGTCATCTTTAATTTGTTGATGTCCATTATCTTTGTCTTTTATAGCTTGTGCTTTTGGTGTCACATCTAAGAAACCGTTGTTTAATCCAAGGACACAAAGATTTATGCCTGTGTTTTCTTCTGAGAGCTTTATAGCTTTAGCTCTTACATTTAGTTCTTTGATCCTCATGGCCTATTTTTAAGAAGCAAATTGCATGACATTTAAGACTCAAATTCCCTCCTCATTCGAACTTCATCTTGAAATTAAGATTAGGAGAAAATGAGTTTAGCAGAGTCCTTCCTTACAGGGGACACAAAGAGTTGCAGGTTTATAAGACAAAGATGTACTAGGCCTCTCCAAAGACTTTATCGTTATCCGAATTGATTTTTAAGGCGACCTGGAAGTATGGACTGATTGACTCTTCGCAGGTGGCCTGAGGTGAGCGAACTGTGGCCTGAAGTACTTTCACGATGACTCAGGGCCTCCTCTTCTCCTTGTAGTTGGTTCCTCAGGCCAATGCTCTGCCCATAGTGCCTCCTCCCCACCTGTCCACCCCACCTGCCTCCTGGTGTGGCTGAAGGCAGCTGGGTTTTCCCAGCGCCTTTTTTATGTATCAAGATAATGATCAGCTCTGTTTCTTCCCACATGAGCCCCCCTCCCTCCTCCTCTGCCTGCCTGCCTTGGAGCTAATTCATACATACCTCAGGATGCTGCTTTAAAATTTTTTTCCCTTCCTATAGATAGAACTTAGGAGGTTTCCATGGAAACTCCTGGCCAGAGGTAGGGGACTTTGGAACAAGGGTGAGATGATTAAGCTTTGCTCATTTCTCTGGGGCTCTGGGAGCGTCTCCCTCCCCCCAACCCCTCCCTCCTGAACCCTTCCCCGGGAAGCTCTTGGATGTGTTTTTTTGTTTCTTGTTTTTTGTTTTTTGTAAGGTGCCCTGGGAGCCCCGGGAGTCTGTTGTGTCTTAGGAAGGCACAGATGGCGGTGACAGTGGCCCTGAGGGTTGTAGCTCAGGAGGAGGGGAGGAGGCTGCTGGGTGGTTGTCGAGCAGCTTCAGAGAAACTCATGGGGTGTGTTTCACATGGGTCATGAGGCAAGTCCCGATTAGAGAGGCAGGGTTCCAGACCACCACCATCGTGTTCATGTTTGTGGACAGAGATGGAAGGGCTTCTGGAGGTGACCACAGCCATCCCTGTGCCTCTGGATGGTGCTGTGTTTAATCTAACATGGAAGCCAACTGACCCGGGTGTCTGCATTTATGGAGGGCAAGGCTTTTCTGAAAATCCTGAAGGAGATTTGGGGCTTTGGGACACCTGGACTGATGGTACCTTGAACTGTGGTTAAGAATCTAGTCCCAGGGGTACCTGGGTGGCTCGGTAGGTTAAGCCTAAGGTTAAGTGGTTAAGCATCTGACTCTTGATTTGGACTCAGGTCACAATCTTGTCGTGGTGAGATCAAGACCCCGTGTTTTTTCTTTTGTTTTGTTTTGTTTGGAGATGCTGAGTGGGAGCCATTTAGATAGAGTCTTCGTATCGACTGACCTCCCAGACATCGAAGGCAAATCTGGGGGTGGATGTGTGAACTGTGTGATGGGGCTTCTTTTTGGACACCAGATAATCCTTGTTGAGAGAGTATCTACAGTGCTTCCCTCTAAAATCTCGGACTGCCTTGGGATTCACACCCAGCTTTGGTTAGATCGAGGTCGAACCTGGGCAAACCTGATCCCCGATTCTTAAGTAGATTAGGTCTTAGCTATAGATGGGGGTTTACACCTCTGAGAGTTTGGGCCATTGCTTTTTTTTTTAATGGTTTTAATTTATTTTTGAAAGAGGGGTGGGGAGGGGCAGAGAGAGAGGGAGACACAGAATCTGAAGTAGGTTCTAGGCTTTGAGCTGTCCACACAGAACCCAACACAGGGTCGAACCTGTGAACTGGGAGATCGTGATGTGAGCTGAAGTCAGACACTTAGTCAACTGAGCCACCTAGGCACCCCTGGGCCATTCCCTAGAGTGGTCTGGGCCAAGTCCAGGGCAGGAAGATGTTGAGATTCTCACATATGAGGTCTTTTTCTGAATATCAGATCTCAGGCATTCACAAAACAACCAACATTCTGGAACTAGAAGGGATTTCAGAGTCCAGAGGGGCTAACATGTGGCTAACATATATTAAACATATAGTAAAAGTTCCCAGGGGGCTGTGGAGTTACCACAAAGACTCCAAGAAATCACGTATACACAGCAGTCCTTTGGACTATAAACATCACCACCATCTTTTGGGACTAGACTATTTTTTAATACTGAAAAGCAACCCCCATAGTTGAGAAAATTGCAAACTATGGATTTATTTTAACTCCATTATCTTACAAACTAAATAAACAGGGGTCCAGGTAGAAAGAGTTGAAGTGGGGACTGACCTGAAGGCTCAAGCTAAGATGGAGACCTCAGGCAGGGTGGATATTAGTGTCAGGAGTGGGCACTCCCTGCTCTGCTTACCCACCCTGTGGACAGTGTGGACAGTGCTGTCCCCAGGGCAGAGGACGCATCCTGTGTCCCCACACCTAACAGTGCTGGCTCACAGTCCAAGAAAGAAACTACACATGAAAACTGAAACTTAGGTAGTTTCACCTTCCCAGGATAAATGAATGACATCAACAACAGATAAACTAAAGGTGTTTTTGTAGGGGTGAGGGGGATGGGGATAGGGAAGAGGAGACAAGGAAGCGGCAGTTCTGAGGGTATTTTCATTACCCTTTTGCAAAGCAAATTAATAGTTTAAATTAAGTTTTTATCGCAGAGTGTGAATCAAAACAGAAAGCTAGCTTCTCTTTCAAGACCAGAACTGGAAAGAGCTTTGAACTTGAACCTAATTGTAGCTTCAAATGTGGTGCATTTCTCCCCACTTCTGAGCCTGGGTCAGTTGAATCCAGGATTTGTGTCTCTAGGGGATTTTTAAAAGAATTGAGAATGCTGAGGTTCATGATTAAGCGTCATTGACTCTTACTACTTTGGGTCTGTGGTTTAAACTGATACTGAACTTCAAGGTTCAGCTTAGAACTTGCTCAATGTTGCGAAAAATACCTCAATTTTTTTCATTCTGAAGACCTTGCAGATGGTTGATGTACATACGTAAATGTGGTATTTAAGGTCGTGGGGAAATGCATGCATGTGGAAATGACCATATTACGCATTGTGAAAAAGCATCCAGGAACATAGGGGAGCATGTAGCTTGTTGGGGGCGGGGCAGGACACAGACAGGGGGATGGGGGAGAGTGGATTGGAGGTGTGGGCGAGCTTGGGGAAACCAGAAAAGCATGTTGACCACAGCTATAGGGGAGGGCTGCCTGACAGGAGCTGTGGTCTTTGGTGTAATGGTATGGTCAACTCATGGTGATGTGCCAAGGAGACATTTGACGTCAATTCTGTGTCCCCATTGTCCTCTTGCCCTCCCATCTTCAGCCATTGCCTCCCTCAGCAGGTCACAGCCAGAAGCCAGAGGGCAAGTGAGACAGTTCTGTTGTCCATAAGGGTCAGCCTTAGGAGCAAGAGAGAGAAACCTAGGAGAGATTTGGTGGATGAATGGAAAACACCCAGCACTGGGCCAGAGTTGAATGTGTAGCTGGAGGTAAGGGAAGCCTGGTTTCTGAGAATACTCAGGTGCTCTGGCTCACCTGGATTTGCACTTAACAGTGTTTTCTACTTCAGAATCTGTCTTTTTCACCCATTCTGTTTGTTTCCCCCTTCACCAGGCAGTAACCTCACTTCCCAGTTGTGACATCTTGATTAAGTGGAAAGTACATGGGCTCTGGAACTAAATAATATTAGCTTGAAATCCCAGCCCCACTACTTATTAAATGTGGGACTTGGACAAGTTACTAAACTTTCAAGTTCTAGTTTTCTTATTTGTAAGAAAGTTGGGGAGGGGCAGAGAGAGGAGATAGAGAATCCCAATTAGGCTCTCTGCTATTAGCACAGAGCCTGACATGGGGCTTGATCTCACAAACTATGAGATCATGACCTGTGATCATGAGCTGAGCTGAAATCAAGAATTGGATGCTTAACTGACCAAGCCACCCAGGTGCCTCAGCTGGCTACTTTCTCATAAATTCTCTACCTGTGCTATGAGTAATGAATTATTTCCTCTTTCCTAACTTTTCCATCTTTCTCTCTTTTTTAAATATTTATCTATTTTTGAGGGAGAGTGGGGGTGGGGTGGGGAGAGGCAGAGAGAGAGAGAGAGAAAGAGAGAGAGAGAGAGAGAGAATCCAAAGCAGGCTCCAGGCTCTGAGCTGTCAGCACAGAGCTTGACACGAGTCTTGAACTCATGAACCATGAAATCATGACCTGAGCTGAAGTTGGTTGCTTAACTGACTGAGCTACCCATGCGCCCCAACTTTTCTATCTCTTGCTTTCCAGTGGTTCTTTTCTCTTTAAAAGTATACTTACTTCTTCCTGATGTTGAAAAAGAAATCACTTTCTTAACCTTAATAGCCCTCTGCTCTGCCATATCTTGACTATTGTTCTTTTATTATTCTGATGTTCTATAAAAATCAGGGCACACTCATTTCCCCAAGTTTTACACTGCCCTTTGATATCTTAATGCCTGCAAACTGGTTTGTTTTCTACCATCATGCCAAAAATTACCTCCAAAGTCTTTGACTCCTAAATGCCAGTGGTTTCTTCCTAGACCTCACCTTACTTCACAGTGTTTGACATTCCTAGTCATGTTTATCTCTTGGTTTCTGTACTGATGTACTTCATCTTTGGTTTCTGTACTGGGGTACTTTCTTGGTTTTCTGTTGGCCTAGTTCAGTATTCCTGCCCAGGATTTCTCCTTCTCTTTGCCTTCTCATCCTCAAAGTATAGGTGTTGCTAGTAACTGGTCATTATCTGATTGTTTCCTCCTATTGCTTCTATCTACTGTAAAGCTCGTGAAGGTGGGGACCTTGTCTGTCTTGCTTACTGTGTTATTCCCACCATTGGACCCAGTATTACAGTGCTTGATGTATTGTGAGTGTTAAACAAACACTTGTTGAATGGAGAATAGATTATAATATTCCTCCAGTGTTTCTTTCTTAGCTTTCTTCTCAACTATATACTCCCCAGATAAACATCTCTGTTTTTGAACTGTCGATCAAGGGTCAGCAAGTGTTTTATTAAAGGGCTTGGTAGTAAATATTTCACGCTTTCAGGCCATTTGGTCCCTGTTACAATGCATCAAATGTCCCATAATAAAAAAATTTTTTTATGTTTATTTACTTTTGAGAGAAAGACAGAGTGTGAGTGGAGGAGGGGCCGAGAGAGGAGATGCAGAATTTGAAACAGGCTCCAGGCTCTGAGCTGTCAGCACAGAGCCTGTTGTGGGGCTCAGACTCACGAACCATGAGATCATGACCTGAGCCAAAGTCAGACACTTAATCGACTGAGCCACCCGGGTGCCCTTCAGCTCTCCCATTATAAAGCAAAAGTAACCATGGACACTAAACTTAACAGATGTGGCTGTGTCCCAATAAAACTTTATTTATAAAATCATGTTGTTCCTGGTCATAATTTGCAGACCACTTCATTGGCATATATTTCCAAACAGTAGATATTGTCATGTGATTGACTTAATGGCACCTCGCATTCAGTTTGGGTGACCTGAAATTATCTTTTTCTTTCTTCATTCTCCAAAATCTTCTTCACTTGCTGTGATTCGTAGCTCAGTTTATATTATCTTTGTTCTGGTTATGTAGGACAGAAACTTAAGTTAGCTTTATCTTTACCCTTCCTTCCCCTAGTCCAGTCTGTGACCAAATTTGACCATTTCATTTCTGCAGTAATTGTCACTCAGTCACTGCTGGAGCTTGAGCTCTCATTTACTTTACTTTGATCACTGCATTTGCCTCGTTGTCATTGATCCCATTGTTCTTGACTTGTGCCACTCAAACCACCCTTCCCACACCTTTCTTGGTTTTCTGTTGCCTAGAAATTTTTTAAAAAATTATTTATTTGTTTTGAGAGAGACAAAGAGTGCACAAGTGCACAGGGACAGGGTAGAGAGAGAGGGATAGAGAGAATCCCAAGCAGGCTCTATGCTGTCAGCACAGAGCCCAATGTGGAGCTCAAACTCATGAACCATGAGATCATGACCTGAGCCAAAATCGAGAGTTGCACGCTTAACTGACTGAGCCACCCACGTGCCCTAGTTGCCTAGAAATTTTAAGTTGAAATTCTTTACCCTGGTTCATACTTTTCTTGGTTTTACCTTCTTCTTGACTTCTAACCATTCCTTCATGCCTTTGTTCTTTCTTTCCTTTTATCCTGGAAGAGCTTTCCTGTCTCCACTGCCCATGAAAATCTTTATGCTCCAGGACCCAGATTCAATGCTACTAACCTGGAGGCCCTCCCTCGTCCTCCCTAGCCTGAGTGAATCACGTATCCTACTGTACTCCCATTCTGCCTTGTAGTGTGGTCGGATGATGGATCACACCTCCCTTCCCCTCCTTAGATTATAAGCTTCTTGAAGGCAAGGGCCATCACGTCTTCATCCTTATAGATTCAAATTTAATTTAAGCCTTGCTCAGTTGAATTTAAGCACATCTTTAACCCTAAAACCCTTTACTTAGGGTCATGGGATGAGTCCCATTGGATGGTAGAGATCATAGATCCTTCGCTGTATCACCATATGTGTATATACATGTGCAATAACCGTATGCCTCTTCCAGCATCTGCCTTTTTTGGTTCCTTCCCGGTCTTCACTGTTCTGCTTTGTAGAGTAGGTTTGGGATCATACTATGTGAGTGTCTGTATCTGGCTCTGTCAGAAGACATCTTGGATTTTCAGAAAATTGTATAGGCTTTGAAATTTGACAGAGCTGAGTTGGAATTCTAGTTTTTGACCTAGCTGTTGACCTTGAGCAGGTTATTAAACCCCTCTATATCTAAGTTTTCCCATATGTTAAGTGAGATCCTAATACCAACATCATAGGGCTGTAATGAGGATGAAATTAGGTTTTATGTACATCTTTCCCTTCCCTATCTGCCTGCCTTCTATCACAGCTTCTCCATTATTTTTAAAGAGTTTCAGACTTGTTAGTAGGGGTGACTTCCAACATTCTATGCAGAAGATCCCTGGTTGGAGTCAGGGGCCTCCTTTCCCAAGTGAAATCCCTCTCATTGTGTTTTCAAGGCACTCAGTTTCTTCCAATTCCAGATTCATAGAATTTCACTTTTCATGTGACTCACAACATACTTGTTTCTCCCTTATGACCCAGCAATAGCACTGCTAGGGATTTACCCAAGAGAAATGCTGATGCATAGGAGCACATGTACCCCAATGTTAACAGCAGCATTGTCAACAACAGCCAAATCATGGAAAGGGCATAAATGTCCATCACCTGATGAGTGGATCAAGAAGATGTGGTATATATACACAATGGAGTACGACATGGCAATGAGAAAGAATGAAATATGGCCATTTGTAGGAAAGTGGATGGACCTTGAGGGTGTCATGCTAAGCGAAATAAGTCAGGCAGAGAAGGACAGATACCATATGTTTGCACTCATAGGTCTAACAGGAAAACAGGAGAAACCTAATGGAGGACCTGGGGGAGGGGAAGAGGGAAAGAGAGTTGGGGAGAGAGAGGGACGCAAAACTTGAGAGACTATTGAATGCTGAAAATGAACTGAGGGTTGAAGGGGAAGGGGGAGGGGGGAAAAGAGATGGTGGTGATGGTGGAGGGCACTTGTGGGGAACAGCACTGGGTGTTGTATGGAAACCAATTTGACAATTAAATATTTAAAAAAAAATAGAAAGCTCCCCAATTCCTGCTGACATTAGTGGATGGGAGGTAGCAGCAGCTAGCCAGAGCATGTCCACCAGACAAACCTCTCTTGCTGGCTGGGAGATGTTTAGCAGGTCCTTTACCCTGTTCTGGACTGAACTGTGATAAGAGGGTGTTAACATTGGCTGGTCTTGGGTGTGTGAGGGAGAAAGGAGGGAGCATCTAGTCTAGTATGTGTACATTGAATGAGCACACTACGCATTGTTGAGCTCCAGTTGGAGCAAGATTGTAACCATTTGTTAAATGCTTGACGGGCCTTTGGGGAGAGGTCTTTTCTGTTTGGGTTCCTCTTGGAAGGCAGGTGGGATAAGAAAGGTGGAAATGGCCAAAGACCATCCCATCTCTGAACCTCCCAAGACAAATTACAAATCACCCCAGTTGGGGTATGCAAAGCTGTTGAATTCCAAGATGCTGGCATTTTAAGACGCATCATCTGTTTTTATAGGTAATGGCTCTGGATGTGAAGTATCCCTAAGGAAAAGATTTTTCAGAAAAGGACTAATTTGGCACAGCCTTCTTGGGGAGTCACAGGTCATAGTAGATTGCCACATGCACCAGAAATGCAACATGTTTTGACATACAGGCCTACACACACACACACACAGGAGACCTAGTATTTATCAGCATAGACTGACTACATCTAGAAAGAAGGGAGGAACAGAAACTCCCCCCAAAGTCACTGAGTTACCATTCTTTGTGTGGTAAATGAAAGATTCCAGCAGGTGTGGGCTCTTGTGCTAAGTTGAGCAGCTTTTGAAGGCTTCTCAAAGGACAGACCCCCCTGCCCCTGCACCGGTCCAGTTTCTGCCTTCCACTCAAAATCCCACAAAACAAGGGATGTAACAGATTCCTTGACTTCTTGGATTTAGGTGCTGGCGTCCCTGGTCTGAATTTACATGAAAACAATCCTCAGCCTGCTCCTGCCTGCCCCCAGAGTATCTTGTATGGCCTGCTGTCATAGAGTATTTGTGCCCTCCCAAAATTAATATGTTGAAGACGAATCCCCAAGGTTATGGTGTTTGGAGATGGGATCTCTGGGCAGGAGAGCCCTCATGAATGGGACTAGGACCTTTATAAAACAGACCCCAGAGAGCTTCCGTATTCTTTCCTTTGTGAGGACACAAGGAGAAGACAGCCATCCATCCGTGAACCAGGAAGTGGGCTCTTACTAGACACTGAATCCGCAGGTGCCTTCATCTTGGGCTTCCCAAAGCCTCTGCAACTGTGAGAAATACATTTCTGTTGTTTCTAGGCCCACCCCCACCCCACTCCCCAGTCTCCAGGATTTTTGTTTTTTTGTTAGAGGAGCATAAGTGAGTTAAGACAGAAAGTATTACCAAGACAGGTCATGTTGAGATCTCTCTTCTAAGGTGAGGGGTCAGTTGTTTGCATCAGGATCCTCCTACAAGAGAGAATTGTTTGAATTTGTAGCTATTCTTCATTTGGGTGTGCTGCTTTGGCCCATTTGCCCAGTGACCTGAAAAGCTCCTGGTTTTGAGTGGGGCCCAGAACAGAAGGAAGGCTCCGCAGTCCGGGCTGCTGCACAGGCCACTCTGCTCCTTGGGCTGTATGGTCCAGCACATCCAACAGCACCTGAAGTGGCAGTAGCAGACAGGGATGCTGTTCGGAGCCTTTGGCAGACACCAGGACGTCATTTGCAGCACGAGCCTTCTAGGATTTTGGAGCAAGGCCCTCCCATCCTCTGCAGATAACTGCCCTCCTTTCAAGAAACAGGTCTTGGCTCTTGGTAGAAACGAAACGCTTCACTGTGGGCCACTGAGACACCGTGAGGCCTGAGCTGCCCAACATGAACTGAGTGTTCTCTGACCCACAAGCCTTTAAAATCGCATGTGCACAGAAGCTTTCCCGTGAACGAATGGAAGTGGGGGTGTAGATGTGATCAGGCCCAAGCAGCTCCTAAGGCACAAGTCAGTTACATGAAGAAGTGACCCAAATGTCCATGGCCCCCATTCTTGTCTTTTCTCTTCTAGCCTGCACCTAGAATTTTGGGGAGTCCCCTGTTATCATTTGACAGAGGAAGAAAAGACTCAGGTCTGATTTATAGATGGTTAGAGAACCAGGAGCCTGTGGGGTAAGTAAGTCCTAGTCTGAAGGTGAAAACCAGGGGAACCAATGGGGTGAGTCCCTGTTCGAGGTCAAAGGCCTGAGAACCAGGTGTGATGATGTCCAAGGGCAGTTGAAGATAGATGACCCAGTTCAGGCAGACAGCAGACGCCCCCTTACTGTGCCTTTTTGTTCTAGTCAGGCTGTCAATAGATTGAAAGATGCCCACCCATGTTGGAGCGGGTAATTTGGATTTAGCCTACTGTTTGAAATGCTAACTTCCAGAAGCAGCCTCACACGCGCACACGCACACACACACACACACACACACACACACACAAATAATGCTTGACTAGGGATTTGGGCAACACTTCACTCAGTCAAGTTGGCACATAAGATCAACTATCACAATGTGTAACATTTTTTTCTTTGAAATAACCAGTCCCAGAAATGCAGATTATATATAAACAAAAATAAAAACTATCGTTAGTATGGAAAGGGGGAAGAATTGTAAGTTTACAATGGAGAAACCTAGCAAATGTCACCTTCACCAGATGATCAGGGTCAACATCAATAGTGATAAGAGATGTTGATGAGATGCATTCTTTTTTTTTTAATTTTTTAAAATTTTTATTTATTTTCCAGAGAAAGACAGAGTGCAAGTGGGGGAGGGGCAGAGAGTGAGGGAGGCACAGAGTCCAAAGCAGGCTCCAGGATCTGAGCTGTAAGTACAGAGCTCGATGCGGGGCTCAAACTCACAGACCATGAGATCATGACCTGAGCTGAAGTCGGACACTTAACCGACTGAGCCACCCAGGCGCCCCCAATGGTATGTATTCTTGACATGATATATTGAAAATGGCACTTCCTCTGTGGTCTTCCTCCTTAAAACACATAACACCAGTCTAATCTGAGAAAAATACCGGAAAAAAAATCCCAATTGAGGGATATTCTATAAGATACCTGAACAATACTCTTACTATCAAGGTCATCAGAAATAAAGAACGTTTAAGAATCTAGGGAGATATAATGAATAAATGTAATGTGGTAACTCTGTAGTGAAAATAGGATATTAGATAAAAATTAAACCTGAATGAAGAAGTGATTTGATAGTGATGCATTAATTGTTGGCTCAATAGTTGTGACAGATACTTCATGTGGATGGACAGGTTCATAGGGGAAAGTGGGTATGGAATATGTCAGAACTCTGAACTATCTTCACAACTTTTCTGTAACTGTAAAACTAGTCTAAAATTTAAAAAGTTTATTTTAAAAATAGCTATGCTCAAATCAATTCATTAAAGATGAGACTTTCTCGCTTCAAAGGAACCTAAGAACCACCTAGTTGAGGGGCACCTGGGTGGCTCCGTCAGTGGCGTGTCTGACTCTAGGTCATGATCTCACTGTTCATGAGTTGGAGCCCCACATTGGGCTTACTGCTGTCACTGCAGAATTTGCTTTGGATCCTCTGTCCCCATCTGTCTGTCCTCCCACTCCCTCCCCTCCCCCCCCCCACCCCGGCACTCTCTCTTTCTTAAAAATAAACAAACATTTTAAAAAAACCCAAAAAACTAGTCTGGGCACCTGAGTAGCTCAGTCAGTTAAGTGTGCGATATTAGCTCAGGTCATGAGCTCATGGTTCGTGGGTTTGAGCTCCACATCCAGCTCCGTGCTGACAGCTCAGAGACTGTTTCAGATTCTGTTTCTCTCTCTCTCCCTCTCTCCCCCCTCCCTCTCCCCCTCCCCCCTCCCCTGCTCATGTTCTGTCACTCTCTGTCTCAAAATAAAGACATTAAAAAAATTTTTTTAAACTAGTCTAATGCCTTTTAATGTTTATTTTTTTACACAAAAACACTTTAAACAAAATACTAGGCAGAAGCCTAGTTATATGCAAATAAATAAGTGTAGATTTCTCTGAGGTAAGAAAGAGCCCCTGTGCTCCATCCGTTTGGCCCCCTTCCTCACTTCCTGCATGCCTATGGGGCAGTGCCAAAATGCCAAAGAGGGCCTCGCATCCCACAGGGACCAGCTCCTCTCCTTGGACCCTCCTCCCCTGTGACATCCCAGTCTGTCCCCGAACACTGTCCCAACCAGTCCTTGAACACCTCAGGAAATGGGTATCCCCCTCCTGAAAGACAGCTTTTGATCTTTTAATGGCTACTGTGATTCTTAGCATTTGGGGGAGGTTAAGTTGGCATATAATTTCTATCTATTGGCTTAGGCCTATTCAGACTGTGTCAAATACAGTTTTTCCATGGTGATTTTTTTAAGATGCATGCTTTTTATCTTTCCCTGACCACCCCCCCATGATTCATTTTTTGTGTAGGATACATATTCCTGGTCCCTTTAACTGGTTGTTAATGGCATGCCACCTTGCTGTTGTCCTTGGACTCCATATGGGTCAGTCTCATGACTGCTCAACTTGACTCCATCCATAAACTCCCTCTTGGCTTGATCTTCTTCCTCATCCCACTCCGTTCTGGGAGCCCTTGCTCCAGCAACTTTCTTCCCAGTACCTTAGCACTCATGGCCATGCCGTTTAAACGATCCCACCGTGCACGTCTTGTCTCGCCGTGGTTATTTCAATTCTCCTTTACTCTGCTCACCTGAAACCCATAGTCCTACCCCTTGCCTGCTTCATCTCAGCCTTTGAATCATTAGTACTACTTAAAACTAAAATAGAGCTCATCAGAGGAGGAATCCTTCAACTTCTTAACCTCCTACCTGGGGGCACACCTGAAGCCCTACTCCTCTCCTCTTGCGTTCCTGTCTCCTATCCAAAGCTAATTCCACCATCGGTGATTTGGATCTCCTCCCCTCCTGCCTTCTCAGACCTTGTTTATTCTACTGTTCCTTATATATCTGACTGTCTGCGTTCTCCCTGGAATGACTCCTGTCAAGACTACTGAAGTCTTCCTTGGCATCTTGGTTGCATTTAATTAATTCTTTTATCAAATATTTACAAAGCACCTACAGTGCACCAGACACTACCATGTGGAGTGGAGTCACCAGTGAAAGAGGCAGGTGGAATCATAGAGTATATATGGGGCTAGGGAGTTGGGGGAGAAGAAGATAATAAAGGAGGAAGTGAACTTGTAAAATGTTAGGGAGTGGGTCAGTGGCAAATGCTGAAAGCAGAAACAGCTCAGAGTAAGGCAGAGGGTTATTGTAGCTGGATGATCGGAGGAGTCCTCTCTGAGGAGGTGGCATCAGAGCTGAGATCTGAATGAAGGGGGAGGGACTGGCTCATACTTGGATCTGGGGGAAGAGCATGCCAACTGGTGTAGACAGAAGACGATTAATGACCCAGAATTAGGAACAAGTGTGGTCTGAAGAAAACCCAAAGAGCCATGTCGTTGGATCAGAGTGAGCAAGTTAAAAGGGTAGAAGAGGAGATTGGAAGGAGAGGCAAATGCCAGACCTTTGAAATGCTTTTTTGGTTTAGCTTCCAGATTTTTCTTCTGCTTCTCTTGCTACACCTGCTCAGCCTCTTGCAGATCCTCTTCTTCTGTCATTTCAGAATTGGTATTTGTCAAGACTATTTCCTAAGCCATCTTTTCTTCTCTCTGGACATACTGTCCTGGACAGGACACAGAGAAGCCACTCAATAAAGGTTAGTTGACTCACATGACTTTGAGTTCCATATCCATTCTGGTAACTCATCTCAGACTTAACTCTGGTTTGTAGATCAGTGGAATTGTGGCCAATATCCATATATGATGTGACCAACCAAGGATGCAAATGGGATTCCCTCCTTCCTTGTTTTTAGGTTCTACAATCCTAAAAATGTAGCCTCGGTCTTAGTCAGTGCTCTAGCTCTAAGGCATAGCACAGTGTTTGGGTGATCGCTGAATGACTTCATAAGTCCAGTTTAAGAAAGGCAGAATTCATTCCTTGGCAACCAGTTTACACTATTATATGACTGTGAATATCCCTCTTATCACACACATTTCTATTCCTAGAGATAAATTTTCAGACCTTAACAGGCTATGAGTCTGTATTATATTTTGTCCTGTTATACTAGGCTCATTGTTCTGGAACTTAAAGATTTTTAAGCATTTTACTTCAACCACTCAGATTGCTTTCCTTCTGAGTTTTATATCATCTTCTGTTTTTGTTTTTTGTTTTTAATTTTTTTAATGTTTATTTATTTTTGAGAGACAGAGACAGAGCATGAGTGGGGGAGGAGCAGAGTGAGAGAGGGACCCAGAATCTGAAGCAGGTTCCAGGCTCTGAGCTGTCAGCACAGAGCCTGATGCGGGGCTCGAACCCACGAACTGTGAGATCATGACCTGAGCCGAAATTGGATGCTTAACTGACTGAGCCACCCAGGCGCCCCCATCTTCTGTTTTGACAAGAATGCCTTTTGTGTCTTCAATTCAGCAATGATAAGATCACTGAATAGGATGGGGCCAGAAGCCTGGAGAGTCCTCTAGTTAATATGATAATTTATAAACCCTGCTCTATGATCAATAAGTGGGTTTTTAGAATAATGGAATCATTGGGGCACCTGGGTGGCTCAGTGAGTTAAGCAGCAGACTTCAGCTCAGGTCAAGATCTCACAGCTCGTGAGTTCGGGTGTGTCAGGCTCTGTGCTAACAGCTCAGAGCCCAGAGCCTGCTTCGGATTCTGTGTCTCCCTCTCTTTCTGCTGCTCCCCTGCTCATGCTCTGTCTCTCAAAAAGTAAAGAAATGTAAAAAAAAATTAGAAAAAAAAAGAATAATGGAATCATTAAATTGGATGCTATAGGGGACATCGAAGATTCATTAGTCAGGCCTGTGTATTTTGGAGATGAGGAAACCTAGACTCTCATATTAAGTAATTTCACCAATATCACACAGTTCATTAGGGGAGGGATTGGGAGGAGGACCCACTTGCCAGTTACTCTGGGTTTCCATTGGTTATCATTCCTCTTGATTTCTATGGTCTACTCTTCGTTGCCGCGTAACAAATTACTCAAAACCTAGCAGGTTAACACAATAATAAACATTTTTATCTCCCACCATTTCAGTGGGTCAGGAATTCAGAAGCTTGGTGGATGGTTCTGGCTTAGGATCTCTTATGAGACTATGCTCGGGCGGCAGATGGGGCTGTGGTCACCTGAGCATAGATTCAGTTCCAAGATGGCACACTCATGGACTGGCGTACTTGTGGTGAAGATGGTAGGTGTCAGTTCCTTACCACGTACACCTTTCCTGGGAGCTGTTCAAGCGCCCTTAAAACATGTCAGCTGGCTTCTCCCAGAGCCAAAGAAGAGCAAGAAGGAAGCCACAGTGTCTTTTATGAGCTGGCCTCAGAAGTCACACTCTGTCATTTCTGTAATATCCTACTGAGTACACAGGTCACCCTATTCCATGTGGGAGGAGGCGACACAGGGTTGAATACCACAAGGTGAGGATTACTGGGGCTGGTGCACAGGCTGCCTACCACATCTGGTTAGTGCCTCAGTGGAGGCTCTTTTTACTTTTGCCCAGAGTAGAGGAAAGCATCTGGAAGATCTTCCCATCTCTTTCCTTTTGAGTGCAAATCCCATAGAACTGCCTGATGAGTCTTGGTAAAAGGCATCTCTGATAATGTCATCCTTATTATTATTCCTTTACCCTCTGGTTTTTAAAAAGTTTAAAGGTTTCTTGCCAAGATCATATAATTTATTATCCAAACCGTAGCACCTTTGAGAGTGCAAACAAGGTGTACTTAGCAATTATGCATGTACAAGCGAGGGAAATTAATACTGTCTTGAGAAAAACAGGGCTTGAGTTTATCCTGTATATGCCTTCCAATTAGGAATTAGAACATTATTTGGTCCATTTTCTTTTTTTTTAAGATTTTTTTTTTAACATTTATTCATCCTTGAGAGAGATAGAGTGTGAGTGGGGGACGAGCAGAGAGCAATGGAGACACAGAATCTGAAGCAGGCTCCAGGCTCCGAGTTGTCAGCACAGAGCCCAACGTGGGGCTCAAACCCACCAGCAGTGAGATCATGACCTGAGCCGAAGTCAGACACCCAACCAACTGAGCCACCCAGGCGGTCCATGTTTTTACACTGGCAATAGCTCTCTCTCTTTTGTTTTTTAAATCATTTTCTCTTTTATTATCAGCATTGATATTTCTGCTGCTCTATCCAGTGATACCATTTCATGTTTTCCAGACATAGTCAGGATTCCACACATTCCTGATTTTGTGTATACCGTTCCCTCCAGATTTAATTGCTTGTCCACTTCCAGGTCTTACGGACTCCCAATTTCAAGACTACCTACAACTGTCACCTCCTCCTGACACATTGTGATCTTTCATCTCACCCCCCCCCCGACACCCCTAGTATTTTTTTTACCTTTTCCATCCTACCCTTCTTTCTTTCTTTCTCTTTTCTTTTCCTGTGCAACTACTGAGTGTCTTTGTGCTAAGAACTGTTCTGAGTACTTCCATGAACTTAGCCTAATTTTTTTCTTGTAGTTACTTGTGGTCCTGCCCCTTCTAAAAGTTTTTAATCCCTTAAGTCTGGGACTACGTTATACTTATTTAGCAAAATCTCAATGAATGTCACACAAGCCACTGAATATTGCAGGTCCTTAACAAATTTTAGTTTAATGAAATCAAGTTCTGGAAAAGAAACTTTTTGGAAAGATAATTTGATTTTCATACTATGGAAGGGCTTTTCTATTCAAAATGACTTTCCTTCTCAGCTAACACACACATAGAATTAATTAAATGGTGGGATTTTAGAAGTGTGTACAGGAAAATAGTGGACCCTCCTTCCTTTGGGTTTCTTCTACACATCCCCCTATGGCGTAAAGCCAAAGGACACTGGACTGTTTTCCCAAGGAAAGGGATTAGCTTTTACATTGTCTTTTTCTTTTACTTGCCTGCCTTCATCAGAAGGACAAAGGAAATATCAGAGTTTCCCTGGGTGAAGCGTGGATTTTATTTATTATCCAAGAAGTTAAATCTGTTTAAATGTGTTTGTGACCTGAGCCAAAATCAAGAATCGGACACTTGGGGTGCCTGGATGGCTCAGTCGGTTAAGCATCTGGCTTCGGCTCAGGTCATGATCTCACGGTTTGTGGGTTCGAGCCCTGCATCGGGCTCTGTGCTGACGGCTAGCTCAGAGCCTGAAGCCTGTTTCAGATTCTGTGTCTCCCTCTCTCTCTGCCCCTCCCTCACTCATGCTCTGTCTCTCTCTGTCTAGAAAATAAATAAACTATATTTTTTAAAAAAAAAAGCAGAATCGGACGCTTAACCAACTGAGCCACCCAGGCGACCTTGCAAGAATACCTTTTAAACGTCCTTGGGTGATTCCAACAAGTAGCAAGGGTAAGAACCCCTGTGCTCAAACAGAGAGCACAGCCTGGTTGGTTGGGGAAGAGACCCAAGTCTGCCCAAGTTGTTTATGATCTCAGGTAAGTATCGTTCGGTCTTCTGGCTAATGTCCATCTGTGAAAAGGGGTTCTTATCCAAAATGTTTGTGTTCTGCTGAACCATTGAGAGAATCAGGTGAACTCACAGAGAGAAAGAGCTACTAGAAATAAAAACCCTGAGAATCCTGTTATCCAGTGGGCTGTAGCTGCTATTTCTTAGTAGTAATGGCTTGGTCATTCTTCAGGAAAGTGAGCCAGGGTTGACGAGTATACCTAGCTTTGGTGGTATATGGTGGTTTCCTCTTTGCTGCTCCTTCCGCCTCCCTTTACTCAACCACCCTTCCGTGGAGAAGTCTGCCGGCTCGCTCCCCTTTCTTGATTCATCTCTATTTCCTCTGGCTGAAAAGTGCTGCACCAGACACCCCCCAGCATGTGATGGATTTAGAGAAACCTGCCTATTCTTGAGCCCAGGGGTGTCACTTCATGGTCTACAAGACTATCTCAGTGCCTGGAGACAAGGACTTTGCTTCAGAGGATGTCTACCCAGCATCCTGATAGAGTATTATTTGCATTTTCCTCTTCTTTGGACAGAGAGGAAGAAAACAAAACTTTGTACCTTATCTGGCATGATGAGGGTAATAACAGCTGGTGTCTATTAAATATTTTATGGGAGCCAAGATCTTTACTTGCATTACCTTATTTCATATTCATACCAATCCTCCAGCCTGGGCACGGTTATTATCCCCATTTTATAGATGACAAAGCAGTGATGTTGAAAGGCAGAGCAACTTCTCCAAGGTTGCTGAACTAATAAGGGAAGGAGCTCATGTTTGAACCCAGAAGGTCTGAAGACAGAGCTTTTTTTAAACAGACAGTGTGCTAAGCGTCGTTGAAAACAGTTTGTATTTTTTAACTCATTTAATCTCCATGACAACCATATGGACAAAGTGGATTCTCTTCATTTTGTAGATGAAGGAAGGAGGGCTCAGTGAGGTTGAATGAATGACTTGCCCAAAGACACACGGATAAAGATGCAACTGTTGGAACAATAACCTGAAGAAAGACTAAGCCGTGGCCCACATGTCAGAGGATTCCTTGACTTGCCCTGCACTCCCAAGAAGTTAAAGTACAAGTGAAGAAAAAAAACAAAAAGGCAGAGACACCTGGGTGGCTCAGTCAGTTAGGTGTCCGACTTCAGCTCAGGTCATGATCTCACTGTTCGTGGGTTCGGACCCCATGTCCAGCTCTGTGCTGACTGCTCAGAGCCTGGAGCCTGCTTTGGATTCTGTGTCTCTCTGCCTCTCTACCCCTCCCCCACTCACACTCTGTCTCTCAAAAATGAATAAAACCTCTGGCCATTCTGCCGGAGACCTCACAGAGGTGGCACCTCGCAGGTTCCCATTCAGAATGTCGTCCTTACGGTAACTGCAGGAAGTGGGTGTGGGTCAGCTCTGTGCAGAGCTCATGTTCTTCATCACTGGGCTTTCTTTCCCCCTGTGGGCATTTCCTCATCCTGGTGGCTTCCTCACACAGAGTGGCTCCAGTGACTAATGGAAACAGTGAGCAGTGCCCTGAGGTTTCCTCCGTCTGGAGACCAGAAGAACCAAGGGCATGCACACCACCAGACTGGTTTGATGAGAAAAGCTTAGGGTGGAAACCTGGTTAGTGCTTGCCTCATGGGGAAGAGGAAGAATGAATGGAGAAGGCATGTGTCCACTGGGACATACACGCACACAGGGGAGAGCCAGTCAGAAGGCTTCTGAAGCTATGCCTTCAACAACCATCCTGGTCGCTAGTGTCCCAAAGGGGCCATGTTCTCATCTTACATTTTTGTTTTTAATGTTTACTTAATTTTTTTTATGTTTTTATTTATTATTGAGACAGAGAGAAACAGCGTGACTGGGCGAGGAGCAGAGAGAGAGGGAGACACAGAATTTGAAGCAGGCTCTGAGCTGCCGGCACAGAGCCCAACGCGGGGCTCCAACCCACGAACCCCGAGATCATGACCTGAACCGAGGTCGGATGTTCAATTGACTGAGCTACCCAGGAGCCCCTTGTCTTACATTTTTGAAGGAGAAATCTGCCTTCTGGCTTATTTCTGTCCATGTTAGGGATGTCCTAATAGTAATAATTATAGATAGATAATTTTTACTGTTGTTATTTAAATTACTATAAATACTATAAGTATATAACATAAAAGTATAAAATGATAAAGATCAAAATACAATAAGTGACTTATTAAGCAACTTGTAGTGAGTGCTTCTTGTATGCTGGATACTACACTAAGAACACTGTCCCGGTGACGGGGCAGGGACTGTTAACCGTCTCCCCTCAGTACGTGGGGAAGCGGGATGAGAGGGGTTAGCTGAATCTCCCAGTGTCTTGGCCAGTAAGTGACCAACAGGACTCAAGGCCAGGTAGCCCGGGCAGACTTAGACTTTCTGTCCTCCTCTGGCCTGCCACAGAGGCTCACGATCAGTCTCACCAGGACAATCCCTGGAGCTTTCCAGATTTAGAATCCCAGGACCAAATGTTCTGGGTCGGTGAGGAATTTAAGGTGATTCTTCTAGTCTCTCATTAAAAAAAAAAAATCCACCTCATTATAAAATAAAATTACAGGTACAGGGAATGACACAGAGGCAGTAAGGCTCTGCTGGCCATTCCGGAAGTTCTTCTGTGTACCCTGATCTTCCCCCAGACTCTCCCCTCCCCAAAGGAATCACCCCACTGCCTCTTGTGAGCACTGCCTTGTGTTTCCTTGTAGTTTACCATCTACCTGTGACTCTCCTGACATTCTAGCACAGTCTTTCCCACTTAAAATAAAATCCATCTGCTGGGGCGCCTGGGTGGCTCAGTCAGTTAAGCATCGACTCTGGGTTTTGGCTCCGGTCATGATCTCACGCTTCGTGAGATCAAGCCCTGTGTCAGGCGCTGTCAGTGCTGAGCCTGCTTGGGATTCTTTGTCTCTCCCCACTCCTCTGTCCCTCCCTGGCTACCATGCTCTCTCTAAATAAATAAATATTTTTTAAAAATTGACATGCCTCACAAGTCTCTGTTATTCTCCAGATTCACCCTTCATCGGTACTTTCTCCTTCAACTTTATTTGGTGAAGAAGTCTGGGCATCTGACCTACACAGTTCCTTGCAGTCTAGAGTGTGTAGCTAGGGTGATTCTAATGGAGGCCAGCAGGTTCTGTGAACTCTTTATTTCCTGTAGATGAGTTGCTGGACCCAGAAGTTTGATCTGAATAGGACTGATCCGAGTAGATCTTTTTGACAGGATCGTGGGTGGTGGTGTTGTGTTCTCCCCTCAGGAAGCACATGATGTCTGATTGTCTTTGTGACATGTTGATGCTCAGAGTCTAGATTCATCAGTTCACTGAGTGTTGCAGAACGGTGATATGCCATCATTTCTTTTTTGTTTATTTCTTGGAATCCTTTTTAAACGTGATGCTCCCCTTTGACAACTATTTGATTGATTACCTGGTGTCGTGTAGCTCCTACAGAAAGAAAATGACAAATGCCTGTCTTTTCCTGGATTTGCCAGTTTTCAAGATAAATGAGTTAATTCCCTAAACTACTGAAGGGACCACTGAGGATGAGCTGTTAATTTTTGTCCAATTTTAAATCTATTCTCTCATTTTATTTTTTATGTTTATTTATTTATTTTGAGAGAGAGAGAGAGAGAGAGAGAGAAATGGGGAGCAGGCTCCCTGCTGTCAGCACAGAGCCCAACATGGGGTCTGAACTCACCAACCATGAGATCATGACCTGAACCAAGAGTTGGACACTTAACTGATTGAGCCATCCAGGCACCCTACGTCTACTCTCCCATTCTAAAAATAAGGTGACTGAGGGCACCTGGGTGGCTCAGTTAGTTAAGCATACAACTCTTGATTTAAGCTCTGGTCATGATCCCATGGTTGTGGATCAAGCCCCACGTTGGGCTCCATGCTCAGCATGGAACCTGCTTAAGATTCCATTCTCTCTCTCTCTCTCTCTCTCTCTCTCTCTCTCTCTCTCTTTCTCAAGTAAAATTTAAAAGGGGCACCTGGGTGGCTTAGTCAGTTAAGTGTCCTACTCTTGATTTCAGCTCAGCTTATGATCTCACGATTTATGAGTTCAAGCCCTGAGTCACACTCTTGTGCTGACAGCACAGAGTGAGAGCCTATTTAAGATTCTCTCTCCCTCTCGCTCTCTCTCTCCGCCCCTCCCTGCTTGCACTGTCTTTCCCTCTCTCTTTCAAACTAAAACAAAAAGGTTTTTTAAATAATAAAGTTTCTAAAAATGAGGTAACTGAGAGCCAGAGAGGTTAAGTTAGTGACTTCACATCACACAGCACATTGGAGGCAGAGCTAGGGTGAGGGCAGTGCTCTCCTGCCTCCCAGTCTATTGTTACCTTCCCCTTTCGGAAGCAGAACCACAGACCTGGAACCCTAGGCTACAAAGTGGTCTCTGAGAATATCCGAAATGGCCAATAAGTATTTGAAGTGTTGTCCAACTTCCCTCCTGGCTTTTTGTCTTTACTATCATGCTCTGCAGCAGGGTTGGGACTCACTGGAGAGAGAGGGGGGCAGCCAGCAGTCAGTGACGTGCCTCCGAGAGGGGAGATTGCCAACCCTGGTGATTCTGCCCAGTGCCAGGGAGCTGTGGGAAGGTGCCCAGGTTGCCATGGAGAGGTTTGCAGCCTTGGCCACCACATGGCACCCCCACCCCCTGACAAATCCTGTCTTGCTGATTCTCAGCAGGAAAATAGGAAGTCGGAGTAGAAGTCCCAACCTGTTAGAGGGAAATTTCAGAAAAGCCATCTCCCCACCGTGTTAACTTAGAGGGGGGAGGGGAGAAGAGATGGGGTACAAAACGACCAGATGGGGTTAGGAGAAAGGAAAGTATTTTGTAACTGTGTGTGTGGGCTTGGGAGAGATGGCCTACATCCTAAAGACTGTTGGGCAGTCCATCGGTCCACACCTACTTCTGTAGCTCACGACCTTCTCACACCCATCTCCTTGTTCTGCTCTCCCCCTTCCCTGCTCCTCTTCTTCCTGCTGCCCTCTCCCCCCTTCCCCTACTCCCCAGTCCTTCCCCCAACTCCCACCCTGCTCCTAGGCCTGGGGTCGGGGAGTGACCGCCAAGAGAGGCCAGTGAGAGATAAGTACACACACATTCCTTTATGTAAGGATGCAAATCCTTGGCAACTTGCGCTTACAGAGTCAGGCAAGGACAAGGCCAAGGCTGTTGCCAGTGACCCTGGGCCTGGACTGTGTTCTCAAGTGCAGTGTTGTGTTTACCCTGCCTAGGAAGGAGAATCACTTGGACGGCACTCTTGGAAACAAAATGAAACTTGACAGTGGGAGATATGCCTGTAGTGTTATAAATTCGGGACCTTCGGGCCAGGGAGTCCCAAGAAGCTGATCACTCTCGTTCTCTTCCTTGGCAGAAGATTTTGGAATATTCAGCCGTATACAGAGCAGAGGGGACAGTAGCCAGGATGCTATGGTGGAATGTTTGGCAAATTTTTAAGTTGTGAAATTAATCTAATGAGTCGTGATCAGAATTTAATAAAAAATGAAATAAAGTAGACAGCGGGACACTTGGGTGGCTTAGTTGATTGAGTCTCCAACTCTTGCTTTCTTGCTCAGGTCGTGATCTCAGGTTGGTGGGTTCGAGCCCTGCATCAGGCTCCAAGCTGGCGGAGCAGAGCCTGCTTGAGGTCCTCTCTCTCTCTCTCTCTCCCTCTCTCTCTGCTCTTCCCTCACTCTCTTCCCCCCCTTCAAAATAAATGAATAAACTTGAAAAAAATAGAAGAAGAGTAGACATACCAGAGTACATTACAGGGAAATGTTTCATGCAACTCTTTCTGGTGGCGTGTGTTTATGTGTGTAAGAGTGTGTGTGCACGTGTGTGTGCACGCACTGGCTCACAGTGTATTTCTTACTGTCAGACACAGCTCAAAACTTTGAATGTTATTGCTCTTTAAGAAAGTGAAGACTTGGATTCACTGTAGGCTCTGCCATGAAATTGCTGTGTGACCTGTGGTGAGTTGTTTAACCTCTCTGGACTTCATTTTCCTCATCTGTGAAGGCAATGGATGAAACCAAGTGAGTAGATCAAACGGACAATCTCAGAGTTTCTCAAGAGAGGAGATGACATCTTGTCCAATATCTACTGATTTCTCTAAACAGCACCTCTTTCTCTGTTGGCTTAGTTCATTCATTCATTCATTCATTCACCAAGTGTGTTTTGATGTGTCAGATGCTGTTCTAAGAGTTAGAGCATCAATCACTCATTTGGATTCCTCTGTAAGTGGAAATGTAATCATGGAATGCTAACCGTATAAGCTTTGAAAGAGCTTTTTTTTATGCTCAGAAGGGTGACCTGACCCAATAACCCCCAAAGGGAAATCTGATGTTCCAGACTGGAAATTATTATTTTCCTTGAATAGTCTGCCTTTCTAGGAACTCTTGAAAGCACAGAGCATTCACTGAAAGGCAGTTTCTTTAAAAAGAAAAAGCTTCACTTTTAGCTTCTTGACATATTCGTTTGCTCTTCGTACAGAGATGAGAAGCCCCCTTGGAGGACTTCGGGAATGGGGTAGTGTCTTTCTGGCCCATAGGCCAACGACCCCCTTGTTTGGAGGAGGGTACGGTCAAAGGAAACCTGCAGGCTCTTGGCTACCAGAACGCTTCAGAGTTTTAGGATCACTGCAGGGACTTTGGACTCCGAAACCGTCTTGGCCACCAGAGGGCGTTGTTCCACATCACCCAGCGATTTCCCATTTCGGTCTAGGTGTATAAGCTGGCTGTTTTAAACAATGCTGGTAAAATGACCTTTCCAAAGCCAGTAGGGCTGAGTCACGGCCCCTGAGTGCCAAAGCCACAAGCAAATCGATCAGCTGATGCTGGTCTCTCTCATCCCCCCCAAATTAAACCTGCAGTTGCATTCATTGAATCAACAGGTGTCTATTGAGTGCCTTTTATGAGCCAAGCACCTAGCTAGACCCTGGGAATCCAGTCTTCATGGAGGCAAAGCTTCGACTCTCCAGGGGCTCACAGTCTAGGTTTTCCCGTAGACACTGGGCAGATGGCTTGTTGCCCCTCCGTGGTTCCACATCTCGAATCCAGGAATACATGAGGCTGTTTTATAGTGAAGGTGAAGGCTCTAGATGTGAGGATGGTAATCGTGATGATTTCAAATGAGAGACTATGGATCTCTGTGAAAGTGATTTAGGAATGTGGACTTTGGGACACCTGGGTGGCTCAGTCAGTTGAGCATCCGGCTTCAGCTCAGGTCATGATCTTGCAGTTCGTGGGTTTGAGTCCGGCATCAGACTCTGTGCTGACAGCTCAGAGCCTGGAGCCTGCTTTGGATTCTGTATCTCCTCTCTCTCTGACCCTCCCCTGCTCATGTTGTCTCTCTCTCTCTCTCTCTCAAAAATAAATAAAAACTTAGAAAAAAATTTTAAAAAAAGGAATGTGGACTTTTGATGCCTTTGGTATTCTAGCCAAACTTTGGGACGCCAGTGTCGAGCTGATGGTATAACTTCATGGTGATTCCTAAGCCAGGAGTCACTGTTTTGCTGTGTAAATTTTCAAGAGTGATCAGTCTTTCTGGACCCAAGTTTTTCCAGCTGCCCTCAGAAAAGGTCAAGATGCTCAGACTATTACCAATAGAAAGCTAAGTGAAATGGAAGAGAATGACATTACAGGGCATCACACCAGTGTTGAAACCCAACTGGGATTCTCTAGTTCCTTTTTTATGTCTTTACAGCGAGGTGTTTGTTTGCACACCGGATATTGTTTTTCACAATAGTTTGGATAAGTGGAGCATGTAAATGGATGACACAGTATGGCTCACCACTTGCTAAGAAAAGAGAATGGAATGGGCAAAGAATTTGGGGACCTCCTCCTCTCACCCCAAACCTTTGAACCAGGAGGTGTTGTCCATAGGGCAAATTGTTATTTTTTCATTTCTTTTCTTGAATGTTTATTTTTGAGGGAGAGAGAGTGGAGGTGGGGCCGAGAGAGAGGGAGATGGAGGATTTGAAGCAGGCTCTGTGCAGAGAGCTGAGAGCATAGGGCAGATTTTTAAAGTTATGTGAGATGACTTGTGCTCTAAGGCACCGATAGGTAGTGAGCATTGTTAATTAAGTGGAATCTGCTAGAATGATTTGTACTATCTCTTTTTTTTTTTAATTTTTTAAACATTCATTTTTGAGAGGGGTAGGGGCAGAGAGAGAGCAAGGGAGACACAGAATTCAAAGCAGGCTCCAGGATCTGAACTGTCAAACAGAGCCTGATATGGGGCTTGAACCCACGAACCGTAAGATCATGATCTGAGCCGAAGTTGGACACCTACCCAACTGAGCAACCCAAGTACTCCAATTTGAACTCTGTCTTAATTGTTGACAATGAATTCATACAGGATAACCTTGCCTCCTAACACTAATGCTACTCCAGGCTGTCAATACTGATTGATTGATTGATTGATTGATTGATTGATTTCAGGCTGCCCATTTTTAGTTTCTAGAAGTACTCCCTAGTCAAAAGACCGTTGCAGCCGGGAGCATAGGGTGCTTCCATAACCAGCAGATGAAGTGCAGTATTTATTGTTTCAGAAGACTAGAAGCAATGTGGTAAGGACTGAGTGAGTCTGTAACATTTGTCGTCTTCTAAATTTTATCTAGTATTCGCCCAGAGGCAGCACTGATTACGGAAGTCTTTACCAAGAGCCAGAGAAAAAGACTTTTGATTACATGATTTGGTTACATAGGCACTTTCAGGTGCCGGAAAGCCCTTTGAACTGGGGTTAAGAAAACCTGGGCCCCCTGCACTGTCATTGTCTTACCACAGAACTACCAGGCAAATGCTTTCGGTAATTATGGTAATTTAGAGGGGCGCCTGGTTGGCTCAATTGGTTGAGAGTTGGCTCAGGTCATGATCTTTTTGGTTTCTGAGTTCTTCTGAGTTCTAGCCCCACATGGGGCTCTGTGCTAACAGTGTGGAGCTTGCTTGGGATTCGGTTTCTCTCTCTCTCTATCCCTCCCCTGCATGCTTGCTCTCTCTCTCTCTCTCTCTCTCTCTCTCTCTCTCTCTCTCACACACACACACACACACACACACAAATGTAATTAAGAAAGAGCACACCTGACCGGAAATCCTACCTTTGCTTCTTCCTTTGGGACCCATGCAAATTGTATAATTTCTCTGATCCTACTCCATCCTCAATAAAGTGGTATTAGATATATTCTCCGCTTATTGAGGTGTTGTAAATATCATAGCGTGCATATGTGTGGAACTCTCTGGAAGGGCTCTGCAGGGGAGGGATTTTAGTTGTGCTGCTATCTCGTCTGATCTCAGAAATCCCCCATCCTCACCCGTTGATGCTGCTGAACGCTTGCATTTCTCAGCGAGGGCACTTCCTGTCTTCTGTTTTGCCTGCCTTCCCTGCCCTGACACTCAGGAGTTTCTGAGAATGAGGTCACCACTGTCAGTCCCTTGCCTTTGGTTTGAAAAATATGCTCCTTATCCAGGTCTCTTGGTACTAAGTACCAGTAAGAGCCTAATCACCTGGCAAACAGGTGACACCTGCTGGCTGGAAACGCACTGAACTTGGCCTGTGGCTGATGTGGCTTCCTGTAAACATCTACTCACCAGGAGGCCTTATATCCGCTCTCAGTTGGGGCCTGCAACTCTAGTTCACAAAGAACAGACTGACAACCATGACAAACAAACAGCAAAGGCGAGAGGCTTTCGAACATTTACAGTCGTCTCTTTCCAAAGGTAGCTAGTGTCCTCTTCCCTTTTCTTTAGTGGTTGGGAGCAGGTGCCAGACCTGCCCTCGCTGAGTTGTTCCTTTCGAGCTGTGAGGTTAGAATTAATGAGTCACTGGATCAGATTTTAGAAACGGCTTCTCCATTTGTACCTTTCCCTCTTTGACCCCCTGCTGAACATCTCTGATTCTAATAAACTCAGGGAGGCAGGCAGGTGGGCCGAGGTGGAGGGTTGTTCAGAAAGTCTGGGACCAGACCCTCTGGATTCAGAGAACAGAAGCTTTGGGGGACAAGGAAAAAGGAGTTTATTTTATTAAAAAAATTTTTTTATTTTTTTTATTTTTTTTTATGTTTTATGGGTGGCTCAAGTTGGTTAAGCGTCTGACTTCAGCTCAGGTTATGATCTGGCGGTCCATGAGTTCGAGACCCATGTTGGGCTCTGTGCTGACAGCTCAGAGCCTGGAGCCTGTTTCAGATTCTGTGTCTCCCTCTCTCTCTGTCCCTCCTTGCTCATACCTGTCTCTCTCTGACTGTCAAAAATGAATAAATGTTAACATTTTTTTTAATTTTAATGTTTTATTTTATTATTGAGACAGGGAGAAATGGAGCATGAGCAGGACGGGGCAGAGAGAAAGGGAGACACAGAATCCAAAGCAGGCTCCAGGCTCTGAGTTGTCAGTGCAGAGCCCGACAGGGGCTCGAACTCACGAAGTCGGTTGCTTAACCGACTAAGCCACCCAGGCGCCCTGGGAAAAAGGAGTTTAAAGAATCAGAAGAAGGGAAAAGGGAGGGTGGGGGAAATCTTGACGGAGAAAAAAGAGAAGGAAATGGAGGAGGAAAAGGGAGTCAGGATGGGGCAGAGGGAGGAAGACAGGGTAAAAGGAGACATTTTCATTCCAGCCTTCTACTGAGACAGAGCAGAGCAGAGGAAATCAGCCATGCCCAGATGTCCCTTCACTGCTACCCATGTGGGTCTCGAGCTCCCAGGGATTCCCTGGTTCCCATGGCAGTGGCCGCTGCACCCACCCCAGTTACAAGCAGGACGGCCATCTTCCTGAGAGCCAGGACAGCACATGCATGCTGACTCGGGGTTTGAGGAAGGACAAGGAAGACCTAGAAGGAAGATGCCGGCCAACAAAACTTCCAGCTCACTTTATATAGGGAAAGGCAGGGATAGAGGGGAGAGATCTGTAGAGAAGGCTGCTCTGCAACTCGAGTGCTGAATGGCTTCCGGGCACGCCTTCTTTTTTTACCTACAAGACACATCTTCGCTTTCATGCCTACCTGTGGTTTGTTGAGATATGGAAGCGGCCCCTAAAGTGCCCTGTGTACCTCCTGAGGCACTTTCCAGTACCTCCTATGTAAATCTGCAAACGGTTTATTGGCCTTTAAAGTTTTATTTTATTTATTTATGAAAATAAACTCTACCCTTGGCGTGGGACTTGAATTCACAACCTTGAGATCAAGAGCTGTATGAGCTTCTTTTAGTCAGTTATGTGCTCATCAAGGACATGCTACTTAATATCACCTTGTATGGTGTGTGGATACAGCGGGTAAAATAATATCTGCAACATATTTCATAATTAAGGATGGTGATGGGTTTTGTTTTAATGTTTATTTTTGAGAGAGACAGTAAGAGCCAGGGAGGGGCAGAGAGGTGGGGGGGGAGGGAGAGAGAGAAATAGAATCCAAAACAGGCTCCAGGCTCCAAGCTATCAGCACAGAGCCTGACGTGGGGCTTGAACCCACGAACTGTGAGATCATGACCTGAGCCAAAGCCAGATGCTCAACTGACTTAGCCACCCAGGCACCCCAATGATGGCTTTCTTTTAACAATCCCAGTAAGCACATCTCTAGAAATGATAATGTTGGCTCTGTGACTGGTCTGCTGGACTTGGCAAGGTGGGCTCAGTGTTACTGGCTTAGACTGTATTTCCCCAGAGATTCAGAAGGGACTGTTTACACATCTCTAGGTTTGTTGGGGGTTTTTTTCATTTCATTTATTTATTTATTATTACTTTTCTCATCTTTATTTTTGAGAGAGAGAGAGACAGAATGTGAATGGGGGAGGAACAGAGAGAGAGGGAGACACAGTATCCAAAGCAGGCTCCAGGCTCTGAGCTGTCAGCACAGAGCCCGACACAGGGCTCGAACCCATGAATGCGTGATCACAACCTGAGCTGGTCAGATGCTTAACGGACTGAGCCACCCAGATGCCCCATTTTCATTTTAAATTAAAGGAATGGATTTAACTTTGACTTTTTTTTTAGATTAAACATATATTCTCTTAAAAGCAATTATTAAGTAAATAACATCCATAATAATTCCACTTAGTACAACATAGAAAAGTATATGTGCACACGAAGTATTGTATGTTGGTGTATGTGCAAAATCATTCCACTTCCAGCAAATGTAGACAACTGTGTACAAAGGTGCCTAGCTGGCTGAGTTTGTAGAGAGTGGGACTTTCGATCTTGGGGTCATAAGTTCAAGTACCACAGTGGATTGAGAGATTACTTTAAAAACTAGATAAATCCTGTATTTTAAAATAGTTTCATTTCTCCTTTGAGTGAAAATTCCATGATTTCCTTAGTCTATTATGGCTTGTTGCCAACTTTTCACTATTAAATAAACAATCTCTCTTGAATGAGACATAATTATTATTGGGGCACCTGGGTGACTCGGTTGGGTGTCATGATCCTCACTGTCTGTGAGTTCAAGCCTCATGTTGGGCTCTGTGCTCACAACTCAGAACCTGGAGCCTGCTTCAGACTCTGTGTGTGTGTCTCTCTCTCTGCCCCTCCTCTGCTCATTCTCTCTCTCTCTCTCTCTCTCTCAAAAATAAACATTAAATTAAAAAAAAAAGTATTTATTATTATTGTTAAAAAAAGACACAAAACCTAAGCAACATATTAAGTGCCTATTATTAGCCAGGCATTTTTCTTACAGCGTATCACACTTAATTTTCATAACACATTAGTGTGTCATATTTTCCCTCTTTGCCCTGAAAGAAACAGAGCCCTAAATAAGTCGGTAGCTAGGCTAAATCACCCAGCTGGTGACTACAGAGCTAGGATTTGCAGCCCGCTCTGCCCAACAATCAAAGCCTTCCTCCTCCAAACCACAGAAGGGTAAAAAGGTGTTTCTAGTATAGGACTCCACATTTTTCCATGCTGCTTTCCAACAGCTTTGTGCTGTTCTATGAAATCCTACTCCCCGAGGATGCTATTTTCCACATAACTTGGTCTGAGTATCTTTTTTGAGCTAAGAAATGCAAAGATTTTCATCGACTATCTTCGTTCCCAAATAGGTACTGTTTTTAGGTTGGATCCATCTTGAGCTTGAATATTACCTGCCTGGAGTGGATCGTGGAGTATCTCACAGTCCGCCCTGAGTTCCCCTGGACCTGGGCTGTCACCCCCATGTAGCAAAGCATATTCTGTCAAAATGAGAGCTGTGGGGCACTGATGTGCCGTGGTCTTCCCAGTGTTTCTCTCGGTGCATTAATGGTAGTACTGGGGTAACAGGACTCGAATAGAGAACGGATCAACAAAGATCAGGAAACGGAATTATGAGAAGGGGAGACACTGGAAACTTCTGTAAGAACTCAGGGATTGTTTGCATATCCCAGTTTTTCCTTTTGAGATTCAGGAACAAATTGAATGTTCCATGAAGCACCTGGCAAGGGATCGGAGAGACCATGTGGAGTTCGCCTCTGCTGCTCCCTCTCCGAAGGGCCATAGAATATGCATGAGGAGTGAGGCAGTCTTCTGGTTAGTCACTGTTTAATCACTGACCTTTGCCCTTAATGCTTCATTGGCAAAACATGGACTTTGTGGCTTCTAGTGTTTCTAATTCAGATTTTTTTTCTAAGTAATCTCTCCACCCAATGTGGGGCTTGAACTCACAACCCCAGGATCAAGAGTTGCATGCTCTCCTGACTGAGCCAGCCAGGTCCCAGTATTTCTTATTAAAATAGTCTCTTACTCTTTGGCCTCCTGATGCCCGTGAGGGTTCTAGAGAGCATGCATCCCACATAGCCCTGTGCCAGACCACATGGCTGTCGGCCCTCTAGCTCTCAGCCAAGGGTTAACTTGGTATCTTATTATTGAGGTTTGTTTGGGTTTTCCCCCCTGGCATCAGGCTCTTGTAAGTTTTAGAAATAAGTAAAAATGGTTTTGCTCTGGTTCAAAAAGGATTTCCCCCCTGCAGCTGATTTTACTGTAACATATAGCTTAATATAAAACCTAGCATTCTGAAAACAGTCTTCAAAGTGGATTAGGGACATTGTGCTTTGGGCATCTCTGAGGCATTAGTTACAGCACATTGCATTAGCGTTACCAGTGGCTTCTCCTGTAATAAAAGGGACACAAAGATCACCTGTTTGAATAGAAGACCCAAATACTATCTTTTAACTTCTGTTGAGTGTGATAGAGATGATAATTGAATGGTAAAATGACTCCCATTGCAAGGAAGCCATGGAGCATTCTCCAGTTGTTTGGAAAAGGCAAGCACAGACCTGGGAGACGCTGAAAGCCGTGTTCTAGTCAGACCGGCAATAGTAATAGTGATAACGATAATGATCATAACAGTTACTGTTTTCTACCTCCCCGCTTCTCCAGAGGCCTTAAAATAAATGAAACTGTATTTTAAGCTATTCAGTTGACCTCAGTCTTTATCTGTCATGTGTGTGTGAGTGGGAAGGTACTGAAATCAGCCGTGGATTTCATCCATCCAGCGTGGATGACACTGTGTAGAGAAAGTGTAGATTTTGATAGTACTGTGTGTGTGATGTGTGTGTGCAACTAGACATCCCTGGTTGCCTAATGTCTGTTACTACGCTAGTGATGAATATGCAATGCTTATACACATGATTGCCCACATAAAAATAATATAGTTGCTTAGCATTTACTGTGTGTTAGGGACTGTGCTAAGTGCTTTATGTGCATTACCTCGCTTATCTCTCAGAAGAAGGCCATGAGATAGTACTCAGCTGGATTCTGCATATGGGTCCACTGAGGCACTGAGAGCTTAGTGTACTTGTTAGTACATACATAGTGTATCCAGGATTTGAACACAGACGTTTGAGTTCCAGAATACTTGTACTTATTTGCACTTAATTGCTTGCTGAGTTATACCATCTCCCGTAAGTGAAGCAATAAATTAGTATTATACCCTTAATATAATTGAAAAATATATTGCAAATGTCAAGGCTACGCAAATATGTCTGCCAGCTTTGGGAATTCATAGGTCCAGAATTTGTATCTGCACATACCACATTTATATTTATTTCAAACAGACCATGAGATGGATATTAAGAATTTATGCAGTATTTTGTACAAGGCACATATAGTAACTGTGTACTATAGGCATTTGAATGAGTTAGCAAGTCAGATATCAATACAGGACCAGTACTGCCGACTTTCATGACTGTGGTCATTCCAGAGAAGAGACCAGGCTAGTTTGAACCCCAACCCAGCCGCTGATAGCTGTGTGTCTTTTTTTTTAAAAGAAATTTGTATACGGGCACCTGAGTCACTCCATCAGTTGAGCATCTGACTGTTGATTTGGGCTCAGGTCATGAGCTCATGCTTTGTGAGTTTGAGCCCTGTATTGGCTCTGTGCTGACAGTGCAGAGCCTGCTTGGGATTCTCTCTCTCCCTCTCTCTCTCTTCTCCTCCTTTGTTCTTTCTCTCAAAATAAATATATAAACGTTAAAAATATTAGAAAGAAACTTTAAGAAAAGAAAAAAAATACTTATTTTTAAGTAACTGCTGCATCCAATGTGAGGCTCCAACTCACAGCCTGAGATCAAGAGTGTGATTCTCCCTGGATTGGGCCAGCCACACACCTGTAGTTCTGTATCTTTAAATGACTGTCCAAGCCTCATTTTTTTCTTGTTTGGAAATGAGAATAACACCGAAGTCATTGGATTGATTTGAGGATTAATTGAGAAGATGCCTGATTCTTAGCACACAAGAAATGTTAACTCGTCTTCCTAGGATTATACTTGGCTCTTGACCTAATTCAGATCAAATTTCCTTCTTGCCTTCAGCGTAGAACCTGTGTATGTAAATTGTTCTTTATTACGTTTCCCTCAGAAAACAAGCAAATTGTTTCTGGAACCTGGGCCAAACTTACCCATGTAAATTACTTAGCGCCAACAAATTGGAAAACAAAATATTTTCACCACATGTTACAGTCCTGAGGTAATACATAAGAGGGTGCCGATGGTAAAACAGTAACAGGAAGGATGAAATAGTTTAGCTTTTAGAAGCGTGTGGTGACTTCTGTAAATCTAAAACTGTTCTTGAACTAACGTTCATTTATTTAAGAAGTCTTGGTAATGGGTTTCTGGATTCCGCTCTACTGCAATTAATGGATTGCCTTCATGTTTTGTGCCTTAGCAAACAGGCCAACAAAGGCAGTCACAGGATAGGCACTTCTGGAGCCTGGCACCTTATCTAGAAGGAGTGGGGGCTGGCTTCCTCTAAGGTATATTTGTCTGCTTTGAAACTCAAATGGAATAAATAGACGTTTAGGGAAAAATGAGTGATGGCTGAGGAGTGGCAGACATCGTCTGGGCAGGACAGTATGGAACGGGACAGTTATTTTCTTGAGTGTGGGAAGCACCAGAACTCAAGTCTGCCTGGGTTCCCTGAGAGCAGCTGGGAGATTCGCTTCTCTGGAGATCTTCAAAGCGGCGCTGGATGAGTTTCCTTCTCTCAGGAATGGTTACACCAGCGACCATTGTCAGTAAGAGAAAGAAGATTGATTACTCTCCAATTCAGTGTTTTTTAAGAGTGGATAGATAAGTAGCTGTTTCCAAATGCATTCTTGTTCTTTTCTTTAATTGCTCCCCGAAGAGCCATAGTCCAAACACGCTTCGCTGAGAAACCTGAGCTTTTAGTTAATCAGGAATGAATGTTCTGGGCAAAGAGCAATATAGTTCCAGATGACTTCTCCTGGGACCTCCTGTATGATGTCGTGAGTGTGATGTGGTAGTCTAAGGGAAATTATGACTGTATTCGCAGCCGTCCCTAGGGACCCTGAAGGGCCGAGACAGACGTTCTTCAGCCTTGGTCTCTCCAGAAGGGTTTTACGGTGGAGGAGCAATCTCCAGAGAGTTCGAAGCTGGGAAACTAATTGCACTGGGTGCCTTCAAACCTCCTGCACGGCTCTCCCTCCTCACCCCTCCCCCATCACTTATTCATTCACTCCTGTTTATGGAGTATACAGCCTGCCTGAGGCAGTAAGTGCTGTAATAGGATGATAAAGATGAATGGGACATAAATCCTGCCGGGGGAGGGGGGTGCACTTACAGTCTGAAGGGAGGTGGGAAGTGTACCTCAATAATTATGATACAGGAAGATAATGATGTGTTTGCAAAGCACTGTGGGCAGACTGCTTTTTTTCTTTTTAATACTAGCAAGGATTGCTTTAAATGACCATGGAGGATATTCTTAAAGGAGAAAAGAAAGAAAAGAAGCCACAAAAAGAGAATGGGGAGAGTAAGAGTGTGTGCAAACTTGTTAGAGAACTGGAGACCTTCATTAAACTTTAGACCCAACGTGCCCTCCAAGATCTTTGGTTTCTACTTCAATATGAGAACATCCGCAGTAGGTTCAGGCTCTGCTTGAATACTTCCATGCTGGAGACTCACCATTTATTTATTTAACAGTGTTTGGTCATTGAAGGAAGTAAGAGTATCTCCTAAGAATAGTTGCGTGTGTGTGTGTGTGTGTGTGTGTGTGAGAGAGAGAGAGAGAGAGAGAGAGAGAGAGAGAGAGAGAGAGAGAGAGAGAGAGAAAGGGAGAGGAGAAATAGAAAAGGTAGGGCAGTCACCCACCTAGATTATGGTAACCCAATGACACTGCCTGAAGGACAGTGGGACCAGTAGTGCTGAGTGGCTGTTCTTTGAGGGAAACTGGGGAGATTTTATTATGTTGAAGATGAAGCTTAATCTTCTGGGTCCAAGGTCCAAGGATGCAAGAGTGAACTTGCACAGAATGAGATCATGTGAGCAAGCCTTCAAAAACGGACACTCTGTTCTGGCCCGCAAGATTGAAGCCGATGCCTTATTACATCCTGAAAACAGTTAGATGTACCTCTGGCAGCTAAATTAGAATCTGAAGACCACAGAGAAGCTCCTTGTAAAGGTGATTTGGTAAGCTCCCATTTCAGCAAGGGGTCACAAGCCTCATTGTAAGCAGACCAATTTAGTGGAGCCTTGGGCTGCCCATTTGTAAAAGGCCCCACTGTCTGTCTCTTCTGTGTGCTTAGAGGAGGTAGGAGCACTGTATGGACAGTCCTTAATAATAGGAGCCACTGGTCACCGGCACTTGGAGAGCCCTGCTGACTCCTCTCAGATTTACAAGTAAACTTAACAGGTAAGAGGTATTAGAGACATTTGGATACAAATTAGGAGTTAGGGCTATACCGATGTTCTTAGTTGCAAATAAGAAACTGCTTATGTGGCCTGACCATGCCATCAAAAAGATTTCATGCCTGGCTGGCTCAGTCCAAACAGCAGAAGACTCTTGGTCTCAGGGCTGTGAATTTGAGCCCCAGGTTGGAGGTAGTGATTACCAAAAAAGTGTATAAATAAACAAAAAATATATGTTTCTTGGAAGTATTTCTAGAAAGTGAGTTATGCTAAATATTTGGGATAGCTTTTCTTTTTTTTTTAATGTTTATTTATATTTATTTTGAGAGAGAGTGTGTTTGCTCATGAGCAGGGGAGGGACAGAGAGAATACGAGAGGGAATCCCAAACAGGTTCCAGGCTCTAAGTGCAGAGCCCGAGCTGATGCAGGGCTCAGTCCCACAAACCATGAGATCATGACCTGACCTGAGATCAAGAGTTAGGCGCTTAATTGACCGAGTCACCCAGGTGCCCTTGGGATAGCGTTTCTTTTAAAAATGTTTAGAATCCAGTAGGAAATTGGTGTTGATTTTGTGCCATAGTTTACCTAGGGGACAAATAGGAACTAAATTAAACAGGGAAATGTAAAGGATCAGTTTGCAGAATTGCAATCCCAAATATCAATCTGTTTACCAAATTGCAAATCTGTCAAAGGCTTCATGTCAAACATGACGGAACTGGTTTGAATGGTGGCTGGAAACATATTTTACAAGAAGTCGAAATAGAGTAATACAGTAGAGTGGAGAAAACACTGGCTTGGGATTCAGAAAAACTGAGTTTGAATCAGATCTTGGCACTTAATGTTCTTAACGTCTCTGGGCCTCAGTTTCCTCATCTCTGAAATAGAAAAAAACTTCGCTTATCTCACTGGATTTTTACGAGACCTAACTGGGAGAAGACTGCCTGGCTCAAGAAATTCTACGTGAATCAGAAAAAAATTTAGTCCTCTGGAACATTTCTTTTCTTTTTTTTTTTAATGTTTATTTATTTTTGAGAGAGAGACAGAGAGCAGGGGAGGGGCAGAGAGAGAGAGGGAGACATAGAATCGGAAGCAGGCTCCAGGCTCTGAGCCATCAGCACAGAGCCCAATACAGGGCTTGAACTTGCGAACCATGAGATCATGACCTGAGCCCAAGTCAGACACTTAACAGACTGAGCCACCCAGGTGACCTAAGACACAGATAACTACTCTGTTATATCTTTTGTGCAAATCTATATGTTCATATGTTGGGATTAGTTCTATGGAGGTAATTATGTTTAACTTCTTGCTGTGTGTGGCCTTATGAGGGATTTGCACACAGATGTGTGGGGAACAAAGGCAGAATGAGTGTCTGGACTCCAAAGTGTGATTTGTTTATTCTTTACCAGTAAAAACTCCACCTCCAAAATCTTCACTGGAACTAATTAAGGTAGAATATGACCAAAAGATGTTTGATTTACACTAAAGCAGTTTTAGTTCCAGCCTTCTGGCCTTGGCCAAGATTTATCTTGTGGGGACCTTAGCTTCTCATCTCTGAACTTGGGTGGGACAGGACGGAGGAATAATGGACCAAATATCCAATGCAATTGGACTAAATATCTAATGTTTCTTGCATGCCTGTAATTCTACCACCTAAGAAAGCCTTTTTTGCTCATGCCATTTTCCACCTGTCAGACAGAATTAATATATGTCTTCCAAGAGTACTAGCTTGTTTCAAGGGAATGGTTGAAGATATGGGAAATGGGGCTCTTTCTTTTCCTGGAAATAGAGATAACAAGGTCACTCAACATTCAGTGATGTTTTATGTTTATTTGGACACTCTTAAGTTACTCAACAGGTGGCTATCTCATAGAGCATGCCTTATTCAGGTTTAGTGATTGAATAAAAATGTTCATATGTGAAAAGAAATGATCTATTTTAGTGGATTCCTATTTTTTTAGTTGAAAAATTTTTTTAATGTTTATTTTTGAGAGAGAGAGAGACAGAGTGTGAGTGGGGGAGGGGCAGAGCGAGAGAGGGAGACACAGACTCTGAAGCAGGCCCCAGGCTCCGAGCTGTCATACAGAGCCCAACGCAGGGCTTGAATTCATGAACCATGAGATCATGACCTGAGCCGAAGTGGGAATACTTAATCCATCTAAGCCACCCAGGTGCCCTTGGATTCCTTTTGTAAAACAAATGATTTGCATTATATGAATGGTCATTCTGACATGTGCATTTTTTAAAATCTGTGTGTTCACACACCAGGGTTGCTTAAAGCAAAGTAGACCTTTCCAGGTCATAGACTCTGAGAGCTACCCTAGACTTTCAAGCTCACCTAGTATAACCAACGCCCCAAGCCCAATGTCAGGCATTTAAAATACCGTGCAGTCACTGAATCAAGGTGAATGGTGAAGGCCATGGTCCAGAGTGTCTGCAACTTAGAAGAAGTATAGGGGAAATGCAGGCTTGGGGGGCTGCTGGCCACTAAGGACAGCTCGAGGGCAGAGTGGGGCCCGGGTAGCAAACTGGCTCTTCCTGAAAAGTGGGAATATCTGAAAGCGTGACTTTCATTAAAGCAAGAGCTCACACTACCTGCAGAATTTTACAGGAATTAATTATTTACAGGTCCCCTCTCTGGTTGCATTCCTTGTAGAAGGACTGAGAGGTCCCGGTGCCATGGGCAGGGTGGTCCAGATCCGGATTACAGGGGCTGCCGCCGAGAAGCTTCCACCAAGCCCAGCCTTCTTCAGCTCCATCCGGAGTCATAACAAAAACGATTCTAATTTAGTGTGTGTGAGACGGTATGTAAAGGCTAGTATCCCCCTGATGCTTGGCAACCAGGCCATGTTTCCCATCAGAACTAAGCAGGTTTTACAATTTCAGCTTTCTATCTCAAGGTAATAGGTTATTACAGTTCTGTTCAATCCTAGAAGCAAATTGGAGCACTGTGCTCAAACATCTCTTTGGACCTTGATTTGCTTATCTGTAAAGGGGGCTCTTTTCTGATTTACAGAAGGTGGAATGGCCCTGATTTACAGAAGGTGAAGTATCGTCACAAATAAAAGCCTTTTGTGGTTGTTTCAGCACTTGAAAGGAATCATTTCCTAGAGCCTTGGAGCCCAGCTCTTTGAGTGAGTTAAGCTTCTAGCTCTTTGAGTCTTGGACTTTGTTTGCAAAGCCATTTCTTATCTGGGAAGCGTTGCCTTTTTGATATGCAACTCAGTAGAAATCTGTAACCTCCCTGGGCCTGTTTCCTAATCTCTAGACCAGAATGAGTCTCAGAGATAACATGATAGATCAGACCTTCGAAATCTCTGTTACATCATTTCAGAATTTTGTGATCACCAGATGTAAACTCCTTCAGGGCACAGACTTGCTTTCCTGCACCCATGTTTTCCAGTATCTAGAACGGAGTGTGCTTCATAAATACATTTGAATGGGTGAATGAAGGAAGATTTCTAGTAAATCTAGTCTCTTGGTCTTATTCCTCTGTCAATTGAATATTATGATTCAAACCATTCTTTTGTAATTCCAAGAATACATGGGGCTCTCTTTTACACCCTACGGCCTTTCCATGTGTGTTTAGAAGCATACCTCCTTCGGGGCGCCTGAGTGGCTCATTCAGTTGAGGGTCTGGCTTCAGCTCAGGTCATGATCTCATGGTTCGTAGGTTCGAGCCGCGTGTCAGGCTTTGTGCTGACAGCTAGCTCAGAGCCTGGAGCCTGTCTTCAGATTCTGTGTCTCCCTCTCTCTCTGACCTTCCCCTGCTCTCTCTCTCTCTCTTTCAGAAACAAATAAAACATTAAAAAAAAATAGAAGCATACCTCCTCCAATCTGCCTGGAAACGTCCTATGCTGACCCTCAACCTTGGTTAGGTACTGTCTCCTCCAATCTGCCTGGAAATGTCCTATGCTGACCCTCAACCTTGGTTAGGAACTGTCTCCTCCAATCTGCCTGGAAACGTCCTATGCTGACCCTCAACCTTGGTTAGGAACTGTCTCCTCCAATCTGCCTGGAAACGTCCTATGCTGACCCTCAACCTTGGTTAGGAACTGTCTCCTCCA
>NC_043710.1:90599498-90603683 GCF_006229205.1 Suricata suricatta | reverse complement strand
TGAATTTTCGTACCAAATCATAGTTCCTGGATTGTTTTTCTGCTCTCCCTTCCCTCCCAAGGTTTAAAGCAACTGAGGCCAGGGTCATCTTTGATAGGCACTCAAGAAATGTTTTTAGCAGGGTGCCTGGGTGGCTCAGTCAGTTAAGCGGCCAACTTCAGCTCTGGTCATGATCTCATGGATTGTGGGTTCGAGTCCCGTGTCAGGCTCTGTGCTGACAACTCAGAGCCTGGAGCCGGCTTTAGATTCTGTGTCTCCCTCTCTCTCTGACCCTCCTCCACTCCCACTCTGTGTCTCTCTCTTTCAAAAATAGATAAATGTTAAAAAATATTAAAACAATATTTTTAAGAATAAATGAATAGTTTCACAGAAACCTTACAGGAACCCATCACAGCACCCAGTATTATGGTGGGCTTAGAGTCTGGGCATATTAAACACTTTCTGATTGTTTGGTTAAATTACCAGCTAGTCCACCAAGCTTTAATTTTCTTTCCAGATCCAGGCAGAACTCCATTTTTAAGTGGCATAATCATATAGGCACGTTTTGTTCCTCTGAAATGTAACATCTACCAATGATAAAACACAAATACACACATTCAGAGGAAAAAAACCTCATTATTTGTCTGCCCTAAATGCCTCCCACACCTTCTCTTTCCTCCCCCCATACACACACACAGACAAACACACACACACTACTTTTCACAATCCAGCTGTAGGTCCTAGAAGAGTGTTGAACACAATAGATGCTCAATGGCTATTTAAATTCCTCTTTTAACATTTACTTATTTTTTAGAGAGAGAGAGAGAGAGAGACAGACAGACAGACAAGAGTGTGAGCTGGGGAGGGTCAGAGAGAGAGGGAGACACAGAATCCAAAGCAGGCTCCAGGCTCCGAGCTGTCAGTGCAGAGGCCAACGCGGGGCTCAAACCTATGGACGGAGAAGAGATCATGACCTGAGTCGAAGTCTGATGCTCAACCAACTGAGCCAACCCGGTGCCCCGCAAAGGCTATTTAAAAATGACTAGACATTGGGGCGACTGGGTGACTCAGTCGGGTAAGCATCTGACTCTTGATTTCTGCTCACATGATTTCATGGTTCTTGAGATTGAGCCCCCTGTTGAGCTCTGTCCTAACAGCACAGAGCCTGCTTGGGACTCTCTCTTTCCCTCTCTCTCTGCTCCTCCCCTACTCATGAACGTACTGGCTCTCCCTCCCTCTCTCCCCACCTCTCAAAATAAATAAGTAATTTCTGGAATAAGTGGTATAACCTTGCAGCCTCGATTTATTCCTTCTCTACCTACTTTTGAACTTCTGTCAGCATTTCTTGGGGCACCCAAATGTCTCAGTCAGTTAAGCATCTGACTTCGGCTCAGGTCATGATCTCACCAGTTCCTGGGTTCGAATCCAGTGTCAGGCTCTGAGCTGTCACCCTGCTTCAGATTCTGTGTCTCCCTCTCTCTCTGCCCCTCCCCTGCTTACACTCTGTCTGTCTCTCTCTCCCTCGAAAATAAAACATTAAAAAGCTTAAACAAACAAAAAAATAGCATTTCTTGTCTTGCCACTCCACCGCTGTTGTTCTTTCGGAGGTCACCAATGACTGAATTACAAAACCTAATGGAATTATCTCGTTCTTCCTTCTGCCTGACTTCATTATGGTGTTTGGTATGGTTTATCTTTTTGAAATGTGATGTAATTGAAAAAACCATGGGTTTTAAAGTAGAGAGACCCCAGTTTTTTTTTTTTTAAGTTTTATTTACTTATTCTGAGACAGGGAGAGGCAGGGCTTGAACTCAGAATGGTGAGATCATGACCTGAGCCGAAACTAAGAGTTGGATGCACAACTGATGGAGCTGCCCAGGCGCCCCCCACCCCATCAGCCCCCAAGACCCTAGTTTAAATGTGTGCCCATCTACCACTTGCTAGCTGTGTGAACTTGGGCAAGTACCTTTTAACATCTCTTATCACGGGCATCTGGGTGGCTCAGTTGGTTAAACATCCGACTCTTGATTTCGGCTCTGGTCACGATCTCATGGTTGGTGAGATCGAGCCCCATATTGGGCTCTGCGCTGATAGCGTGGAGCCTGCTTGGGATTTCTCTCTCCATATCTCTTAAACCCCTCCCCGACTCATACTCATGTTCTTTCTCTCTCTCAAAATAAATAAACATTAAAAAAAACCCATTTCTATATGCATACTTGGATGTAAATTTTAAAAAAATAAATTTTAAAAAAGTAAAAAAGCATTTCTTTAAAAACAAATAAAAATTAGAAAAATTAACATCTCTTATCACCCTGAAATGGAGTTTTGATTGGGAGGGTTAAGTGGAGTTTTGTGAGCACTTAGCCCAGAGCCTGGCTTGCAGTCGGCATTCAATAAATGTTGGCTCCTTTCCTCCCTGACTTCCGAATCTTCCCTAATTCTTGGTTTTCTTTCAATCTACATCTCTGAATAGATCTTCAGAGGGCTTTTCTTTTGATTGCCCACCTCTTTTATGCTATGTTTTTCTCCTATCCTCTTTCAGATTTTCTCCGTCTTTTACCTGACCTGCTTGCTTTGTTGACATTCCAAAATATGGAATATTGAATAATAGTTTCCAGACTGGGCTCTGTGTATCCCCTATTTTGTTCCTCCAGTACGTATTTCACAGTCACTAGAAATGACGTTCCTCAAATACAGATCAATAGTACCATTCCCCAACCCCGTGTTTAAAGAATAAAAGCCACGTGAAATCATTATTGCACTATATCCTAAGTAACTTGGATATAAATTAAAAAATAAATTAATTTTAAAAACTTAAGAAAAAAAGAATAAAATCTAAACTTTAAGCACTAATCTGATTGTTGTTTATTCTTTTTTAAAAATACAATGTATTGTCAAATTGGTTTCCATATAGCACCCAATGCTCATCCCAACAAGTGCCCTCCTCAACGCCCATCACCCACTTTCCCCTCTGCCCGACTCCCATCAACCCTGTTTGTTCTCTGCATTTAAGAGTCTCTTATGGTTTGCCTCCCTCCCTCTCTGTTTGTAACCCCCCCACCCCCTCCCCCATAGTCTTCTGTTAAGTTTCTCAAGTTTATCCTTTTCCTTTATGACCTTCCATATGCCCTGACTTCTCTCTGCCTATTTTAAAAACTCTTCATGAGTTTCTACTCCTCGTGCCTTTATTACAACCTTTGCTTTATTCCAGAATGTGCTATTCTTCTTTTCTATTGAAATTCATTCATTGTCTTCAAAATCACTTCCTTCATGGAGCCTGCCCAGATCACCCTTTCCTTCTAGTTAAAATCTATCAGTCGGTCCACTCATACCCTGTTGGCACTTATATTTGGCACTTAGTGAATTCTTCCTCACTCTGCTGCGTGTTCCGTTCACAAACCGTGTCCTCTTTGTCTCCCTGTATTCCTAGCTGCCGGGGTCCAGCCCCAGCAGGTCCAGGGGTCCCTGAGGGATGGATGGTGTTGGCGAAAGGGAATGAGAGAGCCTCAAGTTTCTTTCTGATCACCAGGCAGGCATCTCTGGTCTGTCTGTTTTGGTGTCTTTACTTATAGGTCAAGCGATAACATGACATCAGAAGGTGGAATTTTTACAACGAATAAATCTCTGTGATGAGATGCTTTGGAAAGTGTACAGAAACAGGTCCTACAGAGGCATTTTTGCAGAACTACTCTAATTACAGTGAGGTAGCAAGTTTTTACAAATAACAGGATAGTAGCAGGATGTTCTTAGTGTAAAGCAGATGTCATACACATTTGTTTTTTTTTTAATTTTTTAATGTTTATTTATTTATTTATTTATTTATTTTAATAGTTTATTGTCACATTGGTTTCCATACAACACCCAGTGCTCTTCCCCATAAGTGCCCTCCTCCATCACCACCACCTCTTTTCCCCCCTCCCCCTTTAACCCTCAGTTCATTTTCAGTATTCAATAGTCTCTCAAGTTTTGCATCCCTCTCTCTCTCCCCAACTCTTTCCCTCTTCCCCTCCTGCTGGTCCTCCATTAGGTTTCTCCTGTTTTCCTGTTAGACCTATGAGTGCAAACATATGGTACCTGTCCTTCTCTGCCTGACTTATTTCGCTTAGCATGACACCCTCAAGGTCCATCCACTTTCCTACAAATGGCCATATTTCATTCTTTCTCATTGCCATGTACTACTCCATTGCATATGTATATATATATATA
>NC_043710.1:90591696-90599398 GCF_006229205.1 Suricata suricatta | reverse complement strand
TGCTGGTCCTCCATTAGGTTTCTCCTGTTTTCCTGTTAGACCTATGAGTGCAAACATATGGTACCTGTCCTTCTCTGCCTGACTTATTTCGCTTAGCATGACACCCTCAAGGTCCATCCACTTTCCTACAAATGGCCATATTTCATTCTTTCTCATTGCCATGTACTACTCCATTGCATATGTATATATATATATATATATATATATACATATACACACACACACACCCCATCTTCTTGATCCACTCATCAGGTGATGGGCATTTAGGCTCTTTCCATGTTTTAACTATTGTTGACATTGCTGCTGTGAACACTGGGGTACATGTGCTCCTGTGCATCAGCATTTTTCTTGGGTAAATCCCTAGCAGTGCTATTGCTGGGTCATAAGGGAGTTCTATCGATAGTTTTTTGAGGAACCTCCACACTGTTTTCCAGAGTGGCTGCCCACCAACAGTGTAGGAGGGTGCCCGTCTCTCCACACCCTCGCCAGCATCTATAGACTCTTGATTTGTTCATTTTAGCCACTCTGACTGATGTGAGATGGTGTCTCAGTGTGGTTTTGACTTGTGTTTCCCTGATGATGAGTGACACCGAGCATCGTTTCATGTGCCTGTAGGCCATCTGGATGTCCTCTTTGTAGGAGCATACACATTTGTTTAAATTGGTAGTAAATCTTACAACTAAGAAGATAACAGGATGTTCTCAGTGAAAAGCAGAGAGTAAACACATTTGTTTATATCAATAACACTAAGATTCAGACACAGGTTGAGTGATACATAGGTAGGCTAGGAGTCATTCTGTCTGGCTCACAAAAGGAAGAATGTATTTGAGCTGGTTAGTAAGTTGCGTGTGTAAACCTTCAAATTTGATGTTGAAGGTGTAAGCACCATAGAGGCCCTAGATATGCCGGCCTTTGTGTATGGGTTTATGTTGTAACTACTCTTATCCGTCCTCATTACGGGTGAGGGAAGGCATTTGTGGCACCAGTTAGCAAAGGTATGTATAGTAACTTATGTCCTGCCCTAGTCTGTTTCTTATCTCTAAGTTAGGCTCTTTTCCCCTGGGCCAGAGTTAAATGTAACTCTTGTGTTCTTTAATCCCTTCTATTATCTATGTCTTGGGTCTGTAAGGCTCATTAGAAGAGCCTTTTGACAAACATCTGCAGTGCTTTGATCTAAAATCTTCTTGGTAGGGGTGGGAATGTGCTTCTTCCCATGAGGTATCTGTGTGGGGGGAATATCAGTCTGACTTGGAACACTGTGAGGCCTAATCAATAACAGCAGGCCCATTCCCTATATGAGCCAATAGTAGAAGGAGATGCCAGTTTTGCTTCATGGCAGGAGCTGTGCAGACGTCTGCCATTTCCTTGCTGTGATGGTGTCATCCAGCGAGGCTGGTGCGGCTCCCAGCACCTAGCACTTAGTAAGGAACCTCACCCAGCGCTCTAGCTTAACTACTTATAGAGTTAAATGGAGGTGAAAGCCAATATGAATAGTCATACTTCCTTACAAGGGTATCATAAACTTTTTTTTTAACATTTATTTATTTTTGAGAGACAGAGAGAGACAGATCATGAGCAGGGGAGGGTCAGAGAGAGAAGGACATACAGAATCAGAAGCAGGCTCCAGGCTCTGAGCTGCCAGCACAGAGTCTGAGGCAGGGCTCAAACCCATGAACTGTGAGATCATGACCTAAGCCGAAGTCGGACACTCAACCGACTGAGCCACCCAGGCCCCCTAACAAGGGTATTATAAAGGGACTTAATGCAGCATACAAAGGACTAACATTTATAGACTGCTTACTATGTGCCAAGCACTGTTCTAAGTGCCTTATTTTGTTTGATGCCTACAAGAACCCAGGAGGGAGGTGCTATTAATTGCCTTGATTTTACAGGTGAGAAAGCTGAGATGGAGAAATTAAGTAACCTGCCCCCAAGTCAAACAGCTGTAAATTGGTGGTGGGGGGCCTAAAGCTCAGATAGCATGATTTGGGCCCGTGCACTTAATCACTAGGTTATATTGCCAAATTGCACTTGGCATTTCCAAGGAAAGCAGTGGAATGCCCAGAGCACGCCACCTGCAAGGACAGCAAGGAGACAGGGTGACGTCAGGAAGTCTCTTCCGGCCTTGGTTTGCACAAAGACCGCCCTTGAAAGGCTTAGAGGACAAGAGATGAGGTCTGTCTGTGCCTTGGTAGCCGAGGTTCAAGAACGCAGGCAGCTGACTATTGTGCAAAATACTCTTCTTTGACTCCTAAGCCTTTTGATGAGCAATTAAACCAGGGAGGCTTATCTAGCGATGTCCTCCTGAGGTGACGTCATTGTTCACCCTGGCCCCTGCCAAAGGCTAGCAGAAGCGCTCTGCCAAACTTCTGCATTCCTCGTGACTGAGAGGCCTCGCAGTGCCCTGTCCTCAGGAACCAAGGCTCCATACAAATCTCGTGGCCTTTTCTTCCTTTTCCTCAGAAGGAGATGCTGGACTCGGTGGCTGGCCAACTGTGGTTTTATTTAGATGGTGTTCAGCCTGCACTCTGCCCTCCTCCGACCACACCAATCCTATGTGGTTTGGCTTCTTCAGTAGCTAGCTTCTGCGTGGAGGAAATGAGGTAGGGATTAGGGAAGGGAACAGAACTGAAATACCAGGAGGGGCTGAAGTCTGTTCTTTCCAGTTTTTGCTCCTGCCTCCCCATTCCTGGCTCCTTGTCCTGTCACCACACTCCAGATTAGTCCCTGATACGTTTCACCAAGCAAGTTATTAATGCTGTTTGTACGTTTCAGGGAGGTGTTTAGTATTCAGTAATAAACATGCCTGGGGCCAGAAATGCATCACTTCAAATGGACTTTGTTTTAGACATAATTATAGTGTTTTATATATTTTTTAATGTTTATTTATTTTTGAGAGAGGGAGAGAGTGCATGCAAGCAGGGGAGAGTCAGAGAGAGAGAGACAGAATCTGAAACAGGTTCCAGGCTCCAAACTGTCAGCGCAGAGGCCAATGTAGGGCTTGAACCCACAAAGCATGAGATCGTGACCAGGCACCACTGAACTGCTTTTTTTTTTTAAAGAGAGAATCTGGAGGCTCACAGACCCAGATGGTGGGGTGGGAATGGGGCCTTTGAGACATCATCTCTATCCTGCCACTGCCTCTAAGATCCAGTTACCTTTAATGATGTTCCAAGAAAGCCATTCTCTGCATCCTTGGTCCTGCATTCCAGTCCCTAACTGGATTTTACTCTCTGTAGATGTTTATCATCCAACCTGAATCTCCCACACTCAGCTCTGTGCTCACTCGCTCTTGCTCAGCAACAGGAGAGCCAGAGAGGAAGGTCTGCCATCCATCACTTGGTATTTGGAGATCAATAATAACCCTGTGCCTCGGCATAGTTCACATTTCTGCCAGCTTTCCAGCTTCTCTGGTATTAACAGGGTCTACTTCACATATACCTGTTGCTTGCTTCTTTCCCTTGTGACATGGGCCAGCCCTTCCTTGGGTTTGGTTGTTCTCATGTTGTGTAGGAGACAGACTCCCAGTCCCAACCTTGAAGATGGGGACCCTCTGGCTGTGGTGGCATTATTGGAGGGGCCGCCCTTGCCTGTGCTCTTGTGAGTTGCCTACCCCTGGCATCCCTGGGGCAGGTGGGATGAGGGGAGGGTCTGTGGGCACCTGTGCCTGCCACTTTTCACCTCGCCCTCACTTGGATGTGCACCCAGGAAAAATCGAGCCTCACAGCTATTTTTTCACTGAGGTTCCCTTCTGAAGCTTTGACTGGAAAACAGACTGTAGTTAGTGGGTCTCCAGAAGTAATAGACAGCTGCTGGGTGTCTTGTGGCTGCAGGAAAAGGGAGCCTTGAGCAGCTGAGTATAAACAACAGTTGCTTGGTAATATGAGCTCCTTTCATTTAAAGTCAGAGGCCTGGCTGCCTATGGGGGAAGGGAGGCCAGGTTGTTCTGGCACCTGTCAGGGAGGCCAGAGGTGAGGTCAGCTTCCCAGAGAACCACAGAGTCTGCTGAGAGCCAAATATGGGAGACAGGTGGTGAGGGGGAGGCCTGCAGAGGAGAGCAGGGCGCTGAGGTTCTGGGGTGCTGGGTGGCAACTCTGGGTCCTCACCCCCTGCCACCGGCTAGCTGCTTTGGGAAATTGTGTTTCAAGATCTCAAGCTTCCATTTCCCCACTTGTAAGATAACCGAGGGAACTGAGGAGCAGCAGATAGCTCTGTGATATACCCAGCTAACATTAGGGCCAGTAAAATTTGGTGCCGCAGGGAGCCATTTGTCAGAGTTGCTGGATTTGGTGAGATTCTGGTGGCCTCTGACAGGCTTCAGAAGACCCGGGTCCAAGTTCCGGCTTTGTCTTTGATTATTGTTATGGTTATTTTGCTATGACCTTGAATAAAGTTCCGCCTCACTCCTAGGTCTCCGGGAAGATCAAATATTATGTATGAAAGTCCTTGTCACACGTGTAAAGGTTACTATACAACAGAACACACAGGATGCTGAAGAGACTCAAGGGAGGAGACACGTGGTTGTTCCCTCAACATGCCTGTAGTCTTAACAGTAATGACCCTTTGGAGGGGATTTTGTTTCTCAAAGCAGTTCCCTATTTATCATCTTACTCAATAGGGCCATAGTAAAAAGTAAACAGGAACATTTTCAAGGGGGGGGGGGTTGAGGCGGGGGTAGGGTGTATTTTGAATAGGGTTTTAGTGGATGAAAAGGTTATGGCTTCAAGGAAAGAAGTGGGGAAGGGACTACCGGTGGAAATAAGCAAGGAACTTGAGGTGCTCAGGGTATCTGCTTCTGAGCCAGGGGCAACCATTTCAGGTTTAGTTTGAAGGAGGTTTTCTCTCAGGCCAGGTGAAATGTAAATGAGCATTCTCAACTCCTGCTGCGCCCAAGGCTTAAATTAAATCGCCTAGGATTTTAGATTTTAGGTCCAGAATCTACTGTGGATGGAAAAAGTGGCTGCAGTGTGTGGGAAGAGGGAGCTTGGTGACTTTAATGCGTTTTAAGAGGAATTCATTAAAAATTTTTTTAATGTTTTATTTACTTTTGAGACAGAGACAGAGCATGAGCAGGGAGGGGCAGAGAGAGGGGAAGACACAGAATCTGAAGCAGGCTCTAGGCTCTGAGCTGTCAGCACAGAGCCCAACTGGGGCTCGAACTCACGAACGTGAGATTATGACCTGAGTCCAGGTCGGAGGCTCAACTGACTGAGCCACCCAGGCACCCTAACAGGCATCCATTTAAATTCAGAATGGTCATGATAAACTGACAGAGGCTTGTTCCCCTTGTGAATCTCTCCTCCCCACCCCCCATACCCATCAAATCATTTAGCACCATCCTCCTGTTTTTGTTTGCTTGGTTTGGTTTGGTTTCCAAGCGAAGGGTAATATTCTACCATCTCCTTCCCTCTCCCCTTAAACACCTGAGACCCCAGTCTCTTACTTCAGCAGGCCCCTCAACAGGCAGGTTCCTTGCCGTGGGGAGTTATCAGATCCCCTGGAGAGTCCTTGGCCTTGGAGGAAGTCCAAGGCAGTGAGCAACTCTGGTGCCTTGGCTTAACTCTGGATCCCGAAGTTTGAAGTTGCAGCCCAGACTCCTCAGCAATCCCAGAGCGGAGCGGGAGGAAGTGTTCTGTCCCTTGCCAGCCTTGACACCTGATGGGAGGGGGTTTCTCCTTTCTGTGCCACGTCCGGGAGTTAAAATAGAGTGCTACCAAACTACCTTTGAGTGAGCCAGTGACCGGATGTGGAGAGTCCGAAATAAGAGAAGCTGATGTGCCAGGGGCAGGGGTGTCATCATTTACAGGTGGGCCTGGCCTTGACTTTTTGGCCACAGTATCTCTGTCCCAGGGGAGAACTTACTTCCCTTGGTTTCCTGGCTTCTTGGAGACGGTGCAGCATCTTGATGCCTTGAGCTCCCCTCCATGGGTCATTCCAGGGCACGATGGACCCGTGGCCAGTTGTGAGACAATGCATGGTGTCCCGCTGAACTGTAGGAATATATTTTCTTGTGGTGAGTTCTTGCAGTCTTTGATTGGGAATGTGATTTTTTTCCTCAGCTTTGGGACACTCATGAAATGTTCCCGTGTCCTTCGCCCTGGTAGGGAAGCTGGGCATCAGCTCCTCGCTGGATTTTGGACTCCTAGGGGCAGAGAAGAATAGATGTATTACTTTGTGGATTTAATGGTGCATTCCTTTGTGCTCCTCTTGGTCTATTTGAAAGCAACCGTCTCTACTTTGTAGAGAGGCAGACTGTGGAGAGGTGAATGTGCTGGGCTCAAGGAAGGAGAATGAACCGTACAAGCCTCGGTTGTTGAAGCTGGGCTGGTTTAGTCCCAGTCCCATTAGAGAGTGCCTCAAAAAAGTGGATCAGCTCTAGGGCCAGTGTCTAGCGAGTGAATGGGTCAATGTATCTTCGGACACTATCAGAACTGACTCACTTTCTAGGTTCCGTGACCTGGGGATATCCCAGACTTCTTGTGACCCAGTCCATGTCCCTTGCAGGTTGCAGCAGAACTGAATCATCCTCCAGGAACCCAACTCCCAGGGGCCTTGCTGAATGCTTTGCCTTCTGGCTGCTCACCCTCCTCTTCTAACTTGATTTTTGCGCATGGGATGGGGCTATGGTATAGACAGGGTCGCTCAAGATCTAGAGGGATCAGCCCCTTTTCCTTACTGGTCCTGTGTGTCCTCTGTCTCTCGCATCCTATTGTCTGTCTGTCTTTGGCATGTCGTGTCTGCTGTCCTCCGTTTACTCCACAGGAGAACTGTTCTCTCTTCTCAGCCTGTCATTTTGGAAGCAGCTTCTGGGAACCTTGTTGTCACCCTCTGACTATGCCCAGCCTTCCTGTGCACTTACCTGCATCCCAAATAATTCAAAGAAAGCACTTTTCTTAGAAGACATCCAGCGGGAAAGCCCCCTCCTTTCCCCTCAACCCTAGGTCTTGGGTGGCCTTGGAGAGTGAGGACTAAATTCCTGGATTCCTCCGTTCCCCTTGTCCCCTCCCCCCTTTCCCCAAAGAAAAAGCGGGGCATTAGACTGAGGAGAGTTGCCCGGCCAATCATTGCTTTGAGAAAGTTTGGTTTGTGATCGTTTCATTAGGCTGATTGGAGCAGCCTTTACTCGGAGGTAGAGTCCCTCCCCGAGGGATTCCGGGTCCAGTTACCCTAGCCGTCGCTGGCTGGGCATGTCCTTTCTGGACAGAAATGACCTCCCCTCTCCTCCCTCCTAGCCCCCCCCCCCCCCGTTTTTGTTTTTATCCAGTCTCTCTCTCTCTCTCTCTCTCTCTCTCTCTCTCTCTCTCTCTCTCTCTCTCTCTTCCCTCCCCCCGCTCTCCGCCTCCCCTGCAGCGCCACGCCGGCTCCCCAGCCCAGTCGGCCGATCGCGAACCGCTGAGAGTTTGCCGAGCCCGCCCCCTGGGGCCCCGCGCCGCCGAGTCCCGCTAAGGCGAAGACGCCAGCAGGCCGGGGAGAGCGCGGAAGACAAACAAGCGGGCGCGCCGCGGGAGCCCCAGGAGGAAGGCCGGGTGGCTGCGGAGGGCGGACGGGGCGGGCCGGCGCCGACGGCCGGGGGTGGGGAGCGCGCACGGGAAAGTTCGGCCCCGGCGGCCGCGCGCCTGCCTCGCGCCGCTCCGGGAGAGGAACTTGGTCCCCCGCGCTGCTCGGGCGGCGAGCGTTTCCCAACCGAGAGCGGGCCGAGCAC
>NC_043710.1:90255178-90275546 GCF_006229205.1 Suricata suricatta | reverse complement strand
TTTTACAACACCAAAGACTTAATCATCCATTTCCTACATAAAAGGTAGCTACTTTTTTGCATGGACCTCAAGCATATTGTAGTATAGAGGTGGAATTTAAGGAAAGGTATTAAGCAGGCTGTGTTGTAGCTTATGAACAAGTAATATATTGTATCATTTATCTTGAATGTATCATAGATAAGCTGCTATATAACGATTGACACTTCAGATAGCTGTGAAATTAGGTGATTAACTAGTGGTTACTTAATCTTCTAATTTCTGTGTAAGTCTAATTACATGAAACAGAAGTTGGTGTTTTGATTTTTACTTTGCTTTTCTGTTTGGAGTGTCATTGTAACTACTGTATTGTAAATGATGGAAAATAATTGCATATGTTAAAAATATGAAACTTTATAAAGTAAAATAAAATAAAATAAAATAAAATTTCAAAAAAAATTTTTTTAGTGTTTATTTATTTTTGAGACAAAGAGAGACAGAGCATGAACAGGAGTGGGGCAGAGAGAGAGGGGAGACACAGAATCCCAAGCAGACCTAAGGCTTCAAACCATCAGCAGAGAGCCCAACATGGGGTTTGAACTCACGAACCATGAGATCATGACCTGAGCTGACGTCCGACACTCAACCGACTGAGCCATCCAGGCACCCTTGTGGACCATACAATTTAACAAAAGCTTTTTTCCTTCCCTTCCTTTCCCTTCTCTTCCCTTCCCTTCCCTTCTCTTCCTTTTCCTTCTCTTCCCTATCCTTTTTAAATGTTTATTTAGTTTGAGAGAGGGAGAGAGAATCCCAAGCATTTGGGCTTTTCCATCACTATGTTTATAATTTGTCTTTATATATACACACGATTTTACATGCTTTATTTTGTCTTTTACCCCCAAAATTCTATTAAACATTTTATCAAAGTTATTCATGATCTGCCCTGCTTATTTCCTTTTCTCAGCAAACATCTCTACCTTTCACTCGGGTTTTCTTTTTTAGTACTTTTGTGTGTGTGTGTGTGTGTGTGTGTGTGTGTGTGTGTGTGTGTGTGTGTAAATGTAATTGATACACAAATTAGTTTTAAGTGTGTATCATAGTGATTGAATGTTTTTATGCACTGTGAAATGATCCCCAGGACAAGTCTAGTTACCATCTACCACTGAACAATATGGAAGGCTTCAGGAACTTGGATGTCGCCCTTGTGCAGGGGCCATGCAGATCCTCTTTGCATTGTTTCAATTTTAATATATGTACTATAGGGGCACTTGGGTGGCTCCATTGGTTGAGCATCCGACTTTGGTTTAGGTCATGATCTAATGGTTCCTTGTGAGTTCAAGCCTTGGATTGGGCTCTGTGCTATCAGCTCAGAGCCTGGGGCCTGCTTGGGATTCTGTGTCTCCCTCTGTCTCTGTCCCTCCCCCACTTGTACTCTGTCTCTCTCTCTCTCTCTCTCAAAAATGAAATAAAATTTAAAAAATTTAAAAATATATATGTATGTGCTACCAAAGAAAACAGTCAGGTTTATAGACAAAGGTTTGATAGCATCCTGAGTCTTACCTCTTTTTCCCTCACTTTTCATATCATATGTACTTGATCTAGGTAAATAAAAGAGGGTCTCTTGCAATTTTAAAGAATTCCTGACAAGAAGTTAAAATGCTCTAAGTTTACATGTCTTATTACAAGTAGGGATACCTTATTATCTCTTATTTCACGTAGAGATAGAGACATTAAGGCTCAGATAAGTTGAGACATGGTCAAAGTCACCTGGAAAATAAACTGATTTAGCCAAGATGAGATTTGGAAACCTCTGAATCCTATTTAAGTAATGTTTCATGGTTTAAAGCCATGAATGTACAAGTTGATGGATTCCATTTTTTTTTCTAGATGTAAGCAGAATGTAGTTCAATTTGGCATGGTCATTGCTCATCCTGTTGACAGTCTCGGGTTTCTGGGATGTCAACATGGCACAGTACTCATGCAGAGTGAATGTTGAAGATAAGAAATGTGTGATGTACTAAGCACGAATGTCAAGTTATCCTTAGTATCAAGGACATGATTCTGTGTATTGTCTCTCTCAAAACTTCCTTCACCTTTTCATTTCTCAAGCTATAAATAAAAGGATTCAGGAGAGGGGTTATCACTGTAATGAGTACACCAGCTACCTTGTCGAAATTTAGGGAATAGTTCTGATTGGGTCTCACATACACAAAGATATTGCTCCCATAAGCAATAGAAACGACTGTGATATGAGAAGCACAGGTAGAAAAAGCTTTTTGACGGCCTTGGGCTGAGGGGATGCGCAGGATGGTAGAGATGATGTAGGTATAGGACATAGTAGTGAATGCCAGGGAGCTCAGGATGACAAGGGCAGATAGGAGAAAGTTTATCTGCTCAATGAGGTGAGTATCTACACAGGCCACCTGCAGAAGAGGGGCAATGTCACAGAAAAAATGATTAATTTCTTTTCCACAGTAAGGTAGCCTTGTCACTACAATGGTTGGTACCAACACGGACAGGAAGGCTCCTACCCAGCAGCTCAGAACCAGAAGGAGGCAGGTCCTGTTGTTCATGATGATGGTATAGCGCAGAGGATTACAGATGGCTACGTAGCGGTCAAAGGACATCACTGCTAGGAGGATAAACTCCACTGTTCCCAGAAAGAAGTAGAAATATGTTTGAGTGATACAACCATCAAACGATATGGTTTTCTTCTCTCCTAGGAGGCAGGCTAGCAATTTTGGTGTAACGACAGTGGTGTATAAAATATCCAGAAAAGACAAATTACTGAGGAAAATGTACATTGGGGTTTGCAGGTGATTATCAGTCCAGATAAGAAAGATGATGATAATGTTTCCTGTTGCTGTTAATGTGTAAGTCAGAAAAACAACCACAAAGAGGAATATTCGGAGTTCCAGGAGAGCAGGAAAGGCGGTCAGGGTGAATTCAGTCACTGTGCTCCAATTTCCCATGGGCATGGCTACATGACAGGCAGGGTCTGCCTTAAGAAAGAAGCAAAGGAAGATCAGCTTGGGAGATAATTTTATAGATATCTGTTGAAAATGTGTTGTGGAGACTCCCTCACATTGGGAGATAGGTCAGGGTTTAGCCCTTGATCAGAAAGTCATTATTGTGCATCCTTGGGAAAGTCAAAATACCATTTGGACACAACTTTTTCCATAAAATGAAGGGAGGAGAATGGATTTAAAAAAACCTTGAAGCTTCCTTCCAGCAATAAAATTCTATTTAGCCTCATTAAATGAAACATTTCGTCTGTTCAGTGCAGTCAGCCTCATGTTAAAAATGTGCTGTAAAGGACTGACTCACACTTTAACTAGAACCATTTTTCTGAAGTTTACAGTCACTGAGAGAGAAATCCTGGTAAATACTTTCTAGCTTTTTCTATAACAAGTCTTCTTTAATTTTGACAGTAGATAATGGTGACCTGCCAGGAGTTAGAGATAAAGATTGATTTTTTTTTTCCTGCCAGTATTTGGTGATTTCCAGAGTCTCTCAAATTTTAGTCTTTTCAGTATATAAATAGATTTATGGAAACAGACAAGAAATAGTTGAAATGGACAATGGGTCAAGCTTCCTGCTAATTACTTTATATGACACATCAAAAGGGAATACTGAATATTTTATCTTTAGGTTATATCCTGTGTCCAAAACCTACCTTCTGCAAATTCTGTGAAGTATGTAATAATATATACATCATATATCTGCCTGATTATAATTTTTATTGAAGTATAATTAACATACACTGTTACATCGGTTTTAGGTGTACAACATATTGGTTCAACAATTCTATACACTACTTAGTTTCACCATGATAAGTGTAGTTACTATCTGTCATTATATGACAATAATATGGCAATATTATTGACAGTATTACCTATGCTGTACTTTTCATCCTCATAACTTACTTAATTTTATGACTGGAAGTTTGACCCTCTTAATCTTATTCACCCACCCACTTCCCTCTGGCAACCACCAACTTATTCTCTGTATTTACAAGTTTCTGGGTTTTTTGTTTATTTGTTTTTTTAGATTCTACATATAAATGAAATCATATGGGTTTTTTCTTTGTCTGACTTATTTCTGGCTGGTTACTTAAGATGACCTTATACAATGTGATAAAATCAGAGAGGTTCAAATGACACATAGGAAGGTAAAATGGAGGTGATTTAGCTTCCTTCATTTACTTGATCAGTTGAAATAATCACACTGATTATATCAAGATCATCCAGTTATTTTTTATCCCAAAGAAGTGTTCTTTGGCACAGTATCCCATTTCAGGTTAAAAGCACCTATTCTTTAGGTTCAATATTTTCTTTGTCTAGATTGCACGCACCTCCTCTGTAACAAATAGGTTAGAGCTATTCCCCTCATTCTTCCTTTCCCACCTCCCTTCCTACCCCATCTTCAAGATAAAAAACCCTTGCCTTTCTATTTCATTTTTTATTTGAAATGCTTTCCATTACCAAAAAACTCACGCTTTTTTCCAGTGCAAATAATTAGAACATGCAAATGCAAAAAAGAAAATTATAATCTGCAATCAAACCTGTTAGGGATACAGTGAGAAGATTTTGGCGAATGTATCTCCAGCCATTTCAGAATTAAATTATATTAAGGTGCCTGGGTGGCTCAATTAGGCATCCAACTTCAGCCCAGGTCATGATCTCATGGCTTGTGGGTTTGAGCCCTGAGTCAGGCTCTGTGCTGACAGCTCAGAGCCTGGATCCTGCTTCAGATTCTGGGTCTCCCTCTCTCTCTTCTCCTCCCCCTCTCTTGCTCATGCTCTGTCTCTATGTCTCTCTCAAAAATAAATAAACATTAAAAAAATTTTAAAAAACCAAAAAATTTAAATTATATACATATGTATCTAAAATAATTGATGCTGACATACTATGTTGAAACTAGCTTTTCTTATTTTTCTTTTTAATAATAATAATAGTAATCACTTGGGGAACCTAGGTGGCTCAGCTGGTTGAGTGTCCAACTCTTGATTTCAGCTCAGGTCATGATCTCACAGTCATGAGACTGAGGCCCATGATGGGCTCTGCAATGAGTGTGGAGCCTGCTTGGGATTCTCTCTCTCTCTCACAAAAAAAATCATCTTTCCATGTCAATTACTAGAACTCTACAAAATCATTACTAAATCATTTTCTTTTTTTAATGTTTATTTTTTATTTTTGAGAGAGAGTCAGAGCATGAGTGGGGGAGGGGCAGAGAGAGAGGGAGACACAGAATCTGAAGCAGGCTCCAGGCTCTGAGCTGTCAACACAGGGCCCCACACAGGGCTAGAACTCACAGACTGCTGGATCATGACTGAGCTGAAGTCGGATGCTCAACCGACTAAGCCACCCTGGCACCCCTACAAAATCATTTTCTAAATGTTTATCTTTACTTTTAAGAGAGAAAGTGTGAGTGGAGGAGGGGCGGGGGGACCAAAGATCTAAAGTAGGCTCTGTGCTGACAGCAGGAAGTCCCATGCAGAGCTTGAACCCATGAACTGTGAGATCATGACCTGAGCTAAAGTTGGACACTCAACCTCCTGAGCCACCCCGGCTCCTCTCTACACAATCATTTTCTAAAATCAGATTTTTCAGGGGACAATTGATGTACAAAGAACTCGCCATAGGGACGCCTGGTTGGCTCAGTCAGAAAAGTATGTGACTCTTGATCTCAGGGTTGGAAGATCGAGGCCCATGTTGAGTGTAAAGATCGCTTAAAAATACAATCCTAAAAAAATAACAAGAACATATTTAATATGAATAATTTGATGAGTTTGGATGTGTACAAAACACCCATATTATCATCTCCACAGTTAAGGTAATGGACACACCCCATGCCTTCCAGAGTTTCCTTCACACAACCATTTTTAAGGGTTGTATAGGGCTTGATTCTGTGGATGGGACCGTGAGATATTTAGCCAGTTGCTTCACTTTGGTGTTTTAGATCATCAGCATTTCCTTTCTATATAGATAATGATTGAACAGATGTTCTTGCACATAAATCTTTGTGCAGCTGTCTCATTATCCATAGAATACATTTATTTTCAATAGAATGTTTTTCTCACTATTTCTATCACAATATAAAAAATGCAAAAATGATTTATTCCTATAATGTTAGATTTTACCTTACTAGAGTAGCTGGGACTATAAAATCACTTCTAGAGATCTTTCATGGGTTCCTTTTCTGAAGTAATTAATAGCTGGACCACGTACCTCACTCTGGGTAGCTAAGGCCTCAGAGAGCAAGATAGAGCAGCTGTCTCTTGCTCTCTTTTTAAAAATTTCCTTTCATGGTCTGGACTTCAGTATTCTTTATTTTTAGTTTGGTTTTTTTTTTTTTTTAATTTTTAAGTAATCTCTACACCCAATGTGGGGCTTGAATTTTTAACCCCGAGGTCAAGAGTCGCTGACTGAGCCAGCACAGTGCCCCTGGACATCAGAATTCTTATCTGAAAAATTAAAATGTCAGACCATACGTTTATAAGATACATTTAGTGTCTTCCAGTCTTATCTTCAGTTACTTTTCAGTTTCCTTCCCCACCTCAAAGATTCTAGTTTATTCTCTGGTAACAAGCTCTCAAATGATTCTAAAAATTATAACACAGAATTTTAAATTAAATGTTTAAATTAAATCATATACGTGACAATATCTAACAGATTCTTGCTAAAAAATATGGCTTTGTTCAGAAAGGATTGAGATAAACTTAAAGGAGATGAATTATTACAGCAAACTGTTTCTTGAATAAATAACAATAAATTATGGAAAGTTTAATTTGAAACTGAAAAATATTTTTAATGCATACTTAATCTGAAGCCCCCAGATTTGCATCTGACCCCCCTAAGAATATGACAGATCAGAGAGGCTACACATGAAATACATTTAATAAAAATAATATATTAGTAAATAAAACGTATGTGAAAAAGTATACTTACATTTCACTGACTGTATAGATGATGTAAGATTCTCCCAACATGTTTTGTCTGTGCAGACACAGTAAGAAGTTCAAACTTTGATTTTTATGTGTCAGTGATTTACTCTACATACTGTACTTAGAAATTTTTCTTTTGCCAATTCTACTTATAGCTCATAGAAGTATCTCTTTTTTTGATTAAAATTTTTAAATGTTTATTTATTTTTGAGAGAGAGACAGAGTGTGAGTAGGAGAGAGAGAGAGAAAGAGGGAGACACAGAATCTAAGGCAGGCTTCAGGCTCTGAGCTGTCAGCACGTGGGGCTCAAACCCAAGACCACGAGATCATGACCTGAGCAGAAATCAGCTTAATCAACAGAGCCACCCAGGTGCCCCTCATAGAAATATCTCTTAAAAATAAGATACCATTTACTAGGTCACTGAACCGCCTAACCCCAATATGTGTCCTTCTGATTAGCATCCTTACCACAAACCCATCCAGCCAGAGCTTGGATGATTTCAGTGACTTGGATGTCACTATTTTGCTTTAGCCCTGGCTGAATGAAAAGCTCCTATCTTGAATGGAAAACTCTGTCACTTCCAAACACACGTCCATGTTCTGACCTTTCGAAACAAATACTGCCTTTTTGCGCCATGGCAACCTTTAAACACCTCAATGATCTATGATCTACATCTCCTCCTTCCCCTACAACTTCCCAGTGAGTGCCTCACAACAGGATTCTGGAGTCTGGCGTTGCAGATAGCGAATGTGGTAGTAAAGCATTAAGAGGCTTGAAAACCTTCAGGAACGAATCACCTCAACTGGAGTAGATCCTCCCTGACTCCACTTAAAAAAATTAACCCAGAAAATTATTGATTCTCAGTTCACAGGTATTTTCCCCCTTGTAATAAAGCTATTTTTGACTCTTTGGTTAAGTCTCAATCGTTCGAATTATTTAGTAACTAGGCTGTTTTGAACAGAGAAACTCCCTCAACTAACTCACTTAGATGTGGCTGATTTAGAATCCTTATGGCATCCTTGCCAAGTGACAGCCTAGGGAGGGGAACTTAGTATAGGTTTTGGTGTCTCATTCCACCTTCATGGTTACTAGAATATTGAGTTTTCCACTAAAGATTTATTTTACTAAGTGGTCTTGAATACTCCCAAATTGCCAAATTCAAGGTGACTTGAATATTTTTTTTAAAGTTGCCTTGTTCCTTTTCTCCATAAAGTTTCCTTTCTTCTATGAATTTTTTTTTGTAAGTGGGTGAACTATGTTTTTTCACAGACTTGTTTGCCTTAGAGACTTAGATGAAAACAGCTCTTGGGGATATGGGTCAAAGGAAGTTAATTAATAATATTGTTACAAAAGAATGTTGGTTTTGAACTACCTAATCACAATTACAAAGTTTTAGAAGGTGTCAAATAGATCTGTTAGGAGATCTTGGAGATTTCTAACAATCTCCCTTGGAGATTTCCTTGGGGATTTTGCTTCATCTACTTAAAGGAAAATGGATACTTAAAAAAACTTTTGTCTTTTTAAAGTTATTGATAAAATAGAAAATATCTTCGAATAATAAATATTCTAGAGTTTCAGATACCATCTGAATGGTACTGGAATTTAAGAAGCAAAACAGACAAGCAAAGGAAAAGAGAGAGAGAGAGAGAGGCAAACCAAGAAACAGACTTTTTTAAAAATAGTTAATTGCCAACTTGGGTTTCCATATATAACACCCAGTGCTCTTCCTCACAAGTGCCCCCCTCCATGACCACCACTCCCGTTTCCCCCACCCCCTTCAGCTATTAGTTTGTTTTCAAGTATTCAAGAATCTCTCATGATTTGCCTCACTCCCTCTCCCTAACTCTTTCCTCTCCCCCGCTTTCCCCTCCCCATGATCCCCTGTTAGGTTTCTCATGTTAGACCTATGAGTGACAACATATGATATCTGTCTTTCTCCACCTGACTTATTTCGCTTAGCATGACATCCTTGAGGTCCATCCACTTTGCTACAAATGGCCAGAATTCATTCTTTCTCATTGCCATGTAGTATTCCATTGTATATATAAACCACATCTTCTTGATCCATTAATCAGGTGATGGACATTTAGGCTCTTTCCATGATTTGGCTATTGTAGAAAGTGCTGCTATGAACAGTCTCTTAACTATAGAGAACACATTGCCAGTGACCAGAGGGGCGGTGGTCAGGGTGATGGGAGAAATAGGTGATAGAAACTAAGGAGGACATGTGTAATGAGCACCTGGAGTTGTAAGAAACTGTGGAATCACTAAATTCTGCACCTGAAACTAATATTACACTGTATATTAACTAACTGAAACTTAAATTAAAAAAAAATCCAAACCCAAACCAACAAATTAAAGGAAAAGGACTTTCGTGCCCTGCCACGTAAGCAGTTGTTCACTCTGCCTGAGAGTCCATCCCCACGTGGTCCTGCATGGCAGGGGGTGTCCTTCCCTGGGCTGTAAGCGTACGTGACTAATAAGCTACTGTCAGTCCTATCTGACCTGTATCAAGAGTCCTATGTTCAGCCATCCCTGAATCCCTAAGACAGAGGTCATTTCCTCACCAGTGGGGTGAGGACTGAGTAGTGCCACACTTCTCTAGAGCTGTGTGTGGTGTGTTGTGTTGTGTTGTGCTGTGTTGTGTTGTTTGGAATACCCAGAAGGGCTGTAAGTTAGGGAGCAATTTACAGGAAGTTTTGGTGAATGTATAAGAAATAATAAGCAGGAATCTTGGTCAATTAGGATAATTAATTGCCATGGAAACATTTCTTCTTTTCTGTGTTCACCACGTTCAGTACCCCAGCCACCAGAACCTAGAACAAATTCCTTATTCTTAAGCATTTTTTAAATGTTTATTGATTTTTGAGATAGAAAAGAGATAGAGAGAGAGAGAAAGAAAGTGCAATCAGGAAAGGGGCAGAGAGGAAGACACAGAATCAGAAACAGGCTCCAGGCTCTGAACTGTCAGCACAGAGCCCGACATGGGGCTCGCACTCACAAACCACGAAATCATGACCTGAGATGAAGTCAGAGGCTTAACCTACTAAGCCACTCGGGCACCCCCTAATTCTTTATTTTTAACCTTTAGAAAAACAAAACAATTTGTTTTTAAGGATCCCTGTATAATGGGAATAAAATATGGGAGGGGTGCTCTGTGGTAGAGGGGACCTTTCCATTTACTAGCAAGTCAAGATTGTTATTTTAATTTATTTTTTTTCATTAAAATACTTTTAAGTTTATTTATTTTGAGAGAGCGCGCATGAATGGGGAAGGAGCAGACAGAGAGAAAGAGAGAGAGAGAGAGAGAGAGAGAGAGAGCGAGTGAGAGAGAATCCCAAACAGGTTCCATGCCCACGTTGGGCTCAATCCCCATGACCCTTAGGATCATGATCTGAGCTGAAATCAAGAGTCAGATACTCAATCAACTGAGCCACCCCAGGCACCCCACCAAGAGTGTAATTTTAGAGCAAATGCATTTGATGTGGACACAAATTTTCTTCAGTGTTTTCCTGAATTTTCCTTCTTCTATGTCCACACCACTATAGATTTGTTATCATCTGTTATCTTCTATTTTGTATTTATAGAACTCTCTTCTAACATTTAATAAGTGCTTAATAAATATGAACTGAGTAGTGGCTCAGTGCCATGAAGGAAATAATATTCAGTTGACAACCAGAATGACAGATTCTGGTTCTGCCTTTCTTACCACCTAGATCTAGAAAATTCCACCCCTTATGGATCTCAGTTCTCTCATCTGTAAAATGAAATGCTTGAGCGGGACGCTTTTGAAAATCCTCTCATTCCATGTCGTCAGTTTTACATCTGTATCTGTGGGAGGTACTGACCACAAATACCTTTCCTGCAGTTTTATCACAGAGTGAAACGGGATGGCATAGGAAGTCAGAGCATGGGTTTTGAAGTCAGAGAGTTCTTGCTTTGACTCCACTTACGAGGTGAGTGCCTTTGGGATCGTTAACGAGCTCCTCAGCTAACTCACTTGCAAATCAGGGATAATATGATCACTGTAGGGTTATCTAAAAGTGAGACACAATGCAGCATGGAAGGTACTAGCAATTTTCACTGCATGTGCCCATGGTTCAGTGCTCAGCAGTTTAGTTAGCTGTGCCTGGGATTAAAGCTCATCAAATCCCTGACGATCAGTGCTCAAAAGAGGAAGTAGCAATGTTTCTTATGTTCCCTAAAATGTGGTCACTTTGTTTTCAAATCGCTCTGCTAGGATGGACTGCTGTTGAATTTTCACTGAGCTTGTGATAGGTCTCTACCTACAAAGACATATGGAGAAATATATTTCTGTCTAGAAATAAGCTACTTACCCCCAAATTTATAGACTGCTCATACATATTAAAGGAGTCTGTGAACTTGCAACTACATGAAAACTTCTAAATGTACGAATATTAGTTCATTTTCTTCTGGCAATAAGATTTCCCCAGCAGGACTTTTTGTGTCTGATGCTGTTATTTTAATGACCTTGTTTATACCTTGTATTCTAACTCTGAAACTTCAATAACCCAAGGACTACATTTTGGATCCTTGAACTCCTCAACCTTTCCAGGCTATTCCTTGTGGACTCAGGAGGTGAGCTAGAGAACAGTAGGTGTGGGACTAATTACCAAGGGAGGAAGGCTGAGAGCAAAAAAGGAGAGGGATTCCAGAAGAACAGAGTCTAATGAAGAAGTAGTTCTACATAATTCTGCTGTAACAAATGCAGAACGGTCAGGAAACAGGACCCGGGAAGAATTTTGTAACTTAGGACATGCTGTTTTGTCTCTGAATGTACTGCCTTAAATATTCTTAGTTTGATTGAGATTTTTAGGCAATAATTTTAAGATATTTTATTTCATTCTTTTTGTTTATCCACTAATTTATCATTCACACACTTATTGTGTATTCGATCCTTCTTCAGTGTCAGACATTCTGTGACGGACTATTTTTATGGTATCTTCTGGCTACAGACATTGGACTTTCTATGACTCTTTAAATACATCATTATCCTTGAATAGGTTTTCCTTTTTAAAAAGTTAATTATTTTTTATTTTTCAATATATACATTTTTAATATTTATTTACTTTTTTGAAAGAGAGAGAGAGAGACAGAGACAGAGAAGAGTGTGAGTGGAGGAGGCGCCGAGAGAGAGAGAGAGAGAGAGAGAGAGAGAGAGAGAGAGGGAGATGCAGAATCTGAGGCAGGCTCCAGGCTCTGAGCTGTTAACACAGAGCCCAACATGGAACTTGAACTCACAGACCATGAGACCATGATCTGAGCCGAAGTCAGATACTTAACCGACTGAGCCACCCAGGCATCCCTGTTTTTCTTTTTTCTTTTTTAAATGAAACAGACAGAAAGATTGAAAATATTGAACTTGTTTGCAGAAGGACTAACTAGACACTGTGTTGATAAAATATAGCGTTTTAGGAACACTTCCCAACTCTTTCTCAAGTTAGAGGCAAGAACCAAGTTTGATTCAAGTTGTATCTTGCCCTAATGCCAGATGGGCAATGATTTATCTGAACAACAATGACCTGTTAGAAAAATTTTAACACTTGACATAATACATAAACACAGGAGGATAAATCTGAAACTATGGAGGGGAAAATACAATCAATTAAAACTCTCTTATAGAGATAATCATTATTAACATACTGATGCAGTCACTCTGATTCTCTCCTCTGTGCTATACCCTTGGGGAGAAATTGGCACTCAACTTGGAGTGTTTTCATGTGGGTTGTTGTGGACTGGTCTTCCTCTTTCTAAATGGACAAGAATAAGGGTATTGCTACAGAAGTCCATTTCCATAGTGGAGGAATCCATAGCTTGTGCTTTGGCGATAAGGATTCTTGGTCTTCCCGGAGTCACTAGGTATTTGAAAGCCACTGCTTTGACTTTTCAGCATCAGCCTTCACGTTCACTGTTTTAGCCAAAAGTCAAATGTCCCTGCTGTTTATCTCAAGGGTGTTAAGTGCCAGCAACTCAGACACTTGGATGCCTATTCCATCCGCTCTGAGATGAACCCTTCTTGGCTCTCTAAGTAACTAGAATTCGATCACTGTGAGCGGGGAGTTTTCTGGGAGTGTTGGCATCTTTACTTCCATGCTCTCCTGGTCGGAATGAAGCTGTTCTGTCCTCTGATCTCATTTCTCCCTCATTCTGAACTGATACACTCTCCTCCCATTGTTTTAAAATTGATTTTCATTTTAAAAACTAAACAGATTACAAGCGGTGCCTGGGTCACTCACTTGGTTAAGCGTCCGACTCACGATTTCAGCTCAGGTCATGATCTTGCACTTTGTGAGTTCCAGCCCTGCATGGGGCTCTGTGCTGACAGCTCCCAACTTGCTTGGTATTCTCTCTCTCTCTCTCTCTGACCTCCCTCATGCACGCCCATGCACTTTCTCTCAAAATAAATAAATAAGCTTAAAAAGACTAAGCAGATTACATAGTTAAAAATTAATGAATATTAAAAATTTTTGTATAGAAAAAGAGAGGTCACTTACTACTTCTCTTATGTTAGCTCTTTAAATTCTTTTGTTTCGGGGTACCTGGGTGGCTCAGTCGCTTAAGTGACCGACTTCGGTCATGATCTCATAGTCTGTGGGTTCAAGCCCCACATCAGGCTCTGTGCTGACTGCTCTCTGTCCCTCTCCTGCTCACACTGTCTCTCCCTGTCTCTCAAAAATAAATAAAACATTAAAAAAATTAACTTAAAAATGAATACTTTTGTTTCTTCTAGTCTTACCTTCATATTTTAAAATAAATGCGAATATTCTTCATTCTCTATCATATTTACACACTGTCTGTTAAATTCTTGCTATAAAGATGAGTGTTAAGTTCTTTGGTCATTTTTCTTCTCTCCTATATCTCCTTTACAGAGCTATCATAACTTCTGATTGAACAAATTGACAATTTAAAATGTTTTATTTATTTATTTACTTATTTATTTATTTATTTATTTATTTATTTATTTATTTATTTATCTGTCTTGAGAGCCAGAGAAGGGAGGAGAGGGGCAGAGAGAGGGGGAGGGAGCAAATCCCAAGCAGGCTTCATGCTGTCAGTGCAGAGTGAGCTGAAATCAAGAGTCTGTCGCTTAACTGACTGAACCACCAGTTGCCCCCAAACTGACTTTTTATACTATTGTGTTATAGTAATACTGTTCCCTGTTGTACAGGGAGGGTATTTTAAGTTTTTCTTTCTCTTTGAAAGATACTTTTCTTTAAAAATTTTTTTTAACATTTATTCATTTTTTGAGAGACAGAGGAGACAGAGCATGAGCAGAGGATGGGCAGTGAGAGAGGGAGACACAGAATCCCAAGCAGGCTCCAGGCTCTGAGCTGTCAGCACAGAGCCCAACATGGGGTTTGATCCCATGAACTGCAAGATTGTAACCTGAACCAAAGTCAGATGCTCAACTGACTGAGTGACCCAGGTGCCACAAAAGATACTCTTTCTTAATATTAATCTAGTATTTATTTAAAAAACTTTATTTTCTTAGAGCAGTTTTAGGTTTATAGCAACAGTGTGAGGAAGGTGCCATATGCCTGCTGCCCCTCTGCATGTAGGGCCTTCCCCATTAGCAGCATCCCTCACCAAAGTGGTGCGTTTGTTATTGATGAACCTACAACGGTCACATCATACAAAGCCTATAGTTTATTTTAGGGCTCACCCTTGGTGTTGTATTTTCCATGGGTTTAAACTGATAAGAACAGATACTACACTTGATTTTAGCCAAAAGGCCGAGAAGCGATTCCATGGGTTTAGACAAACGTATAATATGTATCCATCATTATATATCACACAGAGTATCTCACTGCTCTAAGAATCCTCTGTGCCGGGGCACCTGGGTGGCTCAGTTGGTTGAGCGTCCGACTTTGGCCCAGGTCGTGATCTCACAGTATATGGGTTCGAGCCCCACGACCGGCTTTGTGCTGACAGCTCAGAGCCTAGAGCCTACTTCTGATTCTGTGTGTCCCTCTCTTTCTGCCCGTCCCCCACTCATGCTCTGTCTCCTCTGTCTCTCAAAAAATGCTCATTATCTGTCTGTCTCTCAAAAATAAATAAATGTTAAAAAAAATTTTTTAAATCCTCTGTGTTCTTTCTGTTCTTCGCTCTCTATTCACACCAACACTGATTTTTTTACAGCCTACATACTTCTGCTTTTTCCAAAATGTCATAGAGTTGGGATCATAGAGAAGTAGCTTTTTCAAATTGATTATTTTGTTTGATTAATATGCATTTACGTTTCCCCTCCATGTTTTTTCATAACTTGACAGCTCATTTCTTTTTAGCTCTGAGTCATATCTTATTGTGTGGAGATAACCACAGTTTTTGTTGTTGTTGTTGTTTCTTTTTATCCATTCAGCTGTGATCTGCTGAGGAAAAATAGTTTAGGTTGATGTAGTAAATCAAATTCTTCATATTTTAATGTCAAACCATTTTTGCGTTCCTGGGATACACCCAACTCTTTTTAAGTTTTTAAAAACATTTATTTATTTATTTTTGAGAGACAGAGACAGCACGATCAGGGGAGGGTCAGAGAGAGAGCGAGACACAGAATCAGAAGCAGGCTTCAGGCTCTGAACTAGCTGTCAGCACAGAGCCTGATGCTGGGCTCGAATCCACAAACTGTGAGATCATGACCTGGGCTAAAGACGGATGCTCAACCGACTGAGCTACCTGGGCACCCCACACCCAACTCTTTAATATATTTTGTTTGCCAGTATGTTCTTGAGAATTTTTCCATCTAGATTCATGAGTGAAATTAACGTATACTCTTCCTTTCTCATAAAATCTGGTGGAAGGATTTAAGTTAAAGTAACCCTTAAAACTCGTGAGGGAGAATTGTATATTAAAAAAATATTTTGGTGAGTTACAAGATTGAAATGATTTGTTCTTTGATAATTGATAAATTCACTAACAGATCTGAGCCTGGGTTATCCTTGTGTGGAGATATAAGAAAATTGTTTATTGAGGTTTAATTTGTACATAACAGGCACTAATTTAAAGTTGGTTCAAAAAGTTTTGATGATGGTACAAGACCATAAACTGGCTGTTCAAACAAGATGAAGAACATTTTATTATTTTTTCAATTTCAATTCCAATTTTTAATTTTTTTAATGTTTATTTTCTTTTTGAGAGAGAGAGCGAGCGAGCGAGCATGAGCAGGGGAGGGGCAGAAAAGAGGGAGACACAGAATCTGAAGCAGGCTCCAGGCTCTGAACTGTCAGCACAGAGCCCAATGCAGGGCTGGAATCCATGAACCGTGAGATCATGACCTGAGCCAAAGTCGGCTGCTTAATCGACTGAGCCACCCAGTCACCCCTGAAACATTCTAATTACCCCGGAAAGTTCCCTCATGTCCTTCCCAGTCATGACATACTTCCTATTTCCTGCAATGACTTTCTGATTGCTATTAGCATTGGTTAGATTTTCGTGTTCATGGACTTTATAAATGTAATCATGTAGTTCCTTTACAATGGGGTTATTTCACTCAACATACTATTTTTCAAAATGCCTCCAGGTTATTGCATCGTTGGTTGCTTCCATTTAATCTCTCTGTAAAAACATACTATATCTGGGGTGCCTGGGTGGCTCAGTCGGTTGAGCATTCGACTCGATTTTGGCTCAGGAGTTCGAGCCCCATGTCAAGCTCTGCACTGACAGCGTGGAGCCTGCTTGTGATTCTCAGTCTCCATCTCTCTCTCTCTCTCTCTCTCTCTCTCTCTCTCTGCCCCAATCTTTCTCTATCTCTCCCCAAATCAAATAAATAAACTTAAAAAAAAAACATACTATATCTGTTTATCTCTTATCCTGCAAATAGACATTTGGGTTATTTTTGATTTTTGGATATTATAAATAAAATGGTTTTGTACATTTAAGTGCAGGTTTTTTTCATAGTCACTGTTGTGACTGCTTCCTAGCAGTATGAGATGTGTTTTCCTAAACAAGTAAAATGACTCACTGCATTTTTTATATACTCTCCTCAAGTCAAGTGATGACTCTGATATCAGTTCTATGTCAGGAGGGCACATACGTGCATTTCAGCTCATGATGAGATTAGATAGCTACTAATAGTATTAGAGTAACTTGATATTTTATTTATTGGTCATATATATTATTTTCTCGTTTGACATGTTATTTCAAGATCTTCTTTTCTATGTTGATTGTGTGGTTATATGATGGCCAATTCTTTTCAAGATCTCAGAATGGTTAAAAAATCTAAAATAGGTTAAGAGTATGGGACACTTGGGTGGCTCAGTCAATTAAGCATCCAATTTCAGCTCCGGTCATGATCTCATGGTTCATGAGTTCGAGTCTTGCAGCAGGCTCTGTGCTGAGAGCTCAGAGCCTGGAGCTTGCTTTGGATTCTGTGTCTCCCTCTCTCTATGCTCCTCCACTGCTTGCACTCTTTCTCAAAAATAAACATTAAAAAATAAAATAGGTTGAGTAAAAAATAATTACTACAATTTTTATAACTAAAGTTTATACATTATCATTTTCCATATTATCATCTTTGGTATTTTTATTTTTTAATGTTTATTTATTTTTTGAGAGAGAGACAAAGCATGAGTGGGGGAAGGGCAGAGAGGAGAGAGTCACAGAATCCGAAGCAGGCTCCAGGTTCTGAGCTGTCAGTATAGAGCCTGATGCGGGACTCCAGCTCACAAACCACGAGATCATGACCTGAGGTGAAGTCGGACGCTTAACCAACAGAGCCACCCAGGAACCCCTCGACATTATCATCTTCTAAAAAGAGGGCCTTAGTTTCTGCCAAATGCGGAAAGTGAGAAAGCATATTAATGAATGAATGCCTAGTGAGCTTTGAACAACCTCCTTGGGGAGGGCCAGCGATCCTAGAGGGTAAAAAATATTTTTAATAAGAGATTCTTAAAGTTCACAGAAGAAATACACACTTCTGAAATGTACCACACGTGCACACACGCACAAACACGAATTATTTTTCAGTGCATTTTAAAAATGAAGCAAACAATCATGTTTTGCCACCCTGTTATTGATTTGTCAAGTTAACATTTCTTAAGTGGAGAAGACTGTGCCCATGGTGAGCTAAAGTTCAACAGACCACAAGAGGGGTTATGGTAGAGTCTATTACTCACAGGGCCTAGAGAAGTGCCTGGCATACCTTGGGGGGCCACTCTTGGAGGCAGAGTGCAGACAGAGAAGCAGGACACGGGGCACATGCTTTCATTAGAGCCTATGGGTGGAGGGCTTTGGGGCTCCCGGGCTAAGGCCACATTGGACAATAGTAACCAAAAGAGTGAGGTTTGGTAGGTTACACTGGGCCATATTGATGGGGCACATGAAGGGAAGATGCTGGTGTATGGGGAAGACGGTTGAGCACAAGAGCCAATGGGGAGGTTGTGTCAGAAAGTGACACATGTCTGTGACCCTGCAGACTGCTATCTAGGACGTGTACTTGCATGAGGGGACGAGTGTCAGTTTAAAGTCCCAGCAGGCTGCTTGGCCAAATGGGTACCAAGACAGCAATACCATGGAGTAGCTTAGCTGAACTCTTGACTACCAATAACAATTAATCTGGTATATTTTACTGCATTCTGGTGATGTAATTGAGGTGTACATTTATAGTTGGTGTTACTGAATACTTTATTACAATGGAGTCAGGAGGAAAGAGCACATGAGAATTCCCTGGCAAGTGGAAGGATCAAGGAATTTGTTAAATTCATTACATTTAACAGTGTTTCCCTGGTTGGGACCTCCTTCATCCATAGTTGGAGGAATAGAGTTTATCTAGTAAGTGGATGTGCTTTGGTTTGTTCCACCTCTTTCCCCCACATTGAAAAAGAGAGTAGTTTACGATACCTAATCATAGTTGAGGATGAGAAAAGTAAGGAACCTTCCAGGTGTCCCAACATTTGGGAAAAGTAACTCAACTAATTAGAATGAATGTAGAAACTGCTATGATTATCTTCTATTATAACAATATTGATCATAAGAATAATAACCAACATCAAAGTAAAACAATATATTTATGTTATTTTTTAAGCATATGAACTTTTTAAAAAAATATTTTGCAGTTTTAAGCCTGGCTTAACCTGGGGCCAGCCCCAGCTGGGTACCAAAATCATGCTTGAAAAATTCACTTATTTGCTCTGGCTTTCCTTTTCTATATTAATGATACCAGAATAGAGGCTTTGAGTAATATGGGAATTCATTAAAAATGAAAAGAGCAGAAAGGGAAAACTATATTCACTTTTAGCAAACAATGACTTAAAAATAAACATAGCTAATTCATATATGTATTTCATACATTGCTGCGTTTCACTAGTCTTTCATATTCTGGGATTTGTAAATTCTTCTGGTTTGAAGTGATGACAATAGAGTTTAACATTTAATATTGACTTTTTAAAAAACCCTACTGTGCTCTAATCTTTATTCGTCCTTTCTTGGATCATCACCACTAGCAATGCAGTGCTGGCAAGCAGAATAATGGCACCCAAACATACTCCTGTCCTCATCCCCAGAGTATGTTAATCTGTTACTTTACTTGGAAGAAAGGACTTTGCAAATGTAATTCAGGAAAAGGACCTTGGGTTGGTGATATATCTTTAAAAATTTTTAAATGTTTATTTATTTAAAAATTTTAATGTTTATTTATTTTTGAGAGAGAGAGAGAATGAGCATGAGTTAGGGAGGGGCAGAGAGAGAGTGAGACACAGAATCTGAAGCAGGCTCCATGCTCAGAGCCATCAGCACAGAGTTGGACATGGGGCTCAAACTCAAAAACCATGGGATCATGACCTAAGCCAAAGTGGGACGCTTAACCAACTGAGCCACCCAGGTGCCCCTGAGTTGGTGATATTATCCTGGGTATGAGGGTGGGCCCACTCCAATCAAATGAGTGCTTAAAAGTGAGGAGCTTTGTCAGCCAAGTCATAAAGGAGATGGAAAAGGGAGAGATTTGAAACTTGAGAGATACATGTCCTGCTGTTGTTGGCTTTGAAGATGGAGGAAGGAAGCCAAAACTGTAGCAGCTTCTAGAAACTGGGAATGGCCCTGGGTTGATAGCCAACAAGAAAACTGGACTTTGGTCCCACAACTTCAAGGAAGGGAATTCTGGCAGTAGCTCAGATGAGTAAGCAATAGCTTTTCTCCTAGAGCCCCTAGAAAGGAATGCAGCCTGCTGAATTTGGCCTGGGGAGGCTTGTATTTGAACTTGTGACCTGAAGAACAGTCAGATGATCCATTTGTGTTGTGTTAAGCTGTTTAACTTTGTTATGGTAGCGATAGAGAGATAATATACTAACTTTCCAAATCTTTTCTTGTCTGAAAATGAGTCAGAGCAGGTCCTATATGACTGCTTCATTCCTGGTGATATTGTTCTAGTTTCTTTTGATCTTTTTTTTTTTAACTCTTTTTTTTTTGAAATGTTATTTTATTTTATTTTTTTT
>NC_043710.1:90247810-90255078 GCF_006229205.1 Suricata suricatta | reverse complement strand
GCCTACTGCACCTCTAAACATTTCATTAAATCCAATTATACAGCAAACACTCCCAAAATAAACTTAGATTGTATTGCAGTTTCACTTAACAGTATATAAAATGCTGTGTTGTGACAGGTATCAACTATCCATTAGATACTGAATCAATTTTTCTTAAGCACTACTAACTGCTTGCTTTTCTTGAAGCTAGATCATTCTGGATATTTCCTGTTAGACCTATGAGTGCAAACATATGGTTTCTTTGCTGTAATATCTTCAGATGGATGGTGTTCCTTTATGATAGTCTGAATCCATTCTTAAGGTAGCACTTTCTCTACCTGTTTCCCCAAGATAGGGTCATGCCAACTCTTAAGGTCTCCATCATTATTCATGGAGCTAAAGTTAATGACCACACTGGTAGAGACCCTTTTTGATTTTAGAAATACTTATTGTTTTTTCCCTGTTCTTATGCTGTCTTTTTAGAGTGCTTATCTCCCTGGCACCCAGATCAGTGGCTGCATGAATCGAAGGCAATTTAACTCCTTGTGAACGGTTCCTCTTACAAATTAGCAAATCAGGAGAGGGCATCTCACCTCCAATCGACCAATTGGATCCTCCTTCCAGGAATTTGGATTTTGACCTGAGATCATTTTAAATACATATCTAAATAAACTCTCTTTCCCTCTTTCTCTCTCTCTCTCTCACTATATATATATATATATATATATATATATATATATATATATATACACATACAAATGTGTTCAATATATATGCGTGTATATATGAATATATATCTATGACTGGCTATATGCATATATTTACAAATGATTGAGGCAGCCATTATCTTCTGTGTGCACAGAGAAGTGGAATAAAATAGTTGGCAAAGAGAGAAACATGAATCAACTTTGTATGGTAGGCTGTAACAAATGACCACAAAGTTGGGGTCTTAAAATGGCTCAAAGATATTTTATCACAGTCTGGAGTCCAGAAGTCCAAAATCAGTTTCCGTGGGCCTAAACAGGGGTCAGTGGGCTGTGCCAGAGGAGAGAACCCATTTTCTTGCCTTTTCCAGCTTCTAGAAGGGCATTCCTCGGGTCATGGTCCCTTCCTCTATCTTCAAGACAGCAACACAGCATCTTCAAATTTCTCTCTGCTTCTGCTATCACATTACCATCTTTTGAGTGGTAAATCTCCCTCTACTGTCTCTCACATAATGACACGTGATGACAATTAGGACCCATATAGATAATTCAGGACCTGAATATTTTCGGGGACTGTTATTCAGATACAGGGAGAAAACCAGTAATACAGAGATCATATAACCCCAGAGAAAGGAAGAGAAGGAGCAGAGATTCTGAGGGGAAGAGGGTACCTGCCTTGGTTCCTTAAGGTTTTCTAATTCCTGATTCTCAAACCCTTAACAAGTAGGTCTTCCTGTTCCTTACCTTCTGGCATTCCGTACTTCTTGATTATTATTATCACAAACACTATTTTACTTAAACTAGCTTGATTAGATTTTTGTTTTCCCCAAACCATAGAAATTCTAGGATGCTTATTTTTTCTGTATATATTGCACATTGGTCAGCTGCCACAATGGGTTAATCTAGACCCCTGGTCCATTATGGCCTCAGGCTAACTGGTTTTCCTTTCAAGCCAATTGCCTCTCCCAGTCTATTCCGACTGTAACTTAATCTGCCCTCATCCACAGGTCTGCCAGACAGTTAGGGCAGTCAGGCAATGCCCTGGTTCCAGAAGAAAGTGGATAACTTCCAGGTTAACTCTTTTCCCTCTTAAGTTTCTTCCTGTTCCACACTACCTGGTACAGTGAGGTGTAAAGTAGACTGAAGTCTGAATTCCCTCAATTTGTGCCAATCTCCAAGGGTATGGTTTGGGGCAAGAGGCTTAACCTCTGTGAACCTTGATTTTCTCATCTGTAAAATGGAAGTAATAGTTACACCTTCTCAAGGTTCAGAGGATGAAGTGAGATATATAGATGTAATATTTAAGTATGCTGTACAAAACTTGGAATACTCATCCTCCTTGTTTCTTTTATTATCTACAGTATTTAGCTGTCAGGGATGAAGCCAGTCATATAGACCACCTGAAAAGAACCAGTCAAAAGTGCTCACTATTGTACTTCTTAGACTATCTTGGGTAGTCCTACAATAACAATGAGAAAAAAGAAAATCACTAAATGTATTTCCCTCATTACTGTTGAAGAAATCAGGGTTCAGAAAGGCTAAGTGTCACATGAATAAAAAAGCAAAAGACTCAGGCTTAAAATTCATGTTTTTGCAACTACAGTTAAGTATTTTTCATTAATTCATGATGTTCAGTGTGTGAGATGGTCTAATAATAGGATTCAAAATATGTTATTTTCTCTATGCTTGAATTGCCTCCTTTGGACCTTGATTACAATACTTTGTACCTGATGTGGCATAAAGTCTTTTTATATCTTTCCATAAATCTGTGATTTTGTGGTCTTCAAGCATGCATATTCCATATAGAGTTCAAGGGTTGAAAATAGGCATTCTTAGCAAATGAACTTACAAGTTCCCTGAGACAATAAGATTCAAGTTCTCCTGTGTAATAAGGACATGATGTTGTTTATTGCTTCTCTCAAAACTTCTTTCACCTTTTCATTCCTCAGACTATAAACGAAGGGGTTCAGGAGAGGGGTCACCATTATGGTCATGACAGCAGTCACTTTGTCAAAATCCAGTGAACGGCTCTGGCTGGGCTTCACATACATGAAGATGTTGCTCCCATAAGCAATGGAAACGACCATGATGTGAGAAGCACAGGTGGAAAAGGCCTTCTGACGTCCTTGGGCTGAGGGGATGCACAAGATGGTAGAAATGATGTAGGTGTAGGACACAATGGTGAGTACCAGTGAGGTCAGGAGGACGAAGGAAGATAAAAGGAAGTTTATCATCTCAATGAAATGAGTGTCTATGCAGGCCACCTGTAGCAGAGGGGCAATGTCACAGAAGAAATGACAGATTTCTCTATAACAGAAGGGCAGTCTGGACACCACAATAATTGGGCACAGTATTGAGAAGAAAGTTCCCACCCAGCAGCCCAGAACCAGTAGGAGACAGACCCTACTGTTCATGATGATGGTATAGCGCAGGGGGTTACAGATGGCCACATAGCGATCAAAAGACGTCACTGCTAGGAGAATAAACTCCACTGTCCCCAGGAAAAAGAAGTATATTTGAATCATGCAGCCAGCAAAAGATATGGTCTTCCTGTTCTCTAGGAGACAAGCTAACAACTTTGGGGTAACTGAGGTCGTGTATAAGATGTCTAAAAATGACAAATTACTGAGGAAGAAGTACATCGGGGTTTGGAGGCAATTATCAGCCCATATTAGGGAAATGATGACAATATTTCCTGTTAGAGTTAGCATGTAAGTAAACAAGAGGACCACAAAGAGGGAGATCTGAAGCTTCCGGATAACAGGCAAGGCAGTCAGGGTAAATTCAGTCACTGTGATCTGATTTTGCACATCCATTGCATTCAATACCTAGTGGGTAGTGCATCTCTGAAAAAAAAAATTATAGAGATGAAAATCAGCTTATCTCAGTATCAGTGATAAATTTACAGTAGTAAAAGCTTTGAAGAGTCAAGAGTCACTCTAGAAAAAGGTAGAACCTTAGATAAGTTACATGACTTCTTCTAACCTTAGTATTATCATATTTAACATTTTTGGTTGAATGAAATTTTCTCCATGGTCTCATTAAGCTCTATTATTTGTATGGTAATCTCTTTGACTCAATGCTCCTTCCTTTCTCTTTCATTCTTCCTGAGATACTGCTTTTCTAACTAAGTTCTGTGCCTGAGAAGAGAGAATTCTTAACTGAGAATTTCATTAAGTCCATTTGGAAAATGGTAAAAGGAAATATTAATAAAAGTCGACTTACTTTTGTCCAAATCATTTCAACCCATCTGGTGTCATCTACATAAAAGAGCAGAAACTAAGAAACTGACCAAGAGAGTCAAATGAAAGGGAACCTGTATTTGTCTCTCCTCACATTTGTGATTGGTATTGCATGAGTCTCAAGGTGATATCTGATTGTCCCCGAGTTGCTCTGATGTGATAATAATTGATCTCCATAAAGCCACATAGGTTTTCTTTGTTTTTATTTCTTATACTGATATAACGGTTTTGATGTCCACACTGTTACAGTAGGTGCATGATGTATGGTTCATCATTTGCAGAACCTATTTCGGACATTTGAAAACCCTCTACTGGGAAAATGATCAGTGTATTTTTTCTTTGTTCCTTGCAATGTCATGTGTATGGCAGCATCCAAAAGAATAACAAAGTTTTTCCCTTTCATTCCCCAACTGGGAATTCTTACAGGTTTTCTTAGTTCTCTTATACCTTGTATTCTTTTCAGGAATTTGAACATCAGCTTGTTAATAGTAGTGAAAGAAACTGAATGCAGATGTTGGTGTTTGAAATACTCATCTTGGAATACCATGCAAGTTGGCTGAATATCTATTGCACGTCTCTATAATTCAGTGAAGCTGAATTTATTTTGTAGTTAATCCTTTATTTTTATGTTAAAATTAAATTGGTTAAAATGACCAATTTATGAACCTGAACTAAGTTGTTTTAGGTTTGGAAAGAAGGTCACTTACATCAAACTCTCTCTCTGAAAAGTAATTCCTAGAAGTATTTTTGCCATAAAGACTTTTTTTTTTATGGATTTCCATTTGAAAAGTTTGCTGTGACTTTTCTGGTCCCTGTAGTTGCTCATTATTTGTATTCACCATTCATTTATTCCAAAAACAAACTGCTTTTAAGTGATCAAAGGACCTTAAAGGGTTTGATCTATTGAACTAGGTAGGGTCTTAAAACCAGTACTTGTGTTTTCACCACTAATACTATAATGTTGATTCCTACCCCAATGGCTGCTGCACCCACGTAATAAATTTCCAGACTGATTCCTACAACACAAAAAGAGAAAACCAAAGCCGGATGGACACGTGTTAATGTTAACTAAGGTCAAATACGAAAACAGAAGGTCAAATTCTCTAAGATGAACTAAAGATGTTGCATTGCTTTCCTTTGGGGAGTCTCTTAACTTCATGATAGTGGAAGAGAACTTGGCTTTGTGTTGGTCTTCTCTAGATGACCTCTGCACCCTCCAGAGCCCATTGTAGTCTAAGTGGGGAATGGTTCTGCATTAGACCATCGGTGTATAACAATTTTATTACAACTTGGCCAAATTAAGACTTTCATGGTAGGGAGGGAGATTCTTCATTTCCATTTATGGATCTTTAAAAAATGGCATTGATGTGCACATTTGCACATTAAATTTTTTTTAACTTTTACTTATTTTTGAGAGACAGAGCATGAATGGAGGAGGAGTAGAGAGAGAGGGAGATGTGGCAGGGGGTGGGGATTAGAGATTATTTGGGATCTTTGCAGCTGTCAGTAAAATGTAACAAAGTTTAATTTAACTGAAGTACATTAAAAACTTGCATCTACAGACTTACAGTAAAGCTGTAATATTTGACACTGCAGACAGCATAAGTTTTGGGGAAGCAGTGATTACATTTTAATTCATCAAATACACAGGTAAGCAAATTTAGTGAGACTCAAACTGCTTAACATATAAATACGAATACTTGCATAACAAAGTATACTTACATCATGCTGATTGTAACACAGTTGGTATTTTCTCCATTCAAGAGTGTGAAGAAACTCGAAATTTGGGTATGTTTTTCCTACTGCATTCCATCTATTTTTCTTTAAATTCTGTTATTGCTCCAGTTTTGAAAACTGTGTAAATTTCAGTCTTAGTCTGAGCCTTTTCCCCACGTGGTACCTAATTGCCCTTTGAAAACCACACCAAATGGTTCTTCGGTTTTTGTGGGAGTGTTCCATCCGCCTTCCTCTGAATGAAAAACTGTCTTTTCTAGTAAGCTCTGTCAGTTTCTTTTAGTTCTTTTTTGTATTTCCACAGAAAAATTTAAACCTTGACTTACACCAGGATAAGTCCAAGTGTTAAATGATCATTTAATCTTTCATGTCCTGTGTACCTCAGTCTCAGAGATTCCTCTGACTCTCAAGTAATGTGTATTCTGGAGCATGTTTTTGTCAAGAAGAGCAGAAGAGTGAGGTTTGGTGGCAAATGGGAAAGTCACACACTGAAAGCCCAGCAGGTCCTCTGACTTCTAGTTTGGATCTCTGGCTAAAGTGCCCAAAAGCTTCTTAAATTTCAGTTGGGTTTTTGTTTGTTAGTTTTTAGTTGCAGGAATGTAATTTCCTCTCTATTTAGTGAATTTCTCTTTCTTCTGTGGATGCACCCAGACACTTGGCATTATTCAAACCACAGGACATTAGGCCAGAAGAGGACTTCACAGGCAAATGAGTCAGCCTTGCTCTCAAATATTCTGCAGTGTCTCTCCACCGAGGTACTGTGCAGGGGTGCTAAACTCACAGTTTCTTAAGGCGACTCATTCTACCTGAAAGACCCTATCATGAGAACTCATATTTGCTTTCACTGAAACCTCTCTCTAAACTGTCACCATTTGTTGGATCACCCCTGTTTATTCATTGGGTACATTGTGACTTGATTTTAAATGTAATGGCCTTTATTTCCTCTCTCCAGAAAATAACACTACTCTGCCTCTGTTAAATATGAACTTTGAGAGTTAATGAGATTTGTGTTTATCTTCAGAGATTTGGTTTCCAATGTCTCCTGGGATTATGGCATAAAAAAAGGTTGTTATTATTGCAATCTTAGAACATTAGAATTGAAGTAACTAATCAGTTTTAAAGTTAAGGTCTCCTGGAAACGTCTCCTGGTTGTTTATTTATTTAAATTGAAGCTTATAGAGCTGCTTTAAAGCCTCAGGGAACTAGAAACTTGGAAAACTTTAAACAACTATTTTTTCCTGAAATGACCAATGTATATTAAAATAAGTTTCAAGAGTGATGAACCACGGAAATCTACCCCAATGAACCAAGAACACACTTTACACACTGTATGTTAGCCAATTTGACAATACGTTTGTTATATCTAAATAAATGAGTAAATATCATACAACAAAAATAAAATAAAATTGAGAAAAAGCTATAAGATGCTTTACAAACAGAGATTATTTGCATAGATTTTATGTGTACATACTTATTTTAATTGCTGTATGATGTACAATTTAAGTATACAGTGGTTGAGTTTTGAAACATCTTCACACTCATATAGCCACCAGAACCATTATGATGGCTTACAATATTTCCATTATCTTAGAAAAACTCCTGCACCCTT
>NC_043710.1:90234502-90247310 GCF_006229205.1 Suricata suricatta | reverse complement strand
TAAGATCATGACCTGAGCTGAAGCAGACGCTCAACCAACTGAGCCATGGAGGCACCTCTGAAAACAGTTTCTTAAGAATACCTTTTTAGGATGAAGGATAAAAAACTCTATTTTACATGTCAGTATTTTGCCATCTTTATGAGACTCAGAGACTTCATGGGAATGAAATGTGCATATCCAATAGCTTATTATGACTAATTAGGCTTGTTTACATGCAAGACATGGTGTAAAATTATACCTTAATCCACACAGAACAATGCTACCAATGTTTACATATGAACATTAACAGTGTTAGCAATGTGAGCTAGCACATTGCAGAAAAATAGTTATCTACTTTATTTAACCATCTACTGAACAGTAAGATCCATGATTCTGGGGTTAATACTTTTTATGTTGTGTTTGACCACTTCCCAAAATGGTCTACTTACACTGACTCAGACCTGATTCAGATCTCACATAATTTCAGGAACTTGAAAGTCATCTAGTCACGTAGAAGGTGTTTTTAAATATTTTAATGCACCACGCAGTACTGTTAAAACTGTGACAATTGAAAATATTTTACAAAGGTGAAGTCCAGATCAGCATTGCCCAATAGAAATATATGAAATCATATTATGCAGTAATCTAAAATTCTAGAATTCCATTTTTTCTGAAAGTAAAAACAAGCAGTTGAAGTCAATTTTAATTTTCAGTTTACTTAACTTGATATACAAAATTTTCTCATTTCAACATGTTAAGATATAAAAATCCTAATGAACTATTTCATGGTATTTCTTTGGTACAGATCATTAAAATCATTAATATACTTAATACTTACAGCACTTCTCAAATCAAACTACCCACATTTGAAATGCTTAGTACCCACATATGGCTAGTGGCTACAGTATTGGACATCACAGGTCCAGAATATATATATGTTTAAATCTGACCTAATTTCCAATCTCCATGGCCCCCACTTTAAAAAAAAAATTACTCATTTTGAAAAACCAAAAGAATGAGTGGGGAAGAGGCAGAGATAGAGGGAGAAAGAGAAGACCAAGCAGGCTCAGTGCTATCAGTGCAGAGCGCAATGCAGGGCTCCAACTCATGAACAGTGAGATCACAACCTGAGTCGAAGTGAAGAGTTGGATGCTTAACTGAGCCACCCAGGCTCAAAAAAGAAACCATTAGCACAGAGGTGGCAAAAAGAGCACTGAACTATGAGTCACAAGATTTAGTTCAACCACTGCTCTAAGACTTACTGTGTAATATTGGACTCCTCGTAAATTCTCTTAGAGATTCATGTTTGAATCTGTAAAAGACAATTAATAATTTTTTGTGCAAATTAAATAAGACAATAAGTGTAAACACATTCTGTGCTTCACAAGGTCTATATAAATGTATTTGTAAAATTTCTACTTTAGATGCTGTCATCTCACAGATTAATTCACAGATTAGACTCTGGGTTTCTTGGATGAGGGGGCAACACACAGCCATGTCCAAGATGCATCCCCATGGCCTCTATTCCTGTGGTTCAGTGGACTGCAAACATTGGAACCTGTAGAACTCCTGTAGATAATCAGGAGTAGATGTTAGAATCTGTTTTAATACTTCTGCAATATGAACATTGTAACTGTGAAATTTTCTTACCTCCTATGAAGATACTTGGGGAATGCTTCTCCTTTTCCTATCCTTTTTACGTTAGGAATAAAGATGGGTTAATTATACCTCTTCATCCTTAAGTGTCTACACAACCACAGCAAAATGAAGAGCAGGTTTAAATGAATCTGTGACTTCTATTCTCAGTTTAAGTATTGTTGTCTGGGAAAATAAAGATCAGTAATTCCCAAGGGTTTCTTATCTCCTGGGGTTTAGCATATTTGTATATTTGTAAGAACTGTCCTTGTACTGGTCTATCATCCTCTTTTTACGTAAGTAAACTTAGCCAATTTAACATGGTCGTGTTTCTAGAGTAATGCAATTAATATAGCCCAACGTTGGGAATTATTTAGAACACAATGCTAAAGAAACAGAATGGATTGGATTTAAAAAATGTATTATTTTCTCACAGAAATTACTTTAAACTATATAAGTAGATTTCTAGTTTTATGTATATATTTTAAAGTTTATTTATTTATTTTGAGAGACAGAGAAAGAGAAAGAACGAGTTGGGAATGGTATAAGAGAGAGGGGGAGACAGAATCCACTCTTGAGGGGATTGAACTCGTGAACCATGAGATCATGACCTGACCTGAAATCAATTTGGCTGCTTAACCAGCCAAAATATATACTATCCCTTAGTTATATATTTTTAAATGACAAATGATGAAGCCTCTTAATTTTTTTAAATTAAAAATTTTAGGGGCACATGGGTGGCTCAGTCAGTTGCGTGTCTGACTTTGGGTGGCTCAAGTCATGATCTTGCAGTTCATGAGTTGGAGCCCTGCATTGGGCTCTGTGCTGACAGCTCAGAGCCTAGAACCTGCTTCGGATTCTGTGTCTCCTTCTCTCTCTCTGCCCCTTCCCCACTCATGCTCGGTCTCTCTGTCTCTTTCTCTCTCAAAAATAAATAAAAACAGTAAAAAAATTTTTTAACTTAAAAATTCCCATTAACATATGGTATAATATTAGTTTCAGCTGTACTCTATAGCAATTCAACATTTCCATACAATGCCTGGTGTTCATCACATGATGAAATCTTTTAAATTTGTTTATTAAGTATATTTAAGCCCTCTATCATAGATTAGGCATACTGAACGAGGATTTAACCTGAATCCTTTCAGAACTCTGCAATCTAGTGAGGCAGAATATAATGTTCAACACATGACTAGCCCGACAAATGATTGTATGAATGGAACATTACGTACAGTGCTCTAAGTACTAAGCAGTAGGTAGTGTTTGAGCTCAGAGGGGGAGAAGAGCCCTCCTGTCTATAGTGATAAAGACAATCCTTATGGAAGATAGTTTTAAAAACATTTTTTTACTGTGTATTCATTTTTGAGAGACAAAAAGAGACAGAACATGAGTGGAGAAGGGGCAGAAAGAGAAGGAGACACAGAATCTGAAGCAGTCAGCACAGAGCTTGACGTGGGGCTCAAACCCATGAATCGTGAGAACATGACCTGAGCTGAAATGAGACACTTAACTGACTCAGCCACCCAGGTGCCCCTGGGATGGTAGATTTTAGATCATGCCTTCAAAATTAGGGAAAATTTGCTCAAACTGAGTGAATACAAAAGGATATTCAAAGAGTAGAAAGATCCTAAGCAAAACAAACAAAGAAAAAAACAACCAAGCAGAAAGTGGAAGGAAGATGTGAAGAACCTTGGAATAAAGGCAGCAGAGTCAGTCTTTCTACTTTCTGATTACGGGCAAATCTTGAGGGGTGGCTCTGGACCATCCTGGCAGTCCCTGGCAGTGGTTTCCCAGGACCTCGAGCACATTGTGTCTGGTGATCTTCAGATGAGCCCCTAGTGGCACCTTTAACTGACAAGTGTATTTGAGAACTCCTCATTTTCAGAACAGACTATAGGACTCAGGTCTGGCTTTGGCAGAAACTATGACATTTTCAGTGACGTCACAATTAGTATCTAATACATTAAAACATGCTAAATTTTTAGAGGTGGTGAAAAGGTGAATAAAACATAGTACTTACTGTGAAACAATTCTTTTCTTGGGTAAAATCGCTTTTGGTACCAGTCATATTTCCCTAGTTATCTTTCTTTCTTTCTTTTTTAATTTTAAAGTTTATTTGTTTTTGAGAGAGAGAAAACAGGGAAGGAGCAGAGAGAGCGGGAGTGAGAGAATCCTAGGCAAGCTCTGCATTGTCAGCATGGAACCCAATGAGGGGCTCGAATCCACAAACGGTGAGATCATGACCCAAGCCAAAACCAAGAGCCAGACACTTAACTGACTGAACAACTCAGGCCCTCACCTCCCAGCTATTTTCCTTCTGTGCCGACCACAAGAGTACTTCCTCCACCACACATACGCATGGGCAGGCTTCCTTACTGTTTGGGAACTTGTTGAAAGAAGGATAATTTCTCATCTATTACTGTGTTCCTAGAACTAGCACAATGCCTGGTACACAGTTGAATTTGTTCTTTTCACCATCTTATCCCCACGAGGCATCTAATTCAATCACAATACTTTGTTTTTGGGTGCCTGGGTGGCTCCATCGGTTGAGCATTTAACTCTTGGTTGCAGCCTCACTGTTGGCTCTCTTGTTCTCTCTCTGCCACTCACCCACTCACTCTCTCTCTCCCTCCCTCTCTCTCAAAACAAATGAATAAACTTAAAAAAAAATACCCTTTACTTTCTCCTATCTAGAAAATCCTGATCTGAGAAACATGAAAATAGACTTACTAACTTGCAAAATGAGATCAACTTTTTCATCCAGCTAAATTGAGATGTAGTTGACAAATAAAAAATGGCATATGTTTAAGGTGTATAATGTGATGATCTGATAAATACACACACACACACACACACACACACACACACACACATTGTAATCGGTTTCCACAATCAAGCTAATTAGCACATCCATAACCTCATATACTCACAATTTTAAGAAGCTTCCATTTATAAGATGAATACATTTTGGGGATCTAATATACATCCTGGTGACTCTAGTTCAGAATATCATATTGTAGACTCAAAATTTGCAATGAGATCGACTCTTCGCCAAAAAAAAAATGTCATGAGAGATAAAGTTTATGGTATTAGAAAAACAGATTCTTATTAATATTCTTGCTTATTCTTAAAATCAAATATTACAGATAATTATTTATTTTATTTATAGTTTGTTCTAGAGATATTATTTCATATTAAACACAACCCTTGAAGTGTAGTAAAGATGCCCACTGACAGCCCATGAATCATACATATTGTAAATAATGTTTAGTAAAATAAATCTCAGTTCATCCTATTATGGTGTGTGTGTGTGTGTGTGTGTGTGTGTGTGTGTGTGTGTGTGTGTGACTGCCTCACCATGAAAGTAGTTTATTTTGGAACAGAAAGTTATTTATAGGGTGCTTGGCTGGCTCAGTCAGTAGAGCCTATGATTCCTGACCTCAAGATTGTAAGTTTGAGTCTGATGTTGGGTGTAGAGATTACTTAAATAATAAAATATGTTTTTAAAAAGCTATTTATAATTTGTCATGTAAATATGCGGGGGGTGTCTGATCGTAAAATGCAATATGATCCAAAGGCAAAGAGAAATGTTCAGATTATCTGGTATTCTTCATTGTAATGTGGATAAGTCAAAGTAGACTCAATGAAAGCAATGTCTTAATCATTATAGCAGAAGTTCCTTTCAGTATGGAATGTAACTGTGTTCTACTTTATCACTGTTGAATTGAAGGTGAACTAGGACCCTACATATAACTGTTAACGTGTTGTTTGACTTAGAGTAATCATTCTTGATAGATAACCCTTTCTCTGATGAGCCCAGTAAGTCATTGATCCTCATTCCCATACACTTAATTACATGATTTATTTTTCACCACTGGCATGGTAGAATCAACTGAAAAAATGTTAGGGTATATGTTGCCCTAGGAGAGCATTCTCTTTAATTCTTAGGCAAAGGATATAGGATTTGAGGTATTGGATCAGGTGAAATAACTGATGTGAAAACCAACTTAGATACTACATTGGGAATAAAATAATAGAAGATGTATCTGACTTTACACCCAGTTACTCACCCATGCCTCCTTTGGGGAAGTTTCTATAATGAAATCAAACATGGAGATCAAGAATTCACACAGGTAGAAATATAATGACAGAGAATAATTTGGAGGAAGTTCTCTTCTTTGTTTTCTCACTTGTACACTCAAACACAAAGATTCAGGATGTTGTCACTAGGCAGAGAAATGAGAAAATTATTAAGTCAGGTGAGCTAGTATAAAGCCAGGATGCTAGAGGTGGTTTTGCAATTTTTTTTGTTTTTGTCTTTGCTTTTGTTGTTGAGTATGGTTTTTTGGTTTGATTTTTGTTTTGATTTTTAACCTCTTTAAAACCCAGAGCCTTCTGAGGCTTTTTGTTAGCGCCCTAAGGTTTGCACCGAACTGTAGGATCCACACACAGCCTCACACTCTCATTGTCACTGTCATAGTACTACAAACATCCCCCTCGGGAAAGTCTCTGCCCTAGCACTACCCAAGAGTGTGGGGCAGCCTCCACCAGGCATTGCTAGCTACTTTAGCTCTAACAGAGTAGAGGTCCACCACTGAAGGTCAGTGAAGTGGAGACATGTTTTTACATTTGGCCAGCATGTTGTTTTTGCTAGTGTTGGCCTGAGAAATGCTACTGGTGCAGCCACATCTCACAGAGATTTTCACTAAAATTAGATTTTTGTTTTTTGTTCCCTCTAATACCATGAAAAGGCAAAGAGAGACGGTGCAGAGTCAAATCTCAATGGTAACTCCATACTGCTCTCAGATCTTATTCCTCTCTGAGGGTGGGTATCGTTCATTTTACTGGGTCAGACTCATCAGATCAAGCTTCTACTTTCTCATTTAAATTCTTCAAGAATTGTTGGCCTTGATGTAGAAGGAAACTTTAAGATGGCTGCCATTATATCATCTGATATGTCCTGATATTTCTGTACTACCACTGCCCACAGACACACTCACACACACACACAGAGAGAGAGAGAGAGAGAGAGAGAGAGAGAGAGACGATAAGGGAAAAGGACTTGATATTTGTTGAGTACTGATCCAGACATTTGGCAAACATTATCCCAGTTGCTAGCAGTAACTACTCACTGAGGTAAACATGGGACTCCATTTTACCTTTGAGACTACCCAAGCTCAGAGTGATTGCAAAATTTGCTCAAGGCCATGGAGCTGCCCAGTGGCAGATCCACAAAGAAGCAAATCGGCAAAGCCTCAGACCAGAGCCCATGCCTTGCTGCCCCAAGAGGGGAGCGAGCAAGAAGATGGCTGCTTCTGTTTGGAGGAAGAGAAAGAGAGTGTTTAGTGTCTCCTAGGGGAATTAGCTCACATCACTAAATTTGAAAAGCAAACTGATTTGGATCAAATATTTTCCCCAATAATAAAGCTGATGAACTTGACTAGAGAAGTATGTGCTAAATCTTTTTCTTGCTGACCTCTCCAAAAAGTGCACCAGACTCATAACTCACATACATATTCAGATGATTCATGAAAAGAAGTCTCAGAAGTAAAGCCCTCCTTGTTTTAGGATTTTTGGACTATTGGATTTCTTGTACTCCATCTTAAAGACTCTAGGCACTGTAAAAGGGGCCAAGAGAATAAGGAACACATTCAAAGACCAAGCATCACAACATTCCCAGGTGGTCAGTGGTATGACTGCAAGAGATTCTTAAATGTTAGTGTGCTGAAAAATCTCTCAGGGCATCTGGAAAAAGTCGGTCTCCTCCCCCCACATCCCCTACTCAGAAAAGTTCCGATTCCATAAATATGGGGTTGGAAAAAACAATCTTCAACTTCCATAAGCATTCCAGAGAGGTACAGAACCAAGAAATCTTGGTCTGGAGTGTGGCAACATGTCATCACCCAATTTTGTCCTTCAGGGAATTCTTCCTGCAATTCCAGGCCCAACCACAGGAGGATATCCTGATGAAGAAGCGAATAGGGCAACCAAGTGGCAGGAAAAATCATCCGAGTGGAAGTTTAGACAGAGACCACCCATATATGCTGTGTAGATACTGTCTGCCCATAAATGCCACAGTCATGGCCATTACCAAAGCCAGCAGGTGAAAGGGGAAATTCCACTTTTATGAATGTGCCCCAGGGTTTCATGTTGGTTCTTTATGTCATTCCCTTTGGAAAGACATCAGGAATAGCTGTTTCAGCACAGGGAATATAATAAGGTATTACCTTGAGTACATGTTTCTCGGGCAGGAATGAGACAAGCCAGGTCTCAGGCTGTGAGGTCTCTTAGCATTTGGTCTCTCAATCCCAAACTGGAGTATTTCTGGGGGAGCACATGGAGGTAGCCATCTTTCCCTTTAAAGTGAAGGAAAACACTTTATCCAGGTGAGAGTTCCCGAACAGCACAGGTAACAAATTGCCCACTAATTCCCAGCCCTGGGAGACAGAGGCTTACAATGCTCTCGTTCTTGAAATGGATGTTGAGATCATGCAGATATCTAATCAAGCTAATAAGTGACAGAGACACTCATTTAGGTGAATGTCGTGTCCCGCCCCGGCCAGCAGGGCGAAAAATCCTTGTGGGTTCTTTATCCTGAGGGAGGGAGAGAAAGCAGGGCAGAAGGGAGACGCAGAGAGTGAAGACAGCACACGGAATCCGATCAAGCCTCCTCTTTATTGAGAAAACACCCTATCTTATAAAGGTTTCAAGGCGGGAAAACAAGGCAGCTGACCTAGGTCAGTTGCTAGGAAACAGGGTTAAGGGATTAAGGCTGGAGTAAAAGAGGAACCAAACTAAAGTGTTTTAGCACAGCGCCTGAGGGGCTGATACTACCCTGCCTGTGGGCGATTGATCTTTGATCTTCTGGCTTCTCCTGACAGGTAGTGGTGCTCCCCTGCCTATTTTTGCAACTCCCCTCAGGGAGTGACATATCCGGCTAGCAAATGGCCAAGCAGCTGAATCTTTGCCGCTTCCCACAGGTGAATAGTTATTCCATTTTTCCTTCATGGTCTCTGGAGTTCATTTTGTTTAGGAAACGCTTTAATTGCCCCAGATGGGACTATATTCAATTATTTACGAGTGAATCTTGTAATTGTGAATGCTACAGTATTACACTTTCCTTGATACCTTCAAGTGAGAGAGCATTGGTGTGTATGTACACAGTCTCCAGTGGATTCCGATGTTTAAAACTATAACTGGACCTGCCATGGTTATGTTTTAAGACTGACATGATTCATGATTTGTGCTTTACAGTTCTTTTGTGGATCCTAGTAAATGGCTAAATGTGTGCATGGAGTGGATATTCAGAAAGAAAGAGAGAACATACACAGGCTTCTCATTTTGAAGATATTTTGAGACCCATTTCTGCTTATTTACTAGCTATTGTGTGGCCTTTGGACAATTTATCTCCTCTAAGTAAAGTTTCTTGTTTAAAAAATTTTTTTAACATTTATTTATTTTTGAGAGGGAGATAGAGTGCAAGTGGGGGAGGGGCAGAGAGAGAGCGAGACACAGACTCAGAAACAGGCTCCAGGCTCTAATCTGTCAGCACAGAGCCGTACCCCGGGGCCCGGGGGGTGGGGGGCAGGGCTCGAACCCACGAGCAGTGAGATCGTGACCTGAGCTGAAGTCGGACGCTCAACCAATTGAGCCACCCAGGCACCCCAAGTTCTTGTTGATAAGATAGACATAATTCTAACATGTTCTAACTGAACGTTAATGTTTTTTTGAAGGTCAAATAAGAAATACCCACAGAAGTGTTTTATAAAATATAAAGAGCTTATACTAATGTGTCTATCGAGGACTTTGGGAGGAAGAAGGGGAACAGTAAAGACGCAGCGAGGGAGTCAATGATGTGACCCCCTAATTCCTCTGATTCCACAGATTTTTCAGAATGGGTGCCTGTACAATTCATGGAAACAAAGTTTTACCAAAAAAAAAAAGAAACTATTACATGAGAATGTTATACTTTTGTATATCAACCCAATGGACTGTTGTGTGCTTATTTAAATTATTTTAGAGAGTTTCTAACTGCTCATGCTATTAGCTGCATATCATACCTTTTGATGCACCATGTAGAACCATGAACAGGTGTCATATAACCAGAAACTGGAGGGTGACAAGCAAAAGGAAATTAGCTGTTGTGGTAGTATGGCAGGATTTGTGGCTTTTTTCCTAAATATTCTGTCATGTGGTGTTCTCTTTTCTTCTTATTTGATTTTGATTTTTTTTTCTTAAAATTTTTTTTTAACATTTATTTTTGAGATTCAGAGCATGAGCAGAAAAGGAGCAGAGAGAGAGGGAGACACAGAGTCCGAAGCAGGCTCCAGGTCTGAGCTGTTAGCACACAGCAAGACATGGGACTCGAACTCACAAACCTTGAGATCATGACCTGAGCTGAAGTCAGATGCTTAACCAACTGAGCCTTCCAGGTGCCCCTTTTCTTTTCTTTTTATTTGATTCAAAATACTTTGTTTCTCACCATTTAGATCTCTCTTTGCCTTTTAAAAAACAGATAATTTCAATTTTTTTTCAGTTTCTAAGTCATCAGAGACTAAAAAGTTTCACGTTTCCAAGATCTCTGGCTTCAGCTTTTGCAGTTAGAAAGGCAGACGAGAATGAAACTTCACTGTAATACAGGTCCCTGGTTAGAGAAAATTATATCACTCTTGGGTCCTCTTCTACATTTCCTCTGCAGCAGCAACCTGGGAAAGAAAGTCCAGAGATTCTTAATCCTCAAAAGAACCAAATGACGGGACAAAAAGTCACAGCTCAGGGATTGGACTGGAGGAGAGAAGACAAAGTGGATGAAATAAAGAAAGCACGTTACTAATAACTGAAGGGAGAAAACATCTAACAGGTAAAACATGAAATACTCTGGTGACTGTGTAAATAGAAATCATATACCTGGGGGTAGAGATGAAGAACATAAATAGCTGAGCCCTCCTTTTCCAACACTTTTCTAATACTATAGGTCAGATCTTTGAGGTAGTGCCTCCATTATTCACATGTCCCCTCCTAGTGCATTTTGGTCTGGGAAAGGTGAATGTTAGGATATTTGGTCAATGTCAGGGAGGCAGAAATTCATCTCCCCAACAAATGTTGTGTAAGGTGTGACAGATACTGTTTCAGACACTGAGGATACAATTATTCACAAAAAATATGCCTTCTAGGAGCATATGGTCTAGGAAAAACATACATACATACAAGATATTTTAGCATTTTGTAAAAAATAATTCTGAAAGTATGCATAGGGTGAGGCAGAAGTACAGAAAGGAGATGCTTATTGTTATGTATAATATGTATTGGAAGGTTTGTTCCTATCAAAAGATGAGACTTGGGGCACTTGGGTGGCTCAGTCGGTTGAGCATCCAACTGGACTTTGGCTCAGGTCATGATCAGGTCATGATTTTGGCTTAGGTCATGGGATGGAGCCCTGTGTCAGGCTCTGTGCTGAGCGTGGAAATTGTTTAAGATTTTCCCTCTCTTCCTTTACCCTTTCCCCCACTTGCAGGATCTCTCTCTAAAATTAAAAAAAAAAAAACATCCTGAAAGTGAATGATGGAATGAATCATTAGATTCCTTTCCAATACCAAATCCACAAAGACAATGTCCAGTCATAGCAAGAAAGAAGGACTGACTTACTCTTTGGTTGGATCTCAGCCAAGCAAATCCCAAAACCTGAATGAAAATAAAGACATCTCATTTCCCTTTTCTATAGAGATTTGATACCTACACAGATGTTTAATATCCCACACATTAAAGTTGCCGTGTGAGACAGCGAACGAGATCAATACTTGCCTACTAACCTAAACACCAGTTAGTGGCAGAATGGCTAATAGAACGCAGGTCTATTTTTCCTGCTCTATAGACCCTTCGCATTGAGTCACACAGGTTGTTAAAGAGTGTCCTCTTGGGGCGCCTGGGTGGCTCATTCAGTTAAGTGTCTGACTTTGGCTCATGTCATGATCCCGCAGTTTGTGGGTTCAGGGCCCGCATTGGGCTCTGTGCTGACAGCTCGGAGCCTGGAGCCTGCTTCAGGTCTGTGTCTCCTTCTCTCTCTGCCCCTCCCTTGTTCGCACTCTGTCTCTCTGTGTCTCAAAAATAAATAAACATTAAAAATTAACAAAAAAAGAGTCTCCTCTTCAATTCTTCTCCATAATTTACATATTGCAAATAACTAATTCCATAGTGATACAATGAGAAACCTGGTAGATTTTCTAAAGTTTTATCGGAAGAGAACAAAGGAAGGATATGCATGGGAATGTTTTACATTCTTCATACCTATTCATAGATCTATTTTAGAGGATGTTCTGTTCTCAAAGGCCCTCAAATTGCTCTGAGGATTCAGAAATTGTGTAAGTAATACAGGTTGTAAGAAATCACCTTGGCTCCATAATTCTTCATTTTGAGACTGTTTCCTACTATACTGTTCAACATTCCTGTACTGTCTTCAATTTCTTGATGACAAATGAGGCTGAGCACCTTAACAATATGTTCATCAACCATTTGGATCTTCTTTTGTGACATGCCTGGTTCATGCGTTTTACACATTTTTCTCCTGGAAAAATTTTTCGTTCTCTTATTGATAGCAGTTCCTGTATATCCTGGATACCAGTCTAATGTCAGAGATGTGTATTTCAAATGTATTCCTTTATCCAGCTATGGGCTTTCTCTTTGACATCAGTACAACTAGGGCTCTCTACTGCAACAATGGAGGGAATACTTTTGGAGGTCATGAAGGGAAACTCCTCACAGTCCACAAATGCAGGAGCAGAATTCTGTTGGGCTCTTGTCAGAAGGAAATAACAAGGTAGCAGTCTAATGGAAAGTGAAATGTATTACAAGGATGGTGGAAAAAAAGCTTTATCACTCAGATTTGAGTACTTAGATCCCGCTGAGCAGAAACTGAAAGGGCTCTCCATAGGCCAAAAGGAAAGACTGTGTCAAATGAGGCAAAATTATGAATCTAGGTCTCTGTCACATGAAGTGGATTATATGCTCAATTTTGCAAATATTTGCCTTCTCCTTTCTCCTCACCAGTTCTGAGAAGTGTGGGTTTAGGTCTAGACTATGTTGCATAGGTTCCAGTGGACCTGGGGTCATCCAGTGGATGTAATTTTATATGAGTGCTTTGAGTTTGGTCATACTTTCCTTTATTTTTTTTCCATAATATTTTATTGTCAAATTGTTT
>NC_043710.1:90221788-90234402 GCF_006229205.1 Suricata suricatta | reverse complement strand
GTAGGTGTGGGCCCTATTTTTTTCCTGTGGGCACCCAGGATCACGCAGTCCATGCAGGGGGCAAGGTGTGCCGTGGAAATGCACATTCCCAAAAACCAAGTTCGAATTGCTTGCCCCTGGCACAGCAGCAGCCCCGACTGCTTCTCCCTGGGAAGTGCGCTCCCCTGTCTCTTCCCTTTGTCTCTTGGGCTCCACTCGCTTCCCCCACTTTGGGCTGGGGATCTTGTCTCCCCTGCCCGTTCCAGCTTGGCCTGTTTTCAGATCTCCCCCATTCGCCCTCAGGTATCCTTGAGGTTCTATTCTTTCTGGAGTCCATATTTTCTCCTGCTCTCGCAGATGAGAGCTCCCTTCCTCTCCGCCTTCTTGGCTCCTCCCCGGTCATACTTTCCTTTAATAATTTTTCACACCTATTGCAACTTATTACACCAACGGTGAAGCATATTGCCTTGTGATGCTGGTTTTTCTTCATCACCAGTTAATCCTCTTGGAGGAACATGGATGACAGATGTTAGAGATCCCCATTAGAAGGGAAGAGCTCCTTCTGAGTAAGCAATCCTGAAAAGAGGTCTGATGGAGAAAAGTCATAAGAAAATGTGTCAAACATAGGCAAAAGTGAATCCTAATGTAAATTACAGACTTGGGATTAAAATGTTGTGTCAATGTGGGTTCATTCACTTAACAAATGTAGCACTCTGGTGGGCAATGTTGATAATGGAGGAGGCTGTGCATGTGTGGGGATGGGGAGTCGTCTGTGCTCAATTCTGATGTGACTCTAAAATACTCTTAAAAAGTCTATTTTAAAAAATGTTTAAAATGTAGAAAAATTCATGACATAGAAAGCTCACCACAGAGAAAAAAAATACATAACTCTAAATCCTGGCATGTGAAAGAAGAATTTTAAAATGTGTTAAGAAATTCAAGGGGATAAAAGCAAAAGAAGGAAAGAGAGAAAGAAAGAAAGAGAAAGGAAGGAAGGAAGGAAGGAAGGAAGGAAGGAAGGAAGGAAGGAAGGAAGGGGAAATAAGGTAACAGCCTAAAGTGAATATATTAACAATAATGTTTTCAGGGCACCTGGGTGGCTCAGTCAGTTAAGTGTCTGGCTCTTGTGTTTGGCTCAGGTCACGATCTCATAGTTTGTGGGTTTGAGCCCTGCATTGGGCTCTATGCTGGCATTGAGGAGCCTGCTTGGGATTTTCTCTCTCTCTCTCTCTCTCTCTCTCTCTCTCTCTCTCTCTCTCTCTCTTTCTCTCTCTCTCCATCTCTCTCTGTCTCCCCTATTTGCACACTCTCTCTCAAAACAAATAAATACACATGGGGCACCTGGGTGGCTCAGTTGGCTAAGCATCCAACTTTGGCTCAGGTCATGATATCATGGTTCATGGGTTTGAGCCCCATGTCAGGCTCTGTGCTGACAGCTAGCTCAGAGCCTGGAGTCTGTCTTTGGATTCTGTATCTCCCTCTCTCTCTGACCCTCCCCTGCTCATACTATCTTTTTCTGTCTCTCAAAAAATAATTAAAAAAAATAACATTAAAAAAGAAAACAGACAAATATCATTTCACTCATATGTGGAATTTAAGAAACACAACAGATGAGCATAGGGAAAAGGAAGGAAAAATAAGATAAAGAGAGGAAGTCAAACCATTAGAGTCCCAAATACAGAAAACAAACTGAGGGTTGCTGGAGGGGTGTTGTGGGAGGGATGGGCTTAGTGCGTGATGGGCATTAAGGAAGGCACTTATTGGGATGAACACTGGATGGACAAATACTACACTTCATGTGAACAAACTTGACTTTAAATAAATTAAAAATAAATAAAAAGCTCCAACCTATAAACTAACTAAATAAAAACATGAAATCACCTTTTAAAAAAAGAAAAATAATGTTTCCAAATGGATAAATAACTAAGGAGCTCTTGAAATGATGAACAAAAGCGATAACCTTCTAATAAACCAGATTAAAGTAAATCTACAGAGGAAAAAGTCCGTGCTTATCTTTTTGTGACACCAACAAATATTTCAAGATGAGATCTTGTGGGATTGTTTCAGAATAATTCAGGGGAGGGCCATTGAAACTGGATGAAGGATCCCTGGGAATTGCTCTATTTTTCTCTATTTTTTCCAGAATTGCACATTTCCCTCTTGAAACCACAATTCTACTTTTATTTTTTCTTTTCTGTTATTTCATCTATTTGTTATTTATTGCATTTATTTGTTAAAAACAAAACAACAAAAACTATCTGTGTCTTTTCTACTGCCGCTCCTGCCTTCATTTTACTGAGGGTTTTGTAAACCAAACCACTGATGACATTCTGATGGTCCTGAAATTGATACTTGCTCAACTTTCTTAGAGCATCAGACATCATTACCTGATTCCTCCTCAAAACTCCAGACTCTTTATAATTCCTCAGCGACAGTTGTATTTGTCTACCTTCTCTCTGACTGGTCCGCCTTTGCTCTTTCTTATAACTTTTGACGTTCTCCAGAATTTCCTTCTCTGTCTCTTGTCATGTCACTCCATGAGGATATGCACACACAATGCAACTGCCATTTCTAGGCTGATTATTGATCCTTCATCTGTTGTCAAGTTCCAGCACAAAATTCTGTCTGTAGTATGACCTGTAGACACCTTAAACTGAACCCAAACCAGTATTTACCAGCTTCTTCAACAGGCTTGTGCTTCCAGTCATATTTTACATCTTACTAAATGGCATCACTGACTACTGTTCTCCATAGCTGAAAACATGATTTCCTCTTTGACCTGTCTCTAACAAATCCCTCACATCCTACCAGTTTCTCTAATCTGGATACATCTTTATATCCTTAATGCCATTATCTATAAATTGAAAGGAGGCTTAAATCTTTCAGCCCAGGAATCCTAATCTGAAGGAGCTGTTGCATAGAAATAAAAGCATCAATATGTAAGAGCATAATAATAGACGTTGCCATGTGTGGTATTATGCTATGGCCCTCTTGGCCCTTCATTAGTCCCCAAGGGTTCGGGGTCAAATGAATAGGAGATTCTATGGCAGTTGGCAGCCCTAACCGCAAGCTGGCCCTGATAAAGAAAGAATGGGGAAGGGTTGGAGCTCACTCTCAAGAGTACCCAAGGTGTTGGCTGTTGAGACTCACAGTTCCTGAGAGATAAAGGAATTGTCTTGGACATGGAAGGGAGATACAAGGGGCAGCCTGCATCCACAGCAAACTGAGCTCTCTTGTTGCATTCGGGCTTACTCCAAAAAGCCACACCAGATCCAAAGCTCCTGGTGGTGGCGGATAATGTTTCTTTTGTTGCAACTATACCTCAGTTCAACCTCTGCTCATACCTGCTTTCTTAAACAACAGGCAGATGTGACTCTTGCTTGACTAAGTACTCCCCAGTAAACTCTCCACGTACAATTCTCTGTCTCAGAGTTGCTTTTCCAAGGAATCCACATTAATACTATGGTAATTGCTTATATATCATTTGTTAGGTGCCAATAACTTTTTAACTGCTTCATATTTCTAAACTCATGTCATCTTTTTACAAAATTCTTGTGTAGCAGAAAACATTATGATCTGTAAGATCACAAAACTGCTCAGCAGTAGAGTCAGGATTTAAAACCAGGATCATGAGTCCATTTTCTTAACCATGAAGTATTCCTTGTAAGATTAAATATGTTGAGTGTTGCTTTTTAAAAAAATTTTTAAATAATATATACTAAGATATCTACAGAGGCCTGGAAGAAAGAAAGCACAGCATGTTTGAAGCAGCAAAAGAAATCCAGTCCGGCCCATGAATAGGTCAAAGAAATAGGCAGAGAGAGACCATTAGATATGACTTTCATCTTAGTTCAGTAAAAGGCTTTTTTTTGAAGGGGGTGGATTTTAATACAAGTCCTCTGACTCTGAGCTTACTGAATACCATGGTGACCTATTCAAGCAATCCATAAACGTTTTCTCTGCCAAGTTACAAAAACAATTGTCAAGAAATAATGGTTTGGCCTTGTAAGTGATACTGGAGTGTAATGCTTTGGTGTATCAAGCGAGTTCTTGCAGTTTCAAGCTGCTGGTCTACTTTCCAGATGCCTACTTAACTTCTTTAGGCTTTCCAAATGAGTATACAAGTTTCTTTAAAACATCCTATATTTTGAATGATCATTCCTTTTTGTGGTGCTAGCTGGTTGACTATTCCTGTCAATGATCTTGAATTCCTTCTTCCCTTCACTGATTCTTACCTAATGTCAAGTAATCCTGGAACATACAATCCTAGCTCTAAAATTGGACCTCTTTAGTCAATAATGCCTAACTTCTTTCAAGGCCTCTAGTTATCACTAAAGCTGTCAGGTCTCTCTAATATGTGATATTATATCTCCCTCTATCTAGGGAAGCTTTCTCATGACCTGTAGTCAGGAGTGGTCCTTCTACTGCACTAGTCATCAGGGTCAAGGGTCAAGCCAATGGATGATTCCACGGCAGTTAACAGCCCTGACACCAAGCCAGCCCAGATATAGGAGTAGTGGGGAGTGGGACTTATCTTCTTTGTTCCACAGGTTTCATCAGCTTTGCCGTTGCCAATATCTCGGCAATCACTAAAAGTTTAGATTTTGCTCTTCCTCTTGTGAAGAAGTAATCAAATCAGAGAAGAGACATGTGAGATATTGGTGGTGGTCTTGGCCTGAAATCCCCACTTACAATGGTGAAAATATCATCCAGAGGTATCCAGGCCACCAACATGGTCTTCTCTTCCTGGGCCTTATTCTTCTTGGCCATAGGAATCATCATGGGAGAATGGGTTGAGCTGACATTGGAAACAAAGATCAATACAATAAGCCATAGCCCCTGGATATGTTGCACTACTATTTGGCCAGAAGGTCTGAACTACAGTATGGAAAGAGACGGGTGGGTAGGGAGGGTTCATCTTTCCTTGCCTTCCATTTCTCTCACCGGCTTTCTCATTTTTATTCGCTGGGGCAACTTCCTCTGGCTGCACTGTACCCAGCTCCATAATCAATAGTCAAGGTTGACTCCAAAATCTCACCGTTCTGCATATTTTGGAGAAAAGTTTAGAAGCTCACAGGCTTAGTTGTTGGACATTTGAGAGACATTGGCAGTAGCAACAGGGTGGTCAGCCCATCTAGAACATGAGGGCATAAAAGAAAGTAGAAGAAATATCTGTCCCTTTCTTTTTTTTTTTATTTTTTGTGTTTTAATTTATTATTGAGACAGAAACAGAACATAAGTAGAGGAGGGGCAGACAGAGAGGGAGACACAGAATCTGAAGCAGGCTCCAGGCTCTGAGCTGTCAGCACAGGGCCCAATGCAGGGCCTGAACCCATGAACCGTGAGATCATGACCTGAGCTGAAGTCAGAGGCTTAACCGACTGAGCCACTCAGGCGCCCCTATCAGTCCCTCTTTCAATATAGATTCTGCTTTCCAACAGATGGCCTGGAAGTGGTCAGGACCATAATGATTTTGGTTCTCAGCCTTTCCTTCATCCATAACTTGTTCCTGGGTTTGGAATTTGCCTACCTGATTCCTCAAACTAAACATACGATCTTCATCACTGTCTTCCTCAGTTTCTTCACAGGTAACCTCCTGGCTCCCCTAACACAGTCTTGGAGATAGCTGCAAGCTTCCTAGTTCTTTGGCTCAGATGTGCAGCTCCTACATTGGATCTGCTGCTGAGAATGTTTTTGTTTTAATGTTTATTTATTTTTGAAAGAGACAGATCATGAATTGGGGAGGGGCAAAGAGAGAAGGAGACACAGAATCTGAAGCAGGCTTCAGACTGAGTTGTCAGCACAGAGTGCAAGGTGGGGCTTGAACTCACCAACCGTGAGATCATGACCTGAGCTGAAGTCAGATGCTACCTACTGAGCCACCCAGGCCCCCTACTCCCACCCCTGTTTTTGAACATAGTGCAGTTGTACAGGATGGAGGCTTGGAAGTCAGGCATATCTGGGGTTAAGACTTGACTAGAAGAGCCAAAGTTCCTTAGAAGGGATTTTTTTTCCCCCATTTTGTCTGGGCATCAGGTCTCCTTCTACTCTGCGCACTACTACTGTATCATCAAAAGCTAAGTCAAGGTAAATTCGTGTACTACTCCAGTTACAAGATCACCTGGATCATTTTCACTGCCTACTTAAATGTTTCCCTCTTTGTGGCGTCTGGTGAGTGTTTTTAGGGCCCCTGATGGGTAATGAGAACAGGTCCATCCCTGAAAGAGAGGAGAGTAAAAAAATGGGAAGGGGGAATGGGGAAAAGTGTCAATCTTTACATTTTAAAGAGCTCAGTTTAGGTGACTCACTCTCTGAGGACAGTTCTATCAATGGCAGAGTTGGAGATGAGGGTTGTGTGAAATATTCAATAAGCTTGCTCTGATGGCAGGTCTCATTTCTGCCCTTTCTACTCTCTTTCACACCCTCCCCACTTCAGGACAGAGATAATCATCCTCCAAGTCATGACTATGGCTGACAGGGAATGTTTACTGACGTGGTGAGAGGCAGTATACCCTGGGTGTCCAATGTAGGTCAAGGCACTTTGAGGTCAGAGACAAGCAATATCTGATGTTACATGGTCACCTGCCCACACTGATGACCCTCCTTTTCCTAAAAGCCTTTAAAATTTCATTTGAAATTGCACTCACAACCCAGAAGCATGTCTTCTTCCAAAACAAGTCCCTCATGTTTAGTGAACAGCATTAAAGCTATTCTGTATTCACTTCTCTTCTCTTCCACTAAAGCATTCTCCTCTCCAATGGCCTGGGGCAGTTCAAAGGGACCTACAGGACTCTGGGGTGAAGTATCTCTGCCGACACAGAAGGGAAAGTTTCTGTAACTCTCCATTGTTCCTTCATCACCTTTCCCTGTCTTCTCTTTTCCCCAGGATTCCTCTCTCTCCTACAATACAAGCAGTCCATCAATAGCTTTGCCTGCCTGACCATCATCCGTACACCTAACAGAGAAATTAAGGACATACAGGAATCTGGGAATTCTGTCAAAGTTATTTCCTCACCAGAACAGCTGGCGATGCCTCGTAAGATTATTCATACAAAGGAAGATTTTCCAAACAGACCACAAATCCAGACACGTCGTGTAACCTGGGCTGTATGATTTGAGAATCTTTCAGTATGTGCATATCTTAACAGAAACAATGTTGTGTGGATGTGCTATATGTCTTACAGCTCTCTTGTCTTTTTGGCATTATTTAATGAATGTGACTGGGTTAGGGTCTGTAAGAAGATCCAGAAAGTGGCTTAAAAAATTTCTTTTTTAGATCCTGGCCTGCTGAAAAATAGTTTCTTGTATTTGTTCTCACCATTTAATAACATTTGTTATTCATATAATAAATATTATCATATAACTAATACTTATATTGTTAACTCTGTCCATCACAAAGACTTAGAATAATACATAATACCTTTTGTTTTATTGTGAAATATTTCAGACATTCAGAAAGAATACAAAACAACATGGTAAATACCTGTGCAGACATCATTCAACCTTATGAAATTTTAACATTATGCCCTATTTGCTTTAGATGTGTTCAAATTAAATTTATAGACAAACTGATGTTCCTCTAAAAAGTTCCCTGATCTCATTTCCCTCCCTTGTTAAAAGTGTTTTAATGAGGTGTTGCTGATCATTTTACATTCATGTTGTCATTTTTTAGAACTTAATGCATTTTAACAAGTTATATAGATTAGCTTTCCGAGTGCTCAAGGATCATTAAAGATCAGACTGTACAGATCATTTTTGCAGCTTGTTTTTTTTGCACAACTGTGTGTATGGTTTTGAGATTCATTAGGTTTTGTTTGACTTCATTCATTGAAACTACTGTTAAGTTTTCCATTGTAGAGCTATAATGTAAAATACTCATTTTCCAGCTTATGAAAATCTAGTTTTCTTTTATTCTGTTACAAATAGTGCTGTTATGGACATTCTTATACACAGCTCCCTCTGTCCATGAGCTAGAGTTAAGGTATTTATTTAGGACTAGAATAGCTGGGTCAGAAAGTATCTTCATTGGGGCACCAGGGTGGCTCAATTGGTTGGGTGTTGGACTTTGACTCAGGTCATGATCTCAGGATTTGTGAGTTTGAGTCCCACATTTGGCTCTCTACTGTCAGCATGGAGTCCATTTTAGATTCTCTGTGCCTCTCTCTCTCTGCCCATCCTCTGATTGCTCTCTCTTTCTCTCTTAAAAGTAAACATTAAAAACAAGGATCATTTTCAAGTTACCTAAATATTGACAAAGTGATGTAAAAAAATGAATGTTATAATTTATACTTCTGTCAGCAATGTATGAGAGTTCTAGTTTCTTTATACCTTGTTAACCCTTATGTGGTCAGTCTTTTTAATCTCTGTTTTGAACTATCACTGAGTTTGCTCACCGTTTCATTTTATTAAAGAGCTTTTGGATTTCTTCTTCTCTGAATTACTGTGTTTGATCATTTTTAAAATGAATTATTCTCTATTTCTTATTGATTTGTAATTCTTCTATATTGGAAACGAATACTAACTGGCTGGGCCTTGGCTTTTAACTTTGTTTATGAGGTGTTTTTGTTTTACAGAGGTATTCAAATCAACCTTTCCCTTTTAGTTGGTGCTTATTGTGTCTTGTTTAATAAATCCTTCCTTACTCTTTACTCTTATTGGAAATAATCTCTGTATATTATATAAGGTATAGATCCAATTTTATCTACTTTCCATGTGGATACCTATTTATTTAGAATATATTTATAGTTCAGATCCTTGTCTTGATGATTTGTAACATAATCTCCTACATATATCAAATATACATCGGTTTCTGATCTCCATAGTATATTCCATTGGTCAATTTTTATATCCCTGCATGACACAACAATCTTTTTTATTTTAATGTTTTATTTATTTTTGAAAGAGAGAGAAAGAGAGAACGAGCACACAGGGGAGAGAGAGGGAGACACAGGATCTCTAGCAGGCTCTAGGCTCTGAGCTGTCAGCACAGAGCCCAATGCCACAAACCATGAGATTATGACCTCAGCTGAAGTCAGATGTTTAATTGACTGAGCCATCCAGGCTCCCCAACAACAATCTTAATTACTATGTAGGGAAATAAAGTGCTGATGTTTCATATGCCCAAGTCCTTGTTCTTCTTCAAAATTATTTTGGTTTGTTCTTGGCCTTTGGTCTTCATATAAATAGCAGGATTCGTTTGTGTAGTTCCAGAAAAATCCTACTTATGATTTGATTCAGAATCACATTAATTTATTAACTAACTTGGGGATAATTGACAACGCTAATAATATTTATTTATCCTAATCAAAAATATGATTATTCAAAAATTATAAAAAATATTTATTTAGGTCTTCTTTCACGTCCTTCAACAATGTTTTGTGATTTTTTTTTCCCCCAGGGAGATCTTTGGTTAGGTTGATTCACAGGTACCTTGCAGTTTTATACTTCTCTGAATAGAAATGTTTTATAATATTTTCTAGTTGCCTATTATTGGTGTAAAGTTGTTGATTTTTGTATACAGAAAATTTACTAAATTCTTATATTAGGCTTATAATTTCTCTATATGCTCTCCTAGGTTATCCTTGGAGAAAAACATATTGTCTGCAGGAAAGATGCTCACTTCTTTCCAATACTTATATCACTTCTTTTTTATTGTTTTGTTGTTTATTCTTTTCATTGGCTCAGATCTCCAAGATAAGGTTGAATGGGAAAAAAGATAATAGGCATCCTTTCTATGTTCTTTATTTTAATAAGAATGCCTCCATAATCCTAACTGCTGATATTACATTCACTGTAGAATTTGGCATATTTGCCTCATCAAATTAAAGGACTTCTTGGGGCACCTGGGTGACTCAGTTGGTTAAGCATCTTATTTTGGTCATGATCTCATGGTTTGTGGGTTCAAGCCCCACCATGGGCTCTGCACTGACAGCTCAGAGCCTGGAGCCTGTTTCAGATTCTCTCTCTCTCTCTCTCTCTCTCTCTCTCTCTCTCTCTGCCCCTCCCCAACTCATGCTCTGTCTCTCTCTGTGTCTCAAAAATGAATAAATGTTAAATTTTTTTAAAATAAAAGACTTCTATATCTAATTTGCAGAGTGAACTTACCAAAAGTAAATGTTTAATTTTACTGAAAATTTCTATGCATCTATTGAGATATCAAGGATGTATCTTTTATATAAATTATAATTTGTGGAAATTTTCTCTGTATTTTATTGTGAAATCTTTCAAACAGACAGAACAAAGTAGAAACAATGTGATAACCACTGTGTACTCATTGTCTAACCATATAAAACCTCAATGTTCTGCCCCATTTGTTCTAGATTGTTTTAAATTAAATTTGCAGACTCATCTGATGTTTCTGTACAAATTATACCAAACCAGTTTTTCTCCGTTGTTTCTCATCATTAAACATTTTGCATACCTAGGGAAATTCCCATTTAGTCATGCTATGTTTATTTTAATAAACTGCTTTACTAAGTTTTCTAATTATTTTAGAATTGTTGAATCTGTATAAGTAATATTTGGCTATGATTTCTCTTCTTGTACTCTCTTTGCCCACTTTATTTTATTTTTATGTGTTATTTTGTTATTTTTGTTATTTTGTTTCTGTTTTGGAAGAAAATTTGAGTAATTTTTTTGACATATAACATGCATATGTAAAAATGCACAAATGGTAAGTGCTCTTTAAATGTTCACAAAGAGAATATACCTGTGTAATGAACACTCAAATAAAGAAACCAAATATTAACAGCACACTAGAAGTCTTCCCGTGTCATTTGAATATAATATTTCATATTATCATCATAAATTTGTATTATAATTATATTATACATCTAAAGTTAATTTTTTTTTGAGAGAGAGAGAGAGCATGCTAAAGCATGAGCAGAGAAGGGTCAGAGAAAGGAGAGAGAGAATCCCAAGCAGGTTCCATACTGTCAGCACAGAGCCCAATGTGGGGCCCAGACTCATGAACCATGAGATCATGACCTGAGCTGAAATCAAGAGTCTGATGTTTAATGGGTGCCCCTTATTGTAGGTTTAAAAAAAAAAATGTTTATTCGTTTTTGAGAGAGAGAGATAGAGTATGAGTGAGGGAGGGGCAGAGAGAGAGAGGGAGACTCAGAATCTGAAGCAGGATACAGGATCTGAGCTGTCAACACAGAGCCTGATTCAGGGTTCAAACTCACAAACCATAAGATCATGATCTGAGCCAAAGTTAATTGACTGAGCCACTCTGGCATCCCTAGCCCTCACTGTGTGTCGTAACCCGCGCTCAGGGTCGCGTTCCTTCACTGAGCCCCACGTTGAGGCGCCAATTGTGGTAAGCCGCGGGCCGGGGCCACTTGTCCCCTGCTTTAGGCGGTACCTGTTTCGTCCGGCAGGGCGGAGAATCGTCGTGGGTCCTTCTCCTGAAAGAGGGAGAGAAAAAGGGGGCAGGAGAGGGAGACGCAGAGAGTAAAGACAGAACTCACGGTTCTCCGATCAGGCTAAAGAGAGCTTTATTCAGAAAACTGTCTTTTATATAGGTTTCAAGGTGGGAAAACAAAGCAGCTGACCAAGGTCAGTTACCAGATAAACAGAGTCAAATGAATATCAAAAGAAACGCCCAGATTTGCCTCAGCAATACTGGGAAGGGGGGAGTTAGCACTGAATAATCCAAAATACGGTTTTGATCTTTTGTGCACCTTGGCCACTCCAGTTTGGCCCAGCATGACAGACGCCAAAGTTATTTTGACCAGGAAATGGCAGTCTCCAGCCTCTAGACTGCAAATCTTGTTTGCTGGTTCACTCTCTGGAGAGTGATAATCCTTGCCTGAGGCAGGCAGAAAACTTGGCGGCCCAGACAACTGTGGTTTTGATTTGTATTCCCCTGATGATAAGTGACATCTTTTCATGTGTCTGTTCGGTGTCTGTATGTCTTCTTTGGAGAAATGTCTGTTCATGTCTTCTGCCCATTTTTTAATAGGAGTATTTGTTTTTTTGGGTGTTGAGTTTTTTAAGTTCTTTATAGTTTTTTGATACTAACCCTGTATCAGATATGTCGGTTGCAAATATCTTCTCCCATTCCATAGGTTGCCTTTAGTTTTGTTGATAATTTCCTTTGCTGTGCAAAAGCTTCTTTACTTAGTCCCAATAGTTTATTTTTGCTTTTATTTTTTTCCCTTGCTCAGGAGACATGTCTAGAGATTAGTGGCTGAAGCCAATGTCAAAGAAGTTATTGCTCGTGTTCTCTTCTAAGATTCTTGTGGTTTCAGGTCTCACGGTTAGGTCTTTAATCCATTTTGAATTTGTTTTTGTGTGTGGTGTAGATAGAGAGTGGTATAGTTTCATTCTTCTGCATCTTGCTGTCCAGTTTTCCTGACACCATTTGTTGAAGAAATTGTCTTTTTCCTGTTAAATATTCTTTCCTGCTTTGCCAAAGATTAAATGATCATATTTTTGTTGGTTTATTCCTGCATTTTCTATTCTTTTCTATTGATTGATGTGTCTATTTTGTGTCAGTACCACACTATGTTGATGATGACAGCTTTGTAACAAAACTTGAAGTTCCTAATTGTCATGCCTCCAGCTTTGCTTTTCTTTCTCAAAGATTGCTTTGGCTAGTTGGAGTCTTTTGTGGTTCCATACAAATTTTA
>NC_043710.1:90193277-90221688 GCF_006229205.1 Suricata suricatta | reverse complement strand
TTTTGTTGGTTTATTCCTGCATTTTCTATTCTTTTCTATTGATTGATGTGTCTATTTTGTGTCAGTACCACACTATGTTGATGATGACAGCTTTGTAACAAAACTTGAAGTTCCTAATTGTCATGCCTCCAGCTTTGCTTTTCTTTCTCAAAGATTGCTTTGGCTAGTTGGAGTCTTTTGTGGTTCCATACAAATTTTAGGATTCTTTGTTCTAGATCTGTGAAAAATTTTGTTAGTATTATGATAAGGATTGCATTAAATGTGTAGATTGCTTTGGGCAGTATAACATTTCAACAATATTTGTTCTTCCAATCTATAAGTAAGTAATGTCTTTATGTCATCTTCAAGTTTGTTCATCAGTGTTTTATAGTTTTCAGAGTACAGATCTTCTACCTCTTTGGTTAGGTTTATTCCTAAGTATCTTATTACTTTGGGTGCAAGTGTAAACAGGATTACTTCCTTAATTTCTCCTTATACTCTTTCATTATTGATGTATAGAAATGCAACAGATTGCTGCACGTTTATTTTGTATCTTGCAACTTTATAAGATATGGAAGCAGCCCAAGTGTCCATTAACTGATGAGTGGATAAAGAAGATATATGTATATATACAATGGAATATTATTCAACCATTAAAAAGAATGAAATTTTGACATTTGCAACGCCATGGATAGAGCTAGAAAGTATAATGCTAAGCCAAATAAGTTAGTCAGAGAAAGACAATAACATATGATTTCATTCATATGTGGAATTTATGAAACAAAACACATAAGAAAAGGGGGGGAAATTAAGAAAGAGAGACAAATCAAGAAATAGATTCTTAATTATAAAGAACAAACTGATGGTTACCAGAGGGGCGGTGGGTCGGCATATAGGTTAAATAGGTGATGTGGATTAAAGAGGGCATCTGCTGTGATGAGCAGTGAGTGATGTATGGAAGTGCTGAATCACTATACTGGGTACCTGAAACTAACATAATACCATATGTTAACTAACTGGAATTAAAATAAAAACTTGAAAAATAAAAAAAGTAACAGTGATAGAAAAATTGGTATAAATACAAAAATAGTAAATATATAAGAGGGGAAACTAGCTTAATGAGATATCAAAACATACTCTAAGCTTTTGTATTTAGGAAGTGTGATACTGACTTGAATAGATAATAAGACTAGTGAAATAGAGTTGAAATTTTAGAAATAGATCAAAGTACATACAAAGGTTAATATATGATAAAGATAGAACCTCAAATAATTAGGGCGAATTTGGAATTTTTAATACATAGTGTTGGAACAACTAGTTATGTATTTGGAAAAACATAAAATTAGACTTAAAAATTAGACTTCATATCATTCATAAGGATAACCAAACGTAAGAAAAATGTACAAGATAAAAAGAGGTGATTTTTCTTTAAGATGGATTTATGGGATATTTTTTAACTATAAGTCAAAATTTACACGCAACAGAAGAATAGATTGACATATTTCATTCAATGAAAGTAAATACATTTTTGCACTAGAAAACATCATAAACAAAATAAAATATTTGCAATATACAGTACAGAAAAAGTGATAATCTCCCACATATATAAAGAATTCTTAAAATTTGAAAAAAAAGTTAAAACATAGAAAAAAGTGGGAAAATATATGAAAAAAATTTCACAAAGATATGCCAAAATAGTTCCTGAGGTTTAGTCTTACTAGTGATAGAGGAAATGAAAATTAAAACCATAATTAAATATAACTTTTCACATATCATTATGTTAAATTATTTTCCCAAACTAGATGCAACCCTAGTAAACATTTTTGGTGAGTTTTATAAAAAGCAGGGGTTCCTGGGTGGCTCAATTGGTTAAGCAGGCAACTTCAGCTCAGGTCATGACCTCGCAGTTGGTGGGTTCGAGCCCTTCATTGGGCTCTATGATGACAGATCAGGGCCTGGAGCCTGCCTTGGATTCTGTGTCTCCTTCTCTCTCTGCCCGTCCCCTGCTCATGCTCTATCTCTCTGTCTCTCAAAAATAAATAAACATTTTTAAAAAACATCAAATACAGAAAAACCATATTCTCTCCTTAAAAAAAAGAAGCATCAAAAAATAATTTTCTAAGGCGCCTGGGTGACTCAGTTGGTTAAACATCTGACTTCAGCTCATGGCTTGTGAGTTTGAGCCCCATGTCCGGCTCTGTGCTGACAGCTCAGAGCCTGGAGTCTGCTTTAGATTCTGTGTCCTTCTCTATTTGCCCCTACCCTTCTTGCGCGCTCTCTCTCTCTCTCTCTCTCTCTAATAAATAAATAAGCATTACAAAGAAAACCAGAATCCAGGAAAACTTGAGATGGTCCCCAATTCATTAGGTGTTATCTGGATATCAAGACCTACCAAGGCAGCATGAAATGTAAAGCTTAAAGACTAATTTCACCACTGGATACAGATGTAAAAATCCTAACAGTAATACTAACAAACAGAAACTACAGCACTAACAAACAGAAACAACAGCACATTACAGTTTCATCCAGAAATTTTAGAATCTATTTATACTAAAAAATGTACATAAGTTTATTTCATGTAAACTGATTCAATTACAAATATTGATAACCTCAATAAAGTAACCACCAAAAAATTTCAAAATATTTACTAATCTAGTAATAAAGTGATCTTCCCTCACAAGAAAAAATAAAAACCATAGGTATTAAAATAAGAGAAAAAGACAAAGATTTTTGCTCTCACTGTTATCTAATATTTTTCTGGATTTATCACTATATTTAAATCAGTGAAATATACATAAGAGTATTATTTAAAAAACAAGTAAAGCTAGGATATACTGGTATGAGAATTGAAAAGACCCTTCAATGAAATCAAATCAAATGTTGAAAGAAATCTTGATACATATAGAAAAACTTAGTGTATGACAAAAAAGATATCACACACCAATAGCAAAGGTATAAGTTACATAAAAAATAGAGTTTGGAAATTTAGCTTCTTAGAAAAATATTAGCACTTCACTTAAGAAACTTCCAGACTCTTTCTAGATTTAAATCGAAAATATAAAGGAACAAAACTGAATAAAATATAGGTAATCTAGGATTCATATTGAACGGGGAAAGTCCTTTCTAAACATAAGAGAAGAAACTGAAATAACATTTAAAACACAAAAAAGTGGGGGCACCTGGGTGGCCCAGTCAATTAAACATGGTTCATAAGATGGAGCCTTGCCGACGGCACAGCTTGCTTGGAATTCTCTCTTCTTCTCTCTCTGACCCTCCCCTACTTGCAGGTGCTCTCTTTCTCTCTCTCTCTCTCAAAATAAATAAATGAATATTTTTTAAAAAGTTAAAAAAAACGTGGTCTTGACCATTGAATAGTCAAGAACATAATAGTTTATATAAATAATAAATACACATACTAACATATATTGGAAAGCATACATAGTTATTCACATATAAACACCCATGCATATGGATATGTAAATGTGTGCTTATTTATATGTAAATATAGCTTCTCTTCTTAAAATAGCACAAAAATAAGAAAAAGTATACAAAAACAAAATCTGGGCAAGGAACAGAAAAGGCACTGATATGAATATGAAAGTTTTGGAAGAATTTTGAAATGACAAAAAATACTATTCTTAATCATAATTTTAAAATATATTAAAGTTATATTCTTAGAATTTGTATTGAATATGTGTAAAAATCGATAATATCTCTCAGTGACAAGAATGTGATGAGACTGGATAACTGAATTGAAATAAATTTTCTGGAAATCAGTATACAAGAAGCTTCCAGTAGACTTTGCATATCTCTGAAGGATATGTTCTAAGGTGTTAACACCTTTGAGGATTTTGTGCCATGTATAATTTTCCTTATTACTATGCATAAATATTATCAAACAAACAAATGATCTTTCAAATCTTTAAGAAGAATAATTGTGCAAAAACTAGCTAGTAGAGTATAATAAAGTCTGACTGAGGTATAGGTTCAGTGAACTTTGTCATTGGTTTCTTTATTTTTTTTTTTGCATTTAAATCTTTGATCTGTATAGTAACTTGGCATGGCTGTAAAATAGGATGCAAGAGAAAGGTGGGAAAAAGAATTTTGCAGACAAGTAATTACCAATTTAATCTCTGCATTCATTATGGGGCTGTGATGTGATATAGAAACATCTCCAAACTAGAGGGAGAGCCAGTTAATTTATCCTACAGGGATGGTTTACTTCAGTCATTGCCCTTCCCATGGTCTGGTCCTTTATGTGTTCCCCCGTGACTTTTGGCTTGGGAGTCCAATGCCTGGTATTTACCTCTTGCTCTTGTCAATAATCCCTTTGCACTAAAACTAGCAACTTCCATTCCCCAAAGCCCTCACATAGACCTGACGGATTCTTGGCAGTATTAAATATTTTGACCTGAATTTATATATCGAGGATTGGAATATCTTAAGTGTGAAGCTCCAGGTAAGTGAACCATGGCTGTTTCATATATTTCTTGGGCTTCTCCTCATTCATTCAGGATATGCAAGCCTGAAATTATTCATTGGAGAAACATGGCACAGAACTTCGTCATTGAGAACTTAGCAAGTCGTTTTCTCTTTCTGGCCCTCAAGTCTAACTGAATGACCTTGTATTAAAGTCTAAGACCATTTTTCTTGCTATGGTCTCTCCACTTTTAGGAGGAGGAATAAGATTTATGATTAGACTAAGGAGTTCCTTTTTTTTTAAGTTTATTGATTTTGAGAGAGAGAGAGCATGAGCTGGGGAGAGTCAGAGAGAGTGGGAGGGAGAGAGAGAGAATCCCCCAATAGGCTCCACACTGTGAGCACGGAGTTGGATGCAGGGCTGGAACCCATGAACCCTGGGATCATGACCTGAGCCGAGCTGTAATCAGGTGCTTAACTGACTGAGCCATCCAGGTGCCTCTAAGTCGTTCCGTTTTAATCAGCAACATATGTTGACTTAAATAGAACAACTAAACAAAAAATTTAAGCATTCATGAGTCTCTTAGCCAGGGAAAATTCACAAACTTTAAATTATTACTTAACTTGAATATTCCAGGACATCTGGGTGGCTCAGCTGGTTAATCATCAGACTCTTGATTTAGGCTCTGGTCATGATCTCACAGTTTGTGGGTTTGAGCCCCACCTCAGGCTCTGTGCTGGCTGCCTGGAGCCTGCTTGTGATCCTTTCTCTTCCTCCCTCTGTGCTTCTCCCCTGTGTGCGCTCTCTCTCTCTCTCTCTCTCAAAATAAATAAACTAAAAAAAAAAACCAAAAAAACAAAAAAAGAATAAATCAAATACTCTAATGCCACGGCCGGGAAGTAATAGGGCCTAAGTTTGATTCCCTCATTCCCCTGCTCATAAACTATAAAACAGGAACTCTTTAACCTGACATTTACCTTTTCTAATATTATCTCTTACCACAATTTCTATTTTGAGCCAGACACTTTCATTTTACTCATTCCTTCCACTGTCACATCTTCACATATTTTCTCCATCTGTCCCTTTACCTCTGAAATGTAGCATTTCTGTTCTACCCTATTTCCGCCACTTCAAAATCCTTTCCGATGTTCAAGATATAGCTACCATTTATTTACATGCAAGATAGAGTATCTAGCAGTCTTCCACTATGCTTTGGGCTAAAAACTTTCTGCATGTTATCTGATTTCACACTTAACCCAACCCTACAGGGTAAGTGTATGATGCTCATTTTACACTCTAGAAAAGTACAGGGTAGGCCTCATTGCCCACATTATACAGATTAGACTCAGAACAAAAGAGACTTTTGCCTTGGTGTTCACAGTTAATGGGTGCCAAAGGCAGGGTCACTACAGATGGTGCTGGGTACCTGCTATCCCCTCCATGAAAGGTTGTTGGTATAGTGTGAGCAAATATTAAAGTTACTGAGCACCTGCGGAGATCCCAAAATGAATGAAACATACTCTTGCGCTTGAGGAGCCACAGGTCTTTGGTCCTCCAAGGAGAAATATCTTCCTCCCAATAGGGCTAGATCTATAATCTTTTAGAGACATTTATCAAAGTTTAAATGTATTCTTTGATTTAAAACATATTTTTAATTTTTAAACTAAATTCTACACAACACATGGGGCTCCAACTCACGACTCTGGGATCAAGAGTCACATGCTGTATCGACTGAGCCAGTTAGGTGCCCCCAATTTATTCTTAATTTATATCTTATTTTTAGTTCACCAAGTGGTTATTTTCTTGTCTTTCCATCTAAAATAATATACATAACTTATGCATTATAATAAACAACCAAAACGTTAGGTTTTAGTCGCTGGTGCTCCCTGCTTCAAACAAAACATTTTGGAAACAAAGCATTACTGAAATGGATGCAATAGAAAATTCACACATGTATGTATAGAGTTACACCTCACAATGTGTGAGGAAGAGAAGCCTACTGTGCCAGTTAAAAATCTGAAATCTGGGTGGCTCAGCTGGTTAAGCATCTGGCTTCGTCTCAGGTCATGATCCGGTGGTCTGTGATTTCGAGCCCTGTGTCGGGCTCTGTGCTGACAGCTCAGAGCCTGAAACCTGCTTCGGATTCTGTGTTTCCTTCTCTCCCTACTTCTCCCCTGCTTGCACTCTATCTCAAAAAATAAATAAACATTAGAAAATTAAAAAAATCTGAAATCTACATTGACATTCCTAGTTATAAGATCTATTACAGTGAGATCCCACAAAATCTAAGGAAAGGTCTCAGATATGATGAATTAGAGTAAAATCTTCTCCATCCTGTCCTATCTGTAATAGTAAATCTGCTTAAAATCAGACAGAGTTTGGGGGAAAAAATCTTACCTTATTTAGGATATTAGTCGTACCTTGTTTATGTAACTACCATACTTATGATGCCTCAGTGAGGCAAACTGAATATTTATTTATTTATTTATTTATTTATTTATTTATTTATTTTTACCATTTTCATTGTACTGACAAGAAAACTCAAGTTGAGATTTTCCCCAAGATCACATACGTATATTAGCAAGAAAGTAGAACTCAAAACCAGGCTCTCTGATAAAGTTTCCACAAGAATATAGGCTTTTGTCAGGCTCTTCACAGGCCTTGGATTCAGACTAGTACATCCTCTGTTGGTCCACGCAGAACATCTTCCCTACGTCTTCAAGATTTTGTGGCTGATCTAACAAAGTGCTTCATTTCAGGAACAAGATTTTTTGGAGTCATTGTTTACATTACAATTTCCTAAATAACTATTTGGTGTCTGGGAGAAATTAATAGGGAAATTGAAAGTAGAATCACTGTAACACTATTAGCCTTGAAAATGACCTGAAAGTCATTTTGAGGTCAAAATGGGGCTTTTTTCCTTTTTGTTTGTTTGTTTCTCTCTCTGTCTCTCCTTTCCTTCCTTCCTTCCTTCCTTCCTTCCTTCCTTCCTTCCTTCCTTCCTTCCTTCCTTCCTTTCTTTCTTTCTTTCTCTTTTTAGAGACAGAAAGCAAGTAACTGAGAGGTAGAGGGAGAGAGTGAATCTTAAGCAGATTCCATGCTCAGTGCAGAACAAGTCTGAGTTCATGACCTGAGCCAAAAGGTCATGACCTGAATCAAAAGGTTATTATTTTAGATGCTTAACCCACTGGGCCACTCAGGCACCTCATCTTTCTTTGTTTTAAAAGTGCTGTTCAGAAGAACTTTCTGTGATGATAGAATCATTCTGTATCTGCATTGTTCAGTATCAAAACCCCTAGCCACAGGGAGCTATTGAGAGTGCTTGAACTGTAACTAGTGCATCTTAAAGGCTGATCTTTCAATTTAATTTTAATTCATTTAATTTTAAATTGTCACATGTGGCCAAGGGCTACTGTATTAGGCAGCACATATTTAGATTATCCTCAGTGGAGCTGAACTGCTTCAGAAAGGTGGGGATTTGAGTAAATAGTAAAAGGCCTCCCAACAAATTTGTTTTTTTTCACTAATCTGTAAATATACTCTCCAACAATGAGAAACTTGACAGTTTACTATAGCCATTCACTTACTTAATTGTTCGCTTCTTGTATACATATAGAGTGAAACCAGAATTGTTATCTTAGAGCTCCAGGGAAAACTAGTTATAACCCGAAGTAAAATGCCTTTGTATAGTTCAGTCTTACTGACTGAACTCATTTCCAGAATTACTTAGGTCAGTTCCTTTTGCCCTCACCCTCCTCAGTGAGGCTGGTTCACACATTAGTAAGACAATTAGATAGTTTTGTAACATTGTGCATTTCATCCTGGGATCTCCTGACCTCTTAAATGACTTTTTTTGAATGTTAATTTATATTGAGAGACTACAAACAGGAGAGGGGGGGTGGGGGGCAGGGGATGGGAGGGGGGGGCGGGGGTTGGTTTGCAGAGGATCTGAAGTGGGCTCCTTGCCGACTGCAGGGAGCCTGATGTTTGGGGCTTGAACTCCTGAACTGTGAGATCAGGACCTGAGCCAAAGTCGGCTCAACCAGGTGCCCCTATCCTAAGTGATTTTTAAAAATATTTGCATACATTAAAAATTGTTCACATACATGAAGGTCCATTTTTTTGTAATGTGAAGGTCTATGGGTTTTAACAAATGCAGAGTGTCTTGTATCCATCCTTTTGGCACCAAACAGCGGTTTCACTGCCTTAAATATCCTCTTGTGCTTTACCTGCTCAACATTCCTTTTTAAAAAATATTTTTTAAATGTTTTTTATTTATTTTTGAGAGACAGAGAGAGACAGTGCAAGCAAGGGAGGGCCGAGAGAGAGGAGGCAGAATCTGAAGCAGGCTCCAGGCTCTGAGCTGTCAGCACAGAGCCCGATGTGGGGCTCGAACCTACTAACCCTGAGATCATGACCTGAGCTAAGCCAGGACACTCAATGACCGAGCCACCCAGGTGCCCCCCTGCTCAACATTCTTTTTCCATAAATACGATAACCACTGAGCATTTTATCATTTCTATATATATATTTACCTTTTCCAGAATATCATATAGTTGGAATCCTATACTCTGGCTTTTTAAGACTAGCTTTTATTACTTAATAATATGCATGTAAGATTCATCCATGTTTTTTTAATTTAATTTAATTTTTTTTTATTTTAATTTTGTGGTTTGACAGCTCATTTAGTTTTATCACTGAATAATAATCCATCATTCACATGTACCCCAGTGTGTTTATCTATTCATCTATAGAAGGACATCTCGTTTGGTTCCAGATTTTGGTGCTGATGACTACATCTGCTATAGACATTTATGTGAAGTTTTTTGTGTGGACGTGGAAGGTTTTTTAATCCGTTGGATAAATACCTAAGAGTGTGACCCTTGAGTTGAACAGCAGGACAATGTTTGGCTTGGGAAGAAAATGCCAAATGGACTTCCAAAGTAGATGTGTCCTTTTGCATTCCCCCCAGAACCAAAGAGAGTGCCTGTTGCTGCGCTTCATAACTGGAAATTGACATTGTCGGCTTTCGGAAAAAAAATTGTTGTCATTTTCATAGGCGTGTAGGTGTATTTTTTTGGTTGTTTTAGTTTGAACTTTCCTAATGATAAATGATGTTTAGCATTTAGATATACTTATCTTCCATCTGTATATCTTCCCTGGTGAGACATCGGTTCAGATCTTTTACTCATGTACATTTGCTTTCTTGCTGTTGAGGTGGGAGGTCTTTGTATATTTTGGGTTCGAGTGTTTTTCCATACATGTTTTGCAAATATTTTATCCCAGTTGGAGCTTATCTTTTGATTTTCTTCAGTGTCTTCTGCAAGTCAGAAGCCTTAAATAGAAAATTTAAAAAAATTTTTTAGTGTTTATTTATTTATTTATTTTGAGAAAGAAAGAGACAGTGCATGAGCGGGGGAGGGGCAGAAAGAGAGGGAGAGAATATCCCAAGCAGGCTCCATACTGTCAGTGCCTAGCCCGATGGCGGGCTCAATCTCACAAACCTTGAGATGACCTGAGCCAAAATCAAAAGTCAGATGCTTAACCAACTGAGACACCCAGGTGCCCCAGAAATCTTTAATATTAAGAAAGTTTGTAATTTTTTTTCTTTTCTGGATTATGCTTTTGCTGTTGCACATAAAACCAAACCCCAAATTATATAAATTTTCTCCTATTTTTTTGTAGAATATTATAGCTTTAATTTTACATTTAGGTCATGTTCCAGCACATTTATGGAAGAGACAATCTTTTCCCCATTGAATTTCCTTTGGTTCTTTGGTAAATATCAATTGTCCATATTTGTGTGTGTGTGTGTGTGTGTGTGTGTGTGTGTGTGTGTATCTGGACAGTCTATTATATTCTATTGGTCTATGTTTCTATTTTTTTAATGTTTTTTATTTATTTTTGAGAGAGAGAGAGACAGCATGAGCAGGGGACGGTCAGAGAGAGAGAGGGAAACATAGAATATGAAGACAGGCTCCAGGCTCTGAGTTAGCTGTCAGCACAGAGCCTGATGCGGTGCTTGAACCCACGAACCATGAGATCATGACCTTAACCGATTAAGCCGCCCAGGAGCCCCTATTTTTCTCTATTTATATCATGCTGTTTTGATTATGGTAACTCTATAGTAAGTATTGAGATCACTTGGTGTGAGTCACCTAATATTGTTTTTCTTCAATATTGTGTTGGCTATTTTGGCTTTTTGCTTTTCATGTAAGTTTTAGAATCAGCTTGTTGATATCTACAGAATAGCTTGCTGGGATGTTGATTGAGATTTTGTTACATTTATAGGTCAGTATGAGGTGGGGTTGCTGAGTGAACAGTCAATAAAGAATGTTCCTGAGGACATTTTTGGTGCAAAAAGATGTTTTGATTAAACTACAGGGACAGGACCCCTGGGCAGAAAGAGCTGCACTGTGATTGATTATATACTTTTAAATTGGGAGGTGGTAGAGATAGAAGAAGTTTCTAAAGAGATTTTCCTTTGTTAAAGAAGATTTACAGGATCCTGGAGGTCAGGCCCTCCAGGCAGCTAGTGAGTGCCTTCAGAAATATCCACACTCTGCCTCAGGTATTTATGAATGGACTGCAAGGTGTAAGGACATTTAAATTTATCTACATCTTTTTTGCTTTTGTTCTCCTGATCAATAGTATTCTCATTTCCTCCTTCCCTGAGTGAATTGAATTTTGTACCCCTCCCAACATAGTTAAAGTTCTAACCCCTAGTGTCTCAAAATGGATTTTAAGACAGCTCCTTTACAGACATGATCAAGCTAAAATGAGGTCCTTAGAATTGGTGTTAATGCAATGTGACTGGTGTTCTTACAAAAGGGAAAATTTGAAGACCCTCACACGGAGAAGGGCATGTGAAGATGAAGACACAGATATGGGTGATGCTTCTACAAGCTAAGGAATGCCAAACATTGCCAGCAAACCACCAGAGGTGAGGTGAGAAGCAAGAAACAGATTCACTTGCGGCTCCCAGAAAGAATCAATCCTGACAATCCTGTGATTGTGAACCTTTACCCTCCCGAACTGAGACAATACATGTTTGCTGCTAGATCACTTGCTTTATTATGGCAGCCCTAGCAAATGAATGCACTCCTGTCCCTATGACTTTGCTGTCATTCCTTTCACTTACTCATAACTTATTTGTTTATTTATACATAACCCAACGTATTGTTATTTTTCTTTTAAGAAGAAGAAAAAATTTTTAAATTATTTTATCTTCATTTATTCTTTCTCTGACATTCTCCCTTTCTTTATGTCTGTGAGGAATAAGCCCTCTGGCTCAGACAAAGGAGGGCCACAGAGACTTGGAACGCAGTGAAGTGAGGCTTTAATTAAGGTTATGGCACAAGCAGGTGTCTGATGGACAGACACACTCAATACAGTTACAGCAGACAATTTATCTCCTAGCATGCAAGTCCCTCCCCTTGATTCCTCATTGGCTGAGTGCTACAGATGTAACAGCTTTACCTGGAAGTCACGTATGCCCATGTAAGGCAAAAAGTATTCTGATTGGAACAAATGTTCATTTCCTGAGGTGATGCAAGGACTTTCAGTCCCTCCTTTGTTCTTTGGTGCATGTCTATTGCAAAGTCTATGAAAATAAGCCTGAGAAACAGAGAAGGGAAGAAGAATCAGGAAGTGAAGTGTCCAAGGGCTTGGGACTCCATTGTGGGGGGGGAGTTCATATTTATTTCCAACTAGACAACACAGCTTTTATTTAGCATTCTTTTTTAAAAATTAATTTTTAAATGTTTATTTTTGAGAGGGAGTGTGTGAAAACATGCACATGCAGAAGAGGGACAGAAGAGGGGCAGAGAGAAGCAGACAGAGGTTCCAAACGGGCTCCACACTGACAACAGAGGGCCCTATGTGGGATAGCAGAGTCCAATGTAGGGCTTGAACTCAGGAACAGCAAGATCATGACCTGAGCTGAAGTTGGAAGCTTAACAGACTGAACCACCCAGGCACCCTTGGTATTTCTGACAATGAATCATCTCCCTTACTTCTCACAATGTAATCCAAGTTTCTGATCTATATCATTTTCTTTCTTTCTAAATAACTTCATTTTAACATTTCTTGCAGGGCAATTCTGCTAGTGATGAATTATTTCAGATGTTATTTGCCTGAGAAAGTCTTTATTTCTCTTTAATCCTTGAAGGATAATTTTGCTGGAATTAGATTTCTGGGCTTTTTTTTTTTTTGTACGTTTATTTATTTGAGAGAGACAGACACAGCATAAGTGGGGGTGGGGCAGAGACAGAATTCTAAGCACAGAGAGAGAATCTTAAGCTGATGACACAGAGCCAGATGTGGGGCTCGAAGTCAGGAACTGTGAGATCATGACCCGAGCTAACCGACTGAGCTACCCAAGCACCCCTGGGCTAGTGTTCTTTTTCTCTCTTTCAACACTTTAAATGTATCAACCCACTTATTTCCTGTTTTCTTGGTTACTGACAAGACTTGCTCTGTACTTCTTTTGTTCCTCTATTGTTGACAATTTTTTTCCTCTAGATTCTTTCGAGATTTTTCTCCTTGTCTTTGATTTTCTGTTGTTGAATATGATATACCTAGGTGTATATTATATATATTTATTTATTTTTGGTATTCTGTTTGGTGTGCTTTGGCCTCCCTGGATCTGTGGTTTCATGTATATTATTATTTTCAGAACATTCTCAGCCATTATTATTTCAGGTAGTTCTTTTACTTCCTTCTGTTGTCCCTTCTGGTCTTCCAATTATGTTATGTTGCCCCTTTTAAAACTATTCCAGGGATACCTGGGTGGCTCAGTTCATTAAGCTTAAGACTCTTGGTCTTGGTTCAGGTCATGATCTCGTGATTTTGTGAGTTCAAACCCCATGTTGGGCTCTGCATTCACAGCATGGAGCCTGCTTGGAATTTCCTCTCTCCCTCTCTCTCTGCCCTTCCTTTATTCCCACAGTCTCTGTCTCTCTTAAAGTAAATAAATAAAAACTTAAAAAAGAAAAATGATCCCAGAGTTCTTGGATGCTCTGTTATGTTTTTCTTTTCCATTTTTATCCTTTGTATTTCAGTTTGGGAATTTAAGCTTACTTATTCTTTCCTTGGCTGTGTCCAGCCTACCGATGAACCCATCAAAGGCATTCTTTATTTCTGTTACAGTGTTTTGGGCTTCTAGTATTTCATTTTTATACTTTTATAAAATTTCCATCACTCTTGTTACATTATCAGTATGCTCTTGCAAGTTGCTCACTTTCTCAGTGGGAGCCCTCAACATAGTAATCAAAACTGTCTCAACTTCCTTGCTTGATAATTCTAATATCTGTGTGATATAGGAGTTTAATTCCCTTGTTTAATTTGTCTCTTCGGACTGTGTTTTTGTTTGCTGTTTAGCATGACTTTTGAAGGTTTTGTTGAAAACCAAACATGAAGGAATATGAACTGTCAGGTCACAGGAATGGAAGTAAAGAAACTTTAGAGTTAGAATTTATGTGAACCTGGCTGGAATTGGCTGTAGTTGGAGAAGGCAGAGGGTTCAAGTTTACTCTGCCATCTTTTGCATTGCCTTTAGGCATCCTTTTTTTTTTTTTAATTTTTTTTAATGCTTTTTATTTATTTTTGAGAGACAGAGAGAGCCAGCTGGAGCAGGGGAGGGTCGGAGAGAGAGGGAGACACAGAATCTGTCAGCACAGAGCCCGACGCAGTGCTTGAACCCACGAACCATGAGATCTGACCTGAGCCGAAGCCGGAGGCTTAACTGACTGAGCCACCCAGGTGCCCCTAGGCATCCTTAAGTACTTGTTCTTAGAGGGAGTCTGTGTCTTGTGGCTGTTTCAGCTGTAACCCACTGTTAACACATTGGAGCCCCGCCTGTGTGGAGATAAGGTCCATGAAGGAGGGAAGCCTTCTACAATCTTGTGACTAAACTTCAGTCTTGTTTTTTAAAATTTTTTAAATGTTTTTTATTTATTTTTGATACAGAGAGAGACAGAGCATGAATGGGGGAGGGTCAGAGAGAGAGGGAAACACAGAATCTGAAGCCGGCTCCCAGCTCTGAGCTGTCAGCACAGAGCCCAATGCCAGGCTCGAACCCACAAACATGAGATCATGACCTGAGCCGAAGTCGGAGGCTCAGCCAACTGAGCCACCCAGGTGCCCCTAAACTTCAGTCTTTAGGCAGCCTGTGTCCCTCCCCCTTAGGGGATACAACAAGGCTATAGGGCACTGAGGTAAGAGAAATGTCCTTCTCCCAGGTGGGATATGCTTTAGCAAAGCTTTTCATCCTAGAGAATAGCTATTTTTTAATTTTTTTATGGGGAGTTATCTGAGCCAGTTTCACTCTTGTTACTTTGCCTCGCACTCTTCCAGTGGGAGGAGAGTATCTTTCTTAATTCTTCACGGTGGAGATCGAACCCTGGAAAGTGTAAGTTTCTCTAAGACTGCAGCTCCCAGGAGTTTCCCCACTGTCATGATGGTCTGCACAGCCTCCAGCAGTTTGTCAAAATTGCTACTTAAGTGCTCCACTCTGGGGATGACTCCAGTGGTTCTGCACCCAGTAAGCAGATCTCCACTATGACTCCCTCTTGCTTCCCTTGTCTCTCCAGGTTTTGAGGTAGCATTTTGTGCTGTGGCCTCCATTCTCTGATGACTCCAAGAAAGTCATTGCCTTTCATTTTGTTTAATTTTTCTTGTTTCAAGGATGAAAGTCTTGACTTCCAAGTTCTTCACACTGGAAACTAGAAAGCCCAGTGTTGTGTATTTGAAACATTTTCTTAAAGTGAAGATGAAGTAGGCACACCTGGGCAGCTCTGTCGGTTAAGCATCCCACTTTTGTGGCATCACAGTTTGTGGGATGGAGCTCTACACTGGGTTCTGATCTGACAGCATGGAACCTGCTTGGGATTCTCTACCCCTCTTTCTGTCTCTCTCCGTTCCTTCCCTGCTCCCTCTCTCTCAAAATAAATAAATAAAGTTAAAAAAAATTAAAGTGAAGATGAAATAAATAGAGATTAATAAAGAAAATCATAAAAGTATGGGGTAAGCATGGCAAGTTCAAGGAACTTCAGGTAGCCTTGTATGTTATATCATAGTGTATGTGTGAGGAGGCTATGTATAAAATGATGAAACTGGAGGGGTGGACAGGTGTCAGCAGGTGAAGGTCCTATGCAAAATGTGTCATGTGTCTTATTTTTTAAGATTCTTCTGTGTTTAATGTAGTGCTTAGTAAACAGGAGATTCTTAATATATGCTTATCAAATAAAGAACAAAGGAAAATATAATAAAAAATCATAATTAAAAATAAGGGTGGAATGACATGTTCCATTTCCATTGAAGACTATGAAGACATTAACTCTAGAAGTCTTACAAATAGCTAGCTTTTAAAAATACTTAAATATATAAAACTCCCTTTTTATTTTTAAGGTTTTCAAATGTTGAGGCAGCTTTGCATTTAGATCATGATTTTTTACCTTCAGACAATATTTATGGCCTTCTCTTGCTTCTTCTCATATGAATAAGAAATTATTCTTTGGATTATGTCCCTTCAATGAACATTGACACACACACTTTTCAGGGGCAGTTCAATATTCTAGTTGCCCTTCCCTGAATTTCTCCAGGGACTATAATTTCTCTGGGTTTCCCAGAGCCACTGGACAGGAAGCTCCTTCTTCTACATGTTTTCTTGTCTAACTTTAGGAAGACAGTAGCTCATGACCATTATATGTCTAAATATTTGGCCTTTGGAAATTTTTCAGGTTTTCTAAATAAAGGCTACATATAGTTATGACTGCAGGAGACCTTGCAGGCATTTTGGCTAATTTACATCACGGATGAGGGAAGTGAGACAGGATTTTTGAAGATCGTTCCTGTTTAGACCACTAGCCTCTGTGAGAAGTAAGATATACTCCTAGGGTTGTAGTTTTTTCTCTGTGTATCTCTTCTCAAGTTTTGAGGGCTGATTATTTTTGATTTGTATGAACTATAAATAGTAAAAGTGTTACCTGAGTTTTATGTTCCTGCGTTTGATCATACCAGTATATGATGTTCCAATGCTTGGTTTCCTATAGAACTTCTTACAACAGTTGTTGTATAGTAAGTGAGATGGGGAGGAGGAGGGATTCCTCAGAGAGAGCAGAGGAAATTACGTCAGAGAAGCTGGTGGTTCCTGTGATGAATTCATGCATTTTCTTCAGCAGGTTCACTTACCAGGTTCTACCAAGCAGATGAATCCAGCAAATCATTCCCAAGTGACGGGCTTTGTCCTCCTGGGGCTCTCTCAGGTATGGGGGCTTCGGCTCCTCTTCTTTAGTGCCTTCTCTGTTGTGTATCTTCTGACTGTAACTGGAAATCTCCTCATCGTGGTCATAGTGACGTCTGACCCATGCCTCCACACGACCATGTACTTTCTCTTAGGCAACCTTTCTTTCCTAGACTTTTGCTACTCTTCCATCACAGCACCGAAGATGTTGGTTGACTTGCTCTCAGGCAACCCCACCATTTCCTTTGGCAGTTGCATGACTCAACTATTCTTCTTCCACTTCACTGGGGGCATCAAGATCTTCCTGTTGACTGTGATGGCATATGACCGCTATGTTGCCATCTCCCAGCCATTGCGCTACACACTTATTGTGAACCGGACAGTTTGTGGGCTCCTCATGGTAGCTTCCTGGGTGGGGGGCTTCATCCACTCCATTGTACAGGTTGGACTGACTATCCAACTGCCATTCTGTGGGCCTGACGAGCTGGACAACTTTTACTGTGATGTGCCTCAGCTGATCAAATTGGCCTGCGCAGATACCTTTGTCTTAGAGCTTCTGATGGTGTCTAACAATGGCCTGGTGACCCTGATGTGTTTTCTGGTGCTCCTGGGGTCCTACACAGCACTGCTAGTCATGCTCCGAGGCCACTCAAGGGAAGGCCGGAGCAAAGCCCTATCCACTTGTGCCTCTCATATTGCTGTCGTGACCTTAATTTTTGTGCCTTGTGTCTATATCTATGCGAGGCCATTTCAGACATTCCCTATGGACAAAGTGGTCTCTGTTCTGTACACAATGGTCACTCCCATGCTGAATCCTGCCATCTATACCTTAAGAAACAAGGAAGTGATCATGGCCATGAAGAAGCTGTGGAGGAAGAGGAAAGACCTTCTGGGTCCCCTGGAGCACTGACCCTCAGATTAGCAAAGGCAGAGACCTGAGAATCTGAGAGCTGGTTCAGTGTGGCAGCTCTCTCGAGAAGACCTACAAAGTAGCTAAGAATACTTGTCTACTCTATTACTTACTTGGTCTGCTGCTTGCTTCTGCGTTGTTCTCAACCTCAGTCAAGTTCTGATGACCTGAGCTTTTAACACAGGTAGAAAATGAAATGAGTATCCTAGAACTTTTCCCAAGTTCCTCCTAGAGAAAAAGTGTCAGCTGCTATGCAGTCATGTTTGGCTCAGATGGCGGTTGCTCATATGCTGATATTGGCCCTGCTGAGAAAGTTCCAGCTGAAGTACGCGTGGAGGTCATCCATCTGGTGTTTCTTTTCTGACATTTCTTCTTGGACACAAAATATATCTGAGGAGCTCAAAGCAATTCTTTTTTTTTTTTTTAAGTTTTTACTTATTTATTTGAAGAGAGAAAGCACACGAGCAGGGGAGGGGTCAGGAGAGAGAGGGAGAGATAGAATTCCACTGCCAATTATAAAGTCATAACTAGCACATCTGTCCTCAAGACCATGCAATAGCTTCCTACTTGATCCTCTAAAATCCACTTTGTTTCCCTCTAACCTGTTGTACCCAAAACAGCCAATTAATTGATTTTTAAAAACTTAAAAAAAACATCTTATTAATTTTTGAGAGACAGAGAGAGACAGTGTGATCTGGGGAGGGGCAGACACACACACACACACACACACACACACACACACACACACACACACAGAATCTGAAGCAGGCTTCAGGCTCTGAGCTGTCAGCACAGAGCCTCATGGGGGGCTCAAACCCATGAACCATAAGATCATAATCTGAGCCGAAGTCGGATGCCCAAGTGACTGAGCCACCCAGAAACCCCTAATTGATTTTTTAAAATATGATTTGATCACTTTCTTGCTTAAAATGCTTCAAAGTCTTTATATTGCCTTATGAAAGAAGAAAGATCCTCATAAACCTTATAGACAAGGTCCTATCTGAATGGACCTCAGTCCACCTCTCTTTTTCCAGTCCTCAAGTGCATTTGTTTCTCTTATTCTCTTGTCTGACTCTGGGTCCTTGCAAATACTACTCAATCTCTCTGGAATACTCCTCCTTTCCTTTCTGCCTGGATAATTGCTGCTCAGTCTGAGGCCTCAGTATAAAGCTCATTTCCTCAGAGGCATGTTCCCTGGTCTTTAATCCAGATTAATTTTCTTTATTAGTCTCTCTAGCAAAACTCAGCTCTTTTCTCAAAAGCATTTGTCACAAGTTGCAACTACATACTAATGTGTGTATTTAGGTTTTCTTTGTATGTTTTATGCCAGCCATCCTGACTCCACTATAAAGTCTATGAAAGTGAGGGCTTTGTCTATCTTGTTTACTACTACATACTCAAGGTCCAGTGTTGCAGATTTTGAGTCTGGAGTTCTCTCTTGTCCAGCAAGAAAGTGGATGCAGAATTGAATACGAGAGGAGACAAGAGCCCTGAGTAAGGGTCTTTGCTCCATATTTATTAGGATCAGAAGGCTTAGAAACATGATGAATGTGCAGAAAGAGACAATAAAACAGTGACCATTAACTCATTTGTGTTAGGGAAAGGGGGGTTTGAAGGTATGTGGTGTTAAGGATTAAGGTAAAGACAAATCAAAGTCCTGGCACTGAGGAGCTGTCTGTTCACTGCAGGCACAAGGCACCATGTCTGGGACCTTAACCTTTCTAGGGGCTAAGACAGATAGAGCATGCTACCTCAGGGTAGGCATTTTTCTCACTAATTAGCTCTGGGAGCTTTTGCCCTGTAGCAACTTTCTGCTCTATGCTTTGTTTTATGTGATGGTAAATCCTGGGCATTTTTGCCCTGCTATGGTGGCTTTCTACCTCTATCTGTTCTCAGACATTTTCATCCTGTGGAAGCTGCTTTCTGGTCTATGCTTTGTTCTAAGCTGTGCACTTTCACCCTGTGGCGTTAACCCATTGGTGCAAGCCCAGGGAATCCTTAAACTTATTCCCCACAGTCTAGCTCTACAGCCTAGATTCAAGAACAGCAACAGAGTGGCCTTGGGTGCAGCACTGGGGAGACATTTACTCTCAAGTTTGTGTACAGCCTGTCCCACGTGGGTGTATGTCTCTTTAAAATTTGTGTCCCAGATATCTTCCTTGGTTCTAGATATCACTCTAGTCCCATCCTTGCCTAGCTCAGTGCCTTAAACATACGGGGTATTTAATAATATTTCTTAAAGATGTGACTGAATGATTGTAATGATGTAATTTCCCAATGTTCAGGTTCTGATTAACCTTGTTTGTAATACTTAGCCTAGACAGAAGTCATCAGAAGGTTTCTTCTTACTCCTCTCTAAGCTCTAGATCTGAATCTCCATATTTTTAGCATCTTCAGATTGGCTTTGCATTACAGCATCCAGAAGCATTAATAAGTATGCTTGAACATACATACAGGAAGAAGAGGAGTGGCCTCCCCACATGAAGCCCACATGCTTACCTGCCCCAAGGGAAAGGTGTCCTAACCACATTTCTGAAATTTGGACAACTGAATCAGCCTTCTCTATGGGGAGGAGAGGGTATCAGGAAGACAGGAGGGAGGAAAATAAAGGTTCACTCCCTATTTCATGTTGTATAATTAAGGGGACTATATTTTAACTGTCTGAGATAAGTGCAGGGTGTTGTTTGAGTGATCTGAACTTGAAATACATTTTAAAAAATTGCCTACATTTTTAATCTTCTAATATAATATTTCCTTTTACTTGCGACCCTCATAGTTTCTCGCAGCCATGGTTCTGTCCCATGTCAGGGCATCTCTTAGGGCCTGCTTCACCTTATCATTGCGGAGACTGAAGATGAATGGGTTCAGGAGCGGTGTGATGATACAGCTCAGGACAGAAGCCCCTTTGTTGAGCAGCGGGGACTGAGCCTCTGAAATGCGAATGTAGAGAAAAATGGAGCTGCCATAGACAATGATGACCACTGTGAGGTGTGAGGCACAAGTGGAGAATGCTTTCTTTCTCTCTGCAGCTGTGGGGGCCTTGAAAACAGTGGCAAGAATGCAGGCATAGGAAACAGGTCAGTGCCAGCGAGCCCAGTAACACTGACGTGGAGGGCACAAAAGCCACAAGCTCCAGTAAGTGGGTGTCTCCACAAGAGAGCCTCAGCAAGGGCCAACTGTCACAGAAAAAGTGGTCAATACCAGTGGGGCCACAGAAAGGTAGGTTGGCCATGAGGATGGTGGGGCATAAGACCCAGAGGAATCCCGCTAGCCAAGAGGCCAGAACTAGATGGGAACAGACACGGCCATTCATCAGAATCTCATAGTGGAGAGGTCGACAGATAGCCAAGTAACGATCCAGAGACATGACAGCTAAGAGGAAGTCAGTGGTGCCCAGGAGGAAGTAGAGGTAAGACTGGATGATGCAGGTGGCAAATGAGATGGAGTGGTCCCCCGTGAGAATGACGGCAAGCATCTTGGGAACCACAACGGACACCAGCAACAGTTCCAGGAAGGACAGGTTCCTCAGGAAGAAGTACATCTGTGTGTGCAGGCATTGACTCATCCAGCTGAGCCCAATGATGAGCAGGTTGCCTGTGGCTGTGACAATGTAGGTCACCATCAACGCCAGGAACAGCAGAGACTGCAGGCTGTGGCTTCTGGGGAAACCCAAAAGGACAAACTCTGTCACATGAGTCCAGTTTTCAGGACTCATCTCCAGTCATCTGAAGGAGAAACGAAACAGAACCTTGTAACTGGATCTACAGCCACAGTCATCATTTAATCAATTAATAAAATAATTAGCACCTAGCTCTTGATTACATTCTGAGAATATTTTAATCTTTCTGCTTATGTGTGGTTACACAAAATTATGATAGCACATGGCACACTAATAATAACATGGATAATATGTATTGGGAAATTTTGGATGCAGTATCTCCTCTCATGGCAGCTTTTTAAAAAATGTTTTTTTATTTATTCTTGAGAGACAGAGAGAGACAGCATGAGCAGGGGAGGGTCAGAGACAAAGGGAGACACAGAATCTGAAGCAGGCTCCAGGCTCTGAACTGTCAGCACAGAGCCTGATGCAGGGCTCAAACCCACAAACCAAGAGATCATGACCTGAGCCGAAGCTGGAAGCTGGACGCTTAACCAACTGAGCCATTCAGGCGCCTCTCACAGTGGCTTTTAAAGATCGATATAATTGTTCTCATCTTACAGTTAAGGGAAGGAAAACTGAAGAAGTTTAGGGAAATTTTCTATGATCAAATAGGGACCACGTGGTAGAGGCAGAATTGCATACCAAGTTTCTCTGGCTCTAATGCACAGCCTGTTTCACTTAGGCTGGGAACCACCTGAGTAGGGTGAACTTAGAGGAATCCAGGAGAGGGAAGGGGTCAGAGAATAAACGCACTATGAACAAAATGTTATTGGGAGCAAGAATTCTGATGTTTGTGGTCCTTCTGTTTCCTGGCTTAATATAAAACAACAATAAACTTTAGAGATCTTAATCTTTCCTTAATCAGCCAGAGAGCCACAGGGTATAAAACCATGCAGAGCCCCAGTACTGACTCTGTGTGTGTGTGTGTGTGTGTGTGTGTGTGTGTGTTTACTAAAACTTCCTTCTATAGGTTATAGGCAATCCTTCTTCCTAGTTAACATTGACCACCACCCATCATCCTCAGCTCTCCAAACATGTTCATGGCCTAAGATGAGGAGAGGAAGGGGACCTTACCAAAGGAGGTGGTGTGTATTAACTTGCCTCTTCAACTTCTGCCTTAATTTGGAGGTAACTTCATCTTGTCCTTGGAGCTTTTGGCTCCTTGTCAAATTTATCCATTTTGAAGGGTTTGGTTTCACTAGAAATCTTGGTTCTAGGTTCGTTTCCTCACAACCAGTATCAAATACTCTGAACTTCACAACTCCTGCCAAGCAGTTCAGGAAAATGCTGAAAATGTTCTAAGACAGAAAGAATACAAGTTACCACCAAGTTACTTTATGTAATTGACAAGGAATGAAGCATTGGGAGTTTTGGCAAAGTTTAATCCAGGATCATCCATTAGTCTAGACTTCCAGCATTAAAGATGGGGAACATAAGTATTTTCTCTATTCTGTATGAAGCGGCCTTAAGAAAAATGATCAGCTGAGGCAGAGAATCTTGGTTCTGTGGCTGAAAGAGAGAGGCACTCAGGGCAAGTTCTGGTTATGTCAATAAGGAATAGTCCTGGCATTGGGTAGCTAGCTAATAATAAAGCTTTATTCTGCTGGCCTAGAGATTATATCTCCCAAATCAATGGAATATCTCAATAAAACCCAGTGTAGGATATTAGAGCACTATTTCAGGATGACATAGTCATTTCAGATAAAAAAAAATGGGCTAATTGTGGCTTTTTCTAAAGTATCAGGTGAATATTATGATTAAAAATAACAAAAGCCTAGAAATCAAATGTTTAATATTATTTTTTATCTAGTATTATAAACACATACACTGAAGTCTGTTATATAGCATTCCATTGACAGTTAACCTGCTGACACGTAATTGTGACTCAGCAAATGTTAGCTGTTGTTATTATTATGAGGCATTATTATATTGTGCTGTTCCAAATCAGTGCCCTTCTTCCCTATGGCAGTTTCAAGTTTCAAGTAAAAATAGCCATATTTACTGGTGCCAGGGTCTTACCTGTCAAGAAAGAAACTTTTCATTCATTTCATTGTTAACTCAGCGACTATGCAAGGTGAGCATTACTTAAGCATTGCTTCCATCCTACAGGCAAGGGAATTAGTTAGAAATTAAGGACCCATAACTACTGGACTGGAATTTTAGAAAGTCTGACTTAGGAGGCTTCATGTGTAACTGCTCAGCCATTGTATCTTAGGTGAGAGAGAGTTTGTGACTATGCATTTCCAATTGTTATCCTGCTTCATCTGTGGGCTAATGATAAGAAGTCTGGGTATAAAAATTTCTTAATGTAGTTTAAAGCTTTGGTCTTGAAAAAAATGAAAATATTGCTCAGAATGTGTGCTAGACTGAGCCTTATCTGAGAGGTTTTCATCCTGTCCTGCAGAACAGTGAAAGGTAGGTGTTTGGGCCCCAATCACTTCTACAGAGAATTGACTCCCTTACCTGAGTACATTGTAGACATTTGTCCTTCTTGTCTTTTCAAGTTCTATCACAGGATATTTTGGATCTATATTATGCTTGGTGCTTGTAGATCTAGAATCACACACAGATTCTTAGCTACTTTATCATTCCCAATATGTACTCCTTCATGGCAATACACATTGGGCTTATTATCCTAGATCTGATTGGAATCATCAAAGCCCTTCCATCTCCTTTCTGAAAGATAGGACCCAGGACTTACCATAAACCTATGCTTATGAGACCCTTTCTCAGTCTCTTCACCCACATGGACCATTTGGTCTTATAATTTCTCAGTTTCCATGATGGTATGTCCTCATGTCTGTTTAGTCCTCCAAGCTCCTTACCTTCCACCCAGTGCTCCTCTCATGCCTGCCTTCACCAAATCTTTCTCATGCTGCTGGAAATACATTTTCTTACTTTGTTTTTCTTTTCTCCCCTTTAGGTAAGACTTTGGCATCTTGAAGTTTGAATAATTTTTAAATTTTTATTTATTATTATTATTATTATTAAGAGAGAAAGAGCACACAGGTAGGAGAGGAGCAGAGGGAGAAGGAGAGGATTTTAAGCAGGCTCCATGTCCAGCACAGAGCCCAACATGGGGCTTGATTTCACAACTGTGAGATTATGACCTGAGCCAAAATCAAGAGTCAAATGATTAATCGACCAAGCCACAAAGGCACCCCTTGAATAAGTTTTATGCCTTGTTAATCAAGGGTGAATCTAGGTTTATTAAATTCTTTCCTAAGAGCATCGAGAACCTGCATCAGAATCATTTAGTTTGTCTATTAAACATTCTGACTTCTAGGCTCTACCTGTAAAAATGCAATAATTCTCTGGGGTTAGGGCCCAAGAATATAGATTTTTAACAATTTCTCTGGGTTATTCTTATTTACCTTAACGTTTAAGAAATACTGGATTTAGATGGAAAGAAAACAGAGGGAGTTGGGCAGTTTGAGTGTGATTAGGAAAAAGGGACTGCAGTATAAGAGAAGGCTAAGTTGTAGGTTGGATATGGAAGGGCCCACAAATGGGAGCCTAGTTTTCTAAACTAAAACCATCACCAACTTTGTAATGTGGTGGTAGAACTACCTTTACAGATGACCAAGAGAAGCAATCAGTCCACGCTTGTAACTCTCACAACATTCCACACGGCTGGCTCTGGCCCTGGTGTGCCCACGAATATGGCTGTGGGCCAGCTAAGTACTCCCCATACATAGAGATCAGATATAGCCTTGAAAACGTTGTGCCAAGTGTTCTACCAGATACTGGAGATACAAAGTTGCATAAATTGCTAAGGAGTCATAATCTTGTAGGGGTTAGATATATTGACTGCAAGTGGTAAGTTCCATTAGAAATCATGTCAGGCTGTGGTGAAAGTAAAATCAAAGTCATGTGGGGGCAGAGAAAAGAAAGGCACAACTTTTTTCGGGGTAACGTGGAATATTTAATGAGAGTAATAACATTTAACTGAGCAATTAAGGAGGAATTTTTGTGGGTCAAGAAAGGATAGCAGTCTTTCAAGGTTAAAGTAGCCCAAAGTATCAAACTTTTGAGCTTCTTAATAAGAAAATGAGATGATACAGATTACTCAACTTTTATTATCAAATTGCTGCTTATACTACTCTTTTAATTATTATGTAAGTATATTCCTCTTTAAAGATATAAAGACCAGAACACACTATTTGTTGGATGAAGAATGACTCAAACCTGAGGGGCTTAAAAGGCTCACAGGAGCATAAACTAAATTGACTCGAGACAGACAGATGAAATTTAATTTTTGTCTTTGGATCCTTCCCAGTTCTGCTAGTTGTGCCTTTGTATACCTATTACATGGATTTTTTTTTGCTTTTAGGTAATTGTTGAATAATCATTAATGTGTTAATTTAAAAAGAGATGCCACTATTTTGCCTATTTACTTCTTTTTTTAAATATTTATAGCTTATTGTCAAGTTGGTTTCCATATAGCATCCAGTGCTCTTCCCCCTCCATGACCATTACCCCCCTTTCCCTTTCCCCCTCCCCTTTCAGCCCTCAGTTTGTTTTCTGTATTCAAGAGTCTCATGATTTGCCTCCTTCCCTCTCCCTAACTCTTTTTCTCCCTTCCCGCTCCCCCATGGTCCTCTGTTAGGTTTTTCCTGTTAGACCTATGAGTGAAAACATATGGTATCTGTCCTTCTCCGCCTGACTTACTTTTTAATAGAAATAATTTAGTTCTTAAAGGCTTTTAGTTGGAATGATTAACACAGTAAATGTAGAATAAAAAATTTCCCCTTAAATTATGCTATTTGGGGCAGTGTTCTTTGGCCTTTCTGAAATACAGTAGATTACCAGTTACTTCTATACATGGAGCACTTGATCTTTACATGAAATGTTAGTGAGAAGAATAAGGACAAAGTTTTTTCAAATGCTGGAGATGCAGTGCTTGAGCCCTTAATAAAAGAGAAAGTTCTTTGGGTATTCAAAACATAAAAATCAGAGCTTCCTGTAGTGAGTACAATATTGGCTCAAGTATTGATCTGTGTGTGTAGAACTCAAGAGCCAAAAGTAGGAATGAAGAGTTCTCATTCCTATCTTCCTTCAGAAAAACAGAAATTGTATTACAATACACAAGGAAATATTCCATATTTTTAGTACTCTAAAACTATAAGCCTTAAGATACGTATACACAAGACTGAATTCCAACAAGTTCCTCTCTAATTCAGGAGTGAGAATAAATTTGAGCGTACAAAGTTGCCTGAGATGGAAGGCTGATAGAAATTGGCTTGTACCTGTTCCAAGACTACATTCCTGAGGCATCTTCCCCGGGCCGGTTTGAAGAGTGTGCAGTCAGAGAACTCATATGGCTCCTGTTTATGGTCAGTGGAGCACACAGAAGGCTTCTTGTGTCAACCCCTGTGCACGTCAAGTGATACCAAGAAAAACCCCTCTGTGGTGTTGAAAGAAAATCTCCTATAACTTCGCATGATTATTTCTTTCTATGCCCAATCAATTAAAGTTTACTTTAATTTGCTTTGAAATCCCAAAAGGGAACTTTGACCCAACTTTATTGAAAATAAGCAGTGTAATTAGTCCTTTGAGGGTATAAGAAGTACAGTATTTGAAATTTGTCAGAGACTGGGTGCCATATTCCTTTAATTAAAAAAATGGAGCTATTCCTTGAGTAAAGGGTAGAAGAAAATTTGCTTTTATATCTAACCTTTGGGAAATTATTTTAAATTTGGTAGTGACTCAGTGAGGCCTTGGTTATCTTGATAGTGTAATGAAATTATAATCCTATTTTCAAAAAATACTGGATATTGAGTTACATGCTACTTATGACACAGTTAGTTGCATGAACTTGATATACTACTTACATTCTCTGAGCTTCAGTTTCCTCATTGGCAAAATGTGTTTCACAGAGCTCTTAAGAGAATGGGTTGTGTATAGTTTGCACTAAGATAATCAATAAAGATTAGAAAGATCATTTAAGGGGTGCCTGAGAGGCATCAGTTATGTGTCTGACTCTTGATTTTGGCTCAGGTCTTGATCTAACGGTTTGTGGGATGGAACTCTGCCTATGGGGTGGGGGTTGGGAGAATCCCAAAGCTTGTGATTCTCTCTCTCTTTCTCTAGCTCTCTCTGCCCCTCCCCCCACACTCTGTCTCAAAATAAGTAAATAAACTTAAAAAAAAAGAAAAAATATTTAATTGTTATTCATTTTTGAGCAGAATAAGAATTCTCTTCTCATGTACATGCATTCCATAAGCTCAGAGTGTCCATTGTTCTCTGCTTGCTCCACCTCTCACCCCTGAATAAATATTGAACTTATAGTCCTTTAAGGCAACACTGTGAACCATTAGGAGCCTGCACTTTTTTAGATGCCACTCTGCTGAAAATTTTGCACACTCTGGAGCATGAAGTGAATCATGAATGCTTTTGGCTTTGCAGAGATACAATAAAATCAAAAGAACAATTTAAAAAGTTCCACTGATGGTGGTCCAAACTTGGTTAGAATTAGGAAATATAGTCATGTCAGATTTTTATTCGGAGCTATTTATGTCTTTTTTCCCCTCTCTCCTTGAAAATGAGAATAGATATTCTATGATCTTCTTAGGGGCTCAAAGGCTAAATAAATTATGGTTTAAATATACAATAGATAAAAGATAATTTTGTACTGATGAGAATTATCAGTCTAGAGAAAAGTTACTGCAGGTGAGTTCTGCCCACTTTTTTTTTTAATAGTTTATTGTCAAATTGGTTTCCATATAACACCAGTGCTCTTCCCCACAAGTGCCCTCCTCCATTACCACCACCTCTTTCCCCCCTCCCCCTCCCCCTCCCCTTTCAACCCTCAGTTCATTTTCAGTTTTCAATAGTCTCTCAGGTTTTGGTCCTTCTCTCTCCCCAACTCTCTATCCCTCTTCCCCTCCCCATGGTCCTCCATTAGGTTCCTCCTGTTCTCCTGTTAGACCTATGAGTGCAAACATATGGTTTCTGTCTTTCTCTGCCTGACTTATTTCGCTTAGCATGACACCCTCGAGGTCCATCCCCTTTCCTACAAATGACCGGATGTCATTCTTTCTCATTGCCATATAATGCTCCATTGTGTATATATACCACATCTTCCTGATCCACTCATCAGGTGATGGACATTTAGGCTCTTTCCATGTTTTGGCTATTGTAGAAAGTGCCGCTATGAACATTGGGGCACCTGTGCTCCTGTGCATCAGCACTTCT